>NC_054381.1:66754508-67354508 GCF_017654675.1 Xenopus laevis
ATTTCCAGTATTTCCCCCACTGGTCACAAGTGCACCTGTAAGATGAGGAAACAATCTCACAGTGCTGTTTTCCCATTAGAACGTTTGATGCTTCCAAACAAAAACAACTTAATAACGTGTTTTAATTCTGTCCTGGGTTCTCTCATATATGCAAATAAATATCATATGGATATTGATTTGAAAATGAGCATGATTTATAAGAGAGAATCCTTTCTTGCAAAGCATAAAAGCACAAAACAAAACTTTTATATTTGTTAAAATATTGTTATATCTTTGAAAAAGACCTCAGAATTGTTATCCTGATTTGAACCCTCTCAGTGCTCTGGTGGTGTTGCACTAAACATTTCCATTTACTCTGCTCTATGTCTACACACTGCCAGATATATTAGTGTGATACATTTATGAAGGTGTATATCTAATTGTCTTTCCCTAAGTGACTGTGTACTATTGCAAGATTGTCAGCAATATATAGCCATTTTTATACAATATGCATACTACATACATTGAGCTTTGGTCCAGCATTAAGATGAGCAAAGGCATTTTTTTGTTTATTTCTTTTTGGTAATAGCTTGAGATTTTTTTAGACAGCCTACTTTTTCTGTTTTGCTCCCCCTTTTCATTTGAATTTTAACTTACAAAAGCATTTACACTTTTTTTTAAATTATTATCATAAACGTATAACATAATTCTGTAATTCACAGTAGTTTGACAAGGAAAGTAACCCCCATGTTTGTACAAGGGAAAAAAAAACAAGCATTGAAATATCAATAAATTCTAAATGTAGTCTATCAAGAAGTAGCAAAGCATCAGCCATATGAGTTACAGTGTTTAGAGTGAGCAAATTATTTTATTTAATTTGTAATGACAATGTACATTAAATAGATGTCATTTTACATCTAATCCAAAGCATATGGTAACATAGCATAGTATTGCTTGATGCATCCTTTGGCATATTGTTTTTTGTGTTGCCATGGGATTTAAATATGTTCTACGGTTTCTTCCCATGGTCCAAAAACCTACTGGTTGGTTAACTGGATCCTGATGGAGCGGATTCTAGTGTGCAGTGGCATAACTAGCTGTGGCAGGGCCCCACCACTTCAAACATGTGGTCGCTTGACACACACCACAGTATAATTCCCCCACCCTGCTTCCTCGCAAGCTCTGGCAGGTCCTAAATGGGTACAGGCCTGGGTGAGATTGCACCCCCAGTAGTTATGGCATTACTAGTGTGTGCAGGATGTTGGTGCCTATGGTACAAGAATAGGTTGACAAAGATCAAAAGGAACAGGCACAGGAAGTCAAATGACCTAACCATTAAACCATTACTTCTCATTTCACTGAGAAATAAATTGGGTATTTATAGAAATGCAGTGATGATGGTAGGTCAACAAGATTTAAGTTCCAGTAGAGATGGAACAGATGCTGATCATTAAACATCCTCTGAAAATATATGTAATCTTTTATAACAAATAATGGGCCAGATTCAGTTCAAGGGGAAAAATTTCTCTTATGGGTTATCACATGAAAGTCATTGATGAGATTCAATTTGAAGAGAAAAATCCTTTCTCCTAATTCAGTTCTTATTTGTTCCCATAGACTTCAATTTCAGTTTTCACGTGATAAAACATGAGATGATTTTTCTGAATTAAATTGGATCTCAAATTGAATCTCGTCCATGACTTTTTACTTGATAAACCTTTTTCTTATGGAATTGGATCTTTCCCAATATGTTTTAAATCTCTAAACAATGCAAATCAAACTTTAAATTGAATTAAAAGTGATCACTGCATTTCTATAACTATCCTGTTTCTATACAGGTGGTTGATGTAGCACAATGGACTACTGCCCTCCAACTTTTACATATTTTGCCTAAATTAAAATGTGTACACAATAGTATAAATCATACAATCCATAATATATAATAACAAAGAACACCAAGAGCAATAATCTAAATTAAAATAAATGTGTTGATGTGTATTTAGAGGTTTTTTTTTAAATTTACTTTTCTACAAAATCGTATTGTGCAGACGTTATGCAGTAACATAAATAGTGATTACAAAGATGAATGGTTTACATATACTGTATATACATCTCACATCATTTAATAAATTGCTAATATCTCTAACATTCTAAGTTAGTAAAATTAATGTAGGAAGCATTACAGCACATTTGCAAGAATACAAAAGCATAATACAAAATTATAAAACTGTAAAAAAAATCTTAGCATATCAGTGGCCATAACATAAATAACTGGAATTTTCCATGTTTGCCCTTCTATAACAAGTAAACACATTAGAAGGGATTAGCCGTTCTGTCACAAAGTAATTCAAACAGACGTGAATGTTTACATATATATTGCATCTACACCCTACGCTATATGGGAAAAGTGAAAATATTGAAAAATGGAAAATCATTACACATTTCTGTTTTCAAAATGTATCTGGGAAGTAGCCTTTTGTTTGTTTCTGTGTTGGTATTTATTTGGTTTTCACTAAAGAAGCTACCATTACAGGCTCAGAATAATGTTACAAGTGGACTATAAATTCTACACTTTTAAAATGTAATTTTTTCAATACCGGATCACTTGAGAATTCAGGGAAACGTCTAAAAAATCCAGCTAGAAGGACTGCACTGATTGCAATTGAATTTAAATCAGTGCAGCCCTACAACTTGCATTTATTAAAAGGTCCCTGCATTTGTTCTCTTTTATCATATTTATGACTTAATTATGTTGCCAAAAACTGCTTTATTAGATTATCTGTGCAATAGAATGTCCTAACCTAAAGCATCTCCCTGCTAGAATATAAACCCTGCTAGAATATAAAATATCACTGTGCTGCTTTGTAACATTTACTTCAAACGGGCGGTTAATATATTTTGCGGTATATTTTCTACTCAGTATAGCATGCTATTTTAGATGTTTGATTTGTTTGATTGTGGTGGACTATTAGGGGCAGATTTACATATGGTCGAATATCGAGGGTTAATTAACCCTCGATATTCAACTGCCGAAGGTAAATCCTTCGACTTCGAATATTGAAGTCAAAGGATTTACCGCAATTCGTTCGATCGAACGAGAAATCGTTAGATTGAACGGTTAAATCCTTCGAATCGTTCGATTCGAAGGATTTTAATCCAATTTTTCTTCGGCCAAAAAAGCTTGCAAAGCCTATGGGGACCTTCCCCATAGGCTAACATTGAGGTTCGGTAGGTTTTAGATTGTGAAGTAGGGGGTCAAAGTTTTTTTTAAAGAGACAGTACTTTGACTATCGAATGGTTGAATAGTCAAACGATTTTTAGTTCGAATCGTTCAATTCGAAGTCGTAGTCGAAGGTTGAAGTAGCCAATTCGATGGTCGAAGCAGCCAAAAAAACATTCAAAATTTGAAGTTTTTTTTATTCTATTCCTTCACTCGAACTGAGTAAATATGCCCCGTAGTATTAATACAAAATGTATGCGTCTTTGGCACAATGGGACATATTTTCCATCTCAAATTCATCAGCACAGAATACACCCATGTGCCAGTAGTAGTAACCTTACGAACTAACTAGAGAGCTTTTAGGAGGACATTTCAAGTGTGCTTACCATTCTAAAAACACTAGAAATGTAGATACAGTTTCAATCAATAAAAAAACTGCATGATGTGTGCTTTGTGAAATTAACTTTTGCTTGTGTTTTATAGGGTTAAAACATACTGTACTTTCAATAGTCCAGCCTTTAGTATACTGTATATAGGAATATTGTATTCCTAAACTCAAAGGAACATTGAAGAGGTCTTGCCCTTGACATCTCACCACAATGAAGGGCGACTTTGTAACCAGCAATAATAAAGACTAACACAATCCAAACACGTGCTCATTGATATAAATTATAATATATGTTGATGGTATACTGGTTTCACTTAATTTAAGCACCAGAACATGTAAGTTCTTTGACACAGGCATGGTGTGGAGAAAAATTTGGTCACATTCATATTCAAATACTCAACAATTTAAACAGTATAATAAACAATCCTTCAGCCTTCATCTGGTTTGGTTTTCGTTGACAGCTTATTTTCCTTCAGAATCTGAGGGTTTTTTCTTTGGCTAGTAGACTTTAGAAACATGTAATAGGAAACAAAACATGGATTCAGAACATAGCTGTGGAAATACACTTTTTGCTCACATTTCCACCAAGTGCTAGTTTTTGCAATCAATTACGTTAGGAGCAAAACAACGTTTGGCTATTTTATTTGTAAATACCAACTTTATTTGTGTGGCAGAAATATTATCAAATGCCTTGGATATTTAATGGACTGCAGATACTACCTATAGGATCAATGTGCTTTAGCCACTAGTGTCTCACTTAATACTCAAAAATGGCTTTGTCATTTTCTTGCATCAGGGTGTTTTATTTGATATTCACCCAAAGTAGTGATATATATTTATCTAGTGATCAATGTAATCAAAATGTTTGGAAATTTGGGATCACATAAGCACAGGGCTTCATAAATACAAACCACTCATAAATATATTACATTTATTTAATTGGGGTAGATGGAATTTCATAAATGTTTGTTCACACTCATGACACATATAAAATGAGTTTAGAACATGAATGAGTGTATTAAGGTTCTTCTGACCCCTTAAACAGGGGTAACTGGAAGCGATGTCACTCAAACTAAATGTAACACAACAATTCTAGGCCTGATAAGGAGCTTTTCTATTTGTACAGGTATGGGATCCGTTAACCAGAAAGCTCAGAATTACTCCCATAGACTCCATTTTAAACAAATAATTCACAAAACAATTTTCTTTTTCTCGGTAATAGAAAAAACAATACTTTGTACTTGATAAGATATCATTCATCCTTATTCAAGATAAAACAATCCTTTTGGGTTTAATTGTTTAAATGATATTTTAGTATATTTTTTTAAGATATAGAGATCCAAATTTATGAAAATCCCAAGCATTCTGGATAGCAGGTCCCATACCTGTACCATAGCATAACTGTTTCACTCATAATTTTGTTTTTCTAGTAACTTTGTGTTTCTATAAAAGTCTTTATTTTTCTTCCAAAAAGACCCAGGTCTTTTTAATTAGACAAGAAACAGTTCACAAATCTCTACTACAAAACTACTAATACAGTATATCTCTCTATCGTCAAGTGGGAATTCAGAAGCAATATGGTAAATAACCCTGGGTTTGGTCAAAGCTTTAAAGTCTCAATATCTTATTTTACAACAAACCAGTGGTTAAAGATGAACTCACTGGTAGTTTCTGATGCTTTTTTTTAATCCGGAATAATATTTTATTTTTAGGGCTAGTTTTCAAGACAAATAACCTCCCCTCATATCCAAACAGTACTTGTAAAATAGTTGTGGCATTAAATGTGGCATATTATTACAACAAACTCAGTCACTAGATGAAAAATTCTAAGCTACACTGTTATGCATATCCAGCTGAATTTTGGTGTACTATGAAACAAATGTTTGTGAACAGATAGTAATAATAATAAATAATTATTAAAAAATACAACCATTCCATGTAGTTTCACATTTTCCTAAAAGCAGACATCAGTCTTGTTTTGCATTACATGTTTTTGACTTTGGTTAATACTGAAGATTTCGTATAAACTGAAGGTTGATAAGTGATCCTCCAGATGGCAGGCTTATTTTCTCTTTAAATAGATAAAAGATTCTCTTGTTTTGATATAATGCTTGCATTGTCATCATACACAGAAAACAAATGAATGTGGTTATTTGGTTTACTTTAAGTGACACCCATAAAAATGTTTCTGTTTTGTGTCTGTTTTGTCTTTTTTGGTTTAATTTAAAGACTACTTCTACCACGAACACACATACACACTAAGTGGTGTGCATTGTATTTGGAAAAACTGATGTATACATTATTAGTCCATCAGTCTGTTTCCTCAGTCTCTTGTTTTTAGTTTTTTTACTTACAAGAATGATGAACAGGCATGTCACAAGTTCAAGTCCACTGGTTTAGGAATTCTCTTCCATTGAGTCTGTTAAAGACTCTAAAGGGACTGCTGTACCTGGCTCATGTTGTTTTATACGTTTAATTGTGTTCTTGAGTGCTTGACGCTTATTGCAGAACCAAACTCTAACAACCTCCCGATCATAGTTCAGCTTTTCTGCGATTTCAGTCATTTCCTGACCAGATGGGTGTGTGTTCTTCTCAAAATGGGCATTCAAGATCTCTAGAGCCTGCGGTGTGAAAGATGTGCGCCTCTTGCGCTTTTTTGATGGTTCGCTGCCGATAAACTCTGTGAGGTTCTGCATACCTGCTCGGTGGCGGGCCTCAGCCTCAGCCATCCACCGCTCAAGGACAGGCTTTATCTTCTGGGCACTTTTAGGAGTGATGTCCAGCTTTTCAAACCTGGCAGGATACAAAAGGCCAGGGTTCAGTTTGGCTGTCAGACTGCTAGCTATAGTGTTCTCTTGGGCTTCCTGTGGTAGGAAAAAGTGGCTTCTCAGGATGGTGTGTCTGGGGGGAAAATTGAAAAAGAAGAGTCTTACACTGATGCTCTGCCAGGGTGGGACTTCCTGCCTGCCTAACAATTGGACTGGCAGAGGTAATTTACAGTGGATTAAAAGAAAATAAATATTGTACAGTACAAAAACAATAGTGAACACACATGCATTATCTAAATCATGCAAATATGTTATAGGTACCAAGTGAAATATAAATTATATATATATTATAAGATATAAGCATTAAATAAAAAACATATAATGTCTCTGCAAAGCTGCTACTGCAAGTTACCCCTACTATGCATATGCCAATTACTCTTGTGAAAAAGTTTCCCCAAATAAATGTATTCATTCCACAAGAGAATGCCAGGTTTGCATCTAAAGAAAAATATCTTTAACTATAATAGATACTCATATATCTACTAAGCAGGAAGTGTGGTCCTTGCTATATATATAATATGCAAACTCATGAACAATTACAAAACAAACTTTTGACATGAATTTAAGTGCTTCATAGTTCAAGAATACTGTGATCAGCATTGCTCACATTGACCCCTAAATGTGTCACATAGCATTACTAGTGCCTCTATAGTAGCACAATGTTAATTGTGCAATGTACTGGGAACCTTTTGTGTCCTTCTGGCTCCTTCCAGTTCTTGAAATCATTTTGCTCAGATTTGATCTGTATGCTAACCCTGCATCCTCATTCCTGTTGCATTACCTGCAATCAATGCCATTCTTACCTTTCTTGACTCTTTGTAATGCCTGTTAGCATGTATGCTATTTCTCTGAGAAACTAACTGTATTGACATATTGACAGTTATGAAGGATGACAGAAAGTACTGTACCACCCAAGAAATTGGGTGGGAGGGGGGATCTCCGCAACATAAATTGTGTTAACTAGCAACAGATTACCTTTCTAATTAATTTAATTAATTAATTAAAGACTAATAAAAGAAAACATCCTGGATTTAAAAAAAAGCCCTGGCTTCCTTTCCAGCCTGCCTTAATCAAAATGAATCATTTTTGGAAAATAAATAAAGTACCTCTTTTTCCTTTGTCCTATCCTGCAGCAGTTAAAGATCATTGAAAGGCCGGTGATTGAAAGTTTAAAGGGGTGGTTTACCCCCTTTTCAACATGAGTTCAAAAAACAGGGAATGTGCTGTACTTACTTTTTCTCTATCGGTGGTTATCTATTAGATTACCAGTTCACAAAAAAAAACCTTGCATTATAGACTGCTAATTTAACAGTCACAACAGAAGGTAAATGAAATGTTTTCTGTTTGCCCTGCTTAGATCAAGAAATAACAAATACCATAGAGTTTTCATGATTCAAACTAAATGAAAAGAAGTATGTACAGCACAAGCACTATTTATTCAACCAGAGACGTAACTATAGTGGAAGCAGAGGGGGTCTGGACTGTGGGATCTGCTTCCATTATAGCCATTCTCTAGTGCTTGAAAATATCAATGATCTGCTGTAGACATGACACACAATAAGGAGTATTCTGTGTATGTGTCAGTTTGCTGCTCAGGGAAGAACTATTTGCATATTTACTTATTTACAAGCCTTTGCTCTAATAGTAATGTAGGGGATCAGGCAAATCCTGTTTTTCTGTATGTGACAACATCAAGCCCAGTTACAGGCTGGAGTACAATCCGATTGGCTGGGAGCCTCAGTGCATCCTTGGGAGAAGGGTTTACCCAGTAAGTGTCTTGCTTTGGAGCCAAAGGCACGGGGTTTAGTAAAAGAGCCCCTGCTACAGCATCCAGCCAGAGCCAGAGAGAGGCAGCAGAGAGGATGCCAGTGCTGCTTGGAAAGACTGACCAGGGAGAGCATGGAGCGAGCTGCTGTGTGTTCTGCCTTGAGTAAGCATTTGAGCTTCAGACATTAAGAGAGCCTGGGTTCTGTCTCCTGCACTTGGATGCTTTAGCCACGTGTAATTACCCTGGGGTAGAGCAGGTCTTGCTCGTGTACTTGTCACATGGGAGTGGCTACTAAATCCAAAAGGAAAGGTACTTTGAGGCAGGTAGGGCTACCTGTGGACATAAGAGCTCTTGGGGAGGGGGGAAAAATTATGAGCAATTGAACTGTGCTAATTTGCATGGGTCGACCTGGAGAGGTTATTTTTTAATAACTACTGTATATATATAGTATGTGGTTACAATTGCTAAGTCTATTAATACAATAATATTAAAATTAACAGAAATGGAGCATGTTCCCACAAATATAAGGAGCAATGCATTCCTACACAAAAACTGATGCAGTATTTGGATCATTGCTGATCCTAATCTGTGTTGATTCTAGAATACATGATGTTTGGATGTTTGGTATAACAACATACAAGTCATGAAACACATTTACCAGCAGTGGTATGCTTGTATAGACTGAATAAAGGTTATTTTCTTCAGGGAGGTATCTTATAAGAAAAAGCAGTAGGGGATGCCATAGAAGTGAGAAGATCCTATGGAGCTTTTTGTATTTAACAACAATCAATGGGTTTTATGAAAAATCATTGAGCAAAATGTGAGCTGCAAGCACACTACCCCATACTGATGTTATTTATAACCTTAGTCTTAAACCACATGAAAAGTACACTTCTGGTCTACAGGGAATACATTAAAAATATAAAGAGTGGATAAAGAGAAAGAGAATTTCATGGATCACGAAGAACAAAATCCACTTAAATGAACTCATATTTGGTCGGCTTTTTTCTTTTTAAAGAAAGTATGGGTGACTCAAAGGTCTTCTTAAAGCCTACAAGGGAACTTGTTCATGGAAACAACAGAAAATAAATCTGCAAAAAAAAGTCATTGTTTGCAACAGCACATTCATTAAAAATAATTTAGTACTTTTAACTACAGTACATGTCAAATAAATATGTAGAAGAGTATATTCATACAGTTTAGGGAATATCTATTTTCTGATGTGTACCACACATATATATAAACCAAATGATGTGCCTGGGTGCAGAATCAATAAATGTTATCCAAACTTTGAACAGTGTCCGCACTCTCAGTTCTTACAAACATTTTTTATTGTTAATAAAAGCTTCAGACTGATGTTTCGTTCTCAAACATTGGGAATGGCACAAAGTATATACCAATTGGTCATTGTATCAGTTTCTAAAAATAGTGATGGGCGAATTTATTTGCCAGGTGCGAATTTGCGGCGAATTTGCGCGAATCGCCACCAGCGAATAAATTTGCATCAAAAACGGGCGTCGGCGTCAAAAAAACGGGCGCCGGCGTCAAAAACGAGACACTGGCGCCGTTTCGCGAATTTCGCAAATTCGCCCATCACTATCTAAAAATAGTAATCTACCCTTATACTACGGAAAAATCATTGTATCGCCCTTCCTCATAATAGCCTTAGCCTGCTAACACCTGTTATCTCTGACCTTATTAACAGCTCTTAGTGACTTTGGTGGTTAGATGAAGCTAATGGCACACTCCCTATTTGTCAAGCAATAGTTGAACCACTGCAATAGATCATTCAGTCTGGTTTAAACATAAAACCGTATTTGTATTCTATTCTAACCTGTTCAACCTTACAAACTTAATTATGTGAACAAATATATATACCAAATATTATTACCATTAAATTCATGTGTGAATAAACACTATAATGATCCCCTATAAATACAAATTGGATTTGAGTTTTATTTACTAAAATACAAATTTATCTAATTTTTTAAATATAAAAACCACGACCAAACTCCAATACCTTTTACTTTGTTTATTATGAAAAAAACCTGATTTAATCAGTTTTGGTAAAAATGTGCAGAATCACACGATTTTTTTTTTTGAGTTTTTGGGATTATTGCCCAAAAAGCCCAGAATGGTTGTATTTTCGGGCTAATTCCAGCACAGACCACAGCAATTTCAAAATAGCATCTCTACCATTGGCATACACACAGGCTTTAATAAATCTCAAAAAAATGTTTTTAAAAAACCTGAAAAATTCGAGTTTGGCCCCAAAATGCCCAACCAAATAAATTCAGAGATTAGTAAATAACCACATGAAAAGTACTTTTGTGCTTTGGTTCCCTTTGATACATTAAATGCTAATGTGCTGGGGGCCTTCTTAAAGAATGTAACACCAAAAAGTGAAAGTATATCAATAATTTAAAAAAATAAAAGTTGTACGTTTACTTCAGAAGTACTACCATAGATTATATAAATAAGATGATGTGTAGCTATGGTGGTAGCTATTTTAATTGAAATGGGGATAAATAAGACAGTTTACATTATAGACACAGATATACAGATAAGCTCAATAAAACAATATTGTATTGAATACAGCTTATCTGTAACCTGTTCATTTTCTTCTTTTTGATTACCCTTTAAGTACATTACTGTTTAAGTACATTAGAGGATATTTTAAATAGAAAACAAGGGATGTTTTCTTACAAAGAGAAGAACAAGAAGCCACTCCTTTAGATATTAGGAGGCAAATATTGTTCTGTACAGTGAGGGCAGTGAGGTTGTAGAATAGCCTTCCAGGTGATGTTATGATGGCAGGGGCTTGAATGATTTTTTGGACAATCATAATATCCAAGGTTTTGGTGATCTTAAAGGGATACTGTCATGGGTAAAAAAAAAAATTTCAAAATGAATCAGTTAATAGTGCTGCTCCAGCAGAATTCTGCACTGAATCCATTTCTCAAAAGAGCAAACAGATTTTTTTATATTCAATTTTGAAATCTGACATGGGGCTAGACATATTGTCAATTCCCCAGCTGCCCCAAGTCATGTGACTTGTGCTCTGATAAACTTCAATCACTCTTTACTGCTGTACTGCAAGTTAGAGTGATATCAACCCCTTCCCTTTTTACCCCCAGCAGCCAAACAAAAGAACAATGGGAAGGTAACCAGATAGCAGGTCCCTAACACAAGATAACAGCTGCCTGGTAGATCTTAGAACAGCACTCAATAATAAAAACCCATGTCCCACTGAGACACATTCAGTTACATTGAGAAGGAAAAACAACAGCCTGCCAGAAAGCTCCTAAAGTGCAGGCACAAGTCACATGACCAGGGGCAGCTGGGAAATTGACAAAATGTCTAGCCCCATGTCAGATTTCAAAATTGAATATAAAAAAATCTGTCTGCTCTTTTGAGAAATGGATTTCAGTGCAGAATTCTGCTGGAGTAGCACTATTAACTGATGCGTTTTGAAAAAAACATGTTTTCCGATGACAGGATCCCTTTAATATCTACAGTTAGTATAGTATAGGTTTGTTTATATTTATATATGTACATGTATTGTATGTCTGTAGCACGTGTGTATGTTCTGGTGGTCATTTAAATGAACTTTTGTCTTTTTACAACCAAAATTAACTATGAACTACAATTTACATTTACTTTGAAAACTATAGACATTAGTAAAATTATTTTATAAATACCTGGGAAACCATAATGTACATTAAAACCAGTGCTCATATGTTTTTTTGCAAGCAGAATCTTATTTTGCATGCCATATATTTTAGGATACATTTGCACTTTTTGGCATAACATTTCCTTTAAATTCCTTATTCCCATGACTTTATTCTTTAATCTGATTACACACCAAAGATGTGTAATTGCCATCCCTGCAAGGCCAGCTGGTAAAGGTGGATGTGTATTTGCAATGTTTGATGCTCAAAGCCTTTATATTTTTTTAATACAAAATCTAATTAAATTACAAGAGACCAAGACAAAAACTTTAAGATTGAGAAAAGTAAAATGAAAGAAAGCAAATCAAGGCTAGATCAATATGTCTCATTTCATTAAAAATGAGTTCGTTAACTAAGATTTCATGCTTTTAAATCAGACTATATAAAGGTGTTTAATCTTTCAGGCAATTCTAGCAGAAGCTCATGAAGGGTGATTTAATGTGTTATGAACCCACATGTTTGGGCTACTAAAAATGTGGTTGGCAAATCTCCTCAAAACTACCTGTGCTAAATTGCCCTAAAAATGGAAGTAAAAAAAATAAAATAACATGGAATTATTTATTTAGGGATTATTTATCAAAGGTCAAATTTAAGGGGCAGATTTATCAAAGGTCGAGGTGAATTTTCAAATTAAAAAAATTCTAAATTCAAGCTATTTTCTGTAAAAAATATTTTTTGGCCGAATTCGAGTCGAATCTGAAAAATATTTATCATGCACTATCTCTTTAAAAATTCAACTTGACCATTCGCCCCCCCCATGAGGGACCTACTAGAACCTATTTGCAGTCAATTGGTGTACTATAGTGATGGGCGAATTTATTCGCCAGGCGCGAATTTGCGGCGAATTTGCGCGATTCGCCGCCAGCGAATAAATTCGCGAAACGCCCGCGAAAATTCGCAGCAAAAAATCGCTGGCGTCTAAAAAAATTTTTTTCAAAAAACAGACGCCGGCGCCGTTTCGCGATTTTTCGGCAAAGCGAAACGGCGCAAATTCGCCCATCACTAGTGTACTATTAAAAAATCTACGTTTTTTTGGGGGAAAACTTTGATTCGATTGAATGCGCTATTACTTTGATTCATACAATTTGAATTTGGCTGTATACTGACCTATTCGATCAAAAACAGACCTATTCAGCCAAAAAAAACTTTGACTTAATTTCGGTTGGTCTTTTTTAATTCTAATTTTTCAAATTCTAAATTCGACCCTTTATAAATATGCACCTATGAGTTTTGTATAACTCGAATGAACTCAAATTAATTCACAACTCGAATGGTTTCTAATTTAAAAAAAAAACTCGAATGGGAAAAACTCGAATCAGTGAGTTCGGGGTTAACAACCCGAAAACTATAATTGATCAAGTTTTCATAGAAAAAACCTGAATCGCTTGAATTGATTGAGTTTTCGGGCAAAACCCTCTGAAAACAACTCATGGTTCAAGGTACCTCTGCCATTGACTCTTACATGACCTCAACAAGTTTTAGATGGTGTATTTTCAGATTCAAGCTATTTCCAGGGTTGGGGGTATAACAAATCTCAAAAAATTTGATTCGAAATATGTGAGGTATTTTTTAACCCGAAAATGTGAACTTTGAACAAAAAATCAACTCAAAAACTCAAATTTTTGTGGAAAACACAACTCGAACCTTAATAAATCTGCCCTTCAATGTTCTTACAAAAAAGATAATATTTATGCTACACTTTTTAATGTCTACACTTTGGGACAGTGTATACTTTGCAGTAATTCTGTGAGAAATGAGACTTGGATTTTCAGCAGGAAGCAAATTGTTCATCTTCATTTGGGTAGTTTAAATCATGCATTTCTAGTGAGTTTCAGACATATACACATGCAAACACAGTAATATTTAATTAATTAACATTTTATGCATAGTTACCTGCAGATAGCAGACTGGCTATAAGCTGGGCCTTCTGTTGCACTTAAAGCTTGTCCTACTTGAGTTTGGGTAAGTCCAAGGGAAAGACGTCGGATTTTAAAAGCTTTAGCAAACTCTCTTATTTCTTCTAGATTGACTCCATCCACTTCACCACTTGCTGTTTGTGGATCTAAAAAAGAAACGCTCAAAGCTTATTGAGAATGTATGTTATTAATTCTAACATTGATTTAAATGACTTATACTGCCACACAACATACTGGTTTGGTTATTGGGTTGACATTTTATATTTTCTCCCTGTGTTTGCATGGGGTTGTCTACATTTACAAAAACATTCTCATGAAAAATGTGATCATAGTGTGTGTGAATGGTATAAAAAACTAGAATATTGAATATATATTGTAAACTCCTCAGGGATTCACTAAAGTGAATCATGTAAAATATCTCTAAAGAGCTGCAAAATATGTTTGAGCTTTGCAAATAATAATGAGTGCTTTATTTGAAATCAACTCTCAATCCACTCCACTCGAAAAATCCCAAAAATTGTTGCACATTAAGGGGCAGATTTATCAAGATTTATCAAGGGTCGAATTTCGAGGGGTTAAAACCCTCGAAATTCGAATATCGAATTCAGAAGGATTTAGCGCTAAAATAGCATTCGATCGATCGATCGATCGAATAAAACCAATTAAATCGTTCTAATCGAAGGATTTTTATTCAATGCCAATAAATAGGCTAATATAGCAATTCGGTAGCTTTAATTTGGCAAAGTATTGAAATCGAAGGATTGTTAAAGAGACAGAACTTCGACTTTCGAATGGTCGAATATTCGATCGAAGTCGAAGTAAATTGGAAGTCGTAGGGGCCCATTCACTAAGTTCGAGTGAAAAATACTTCGAATTTCAAAGTATTTTTTTGGCTACTTCGATCTTCGACTACGATTTCGACTACGAATCGAACGATTCGAACTAAAAATCGTTCGACTATTCGGCCATTCGATAGTCAAAGTACTGTCTCTTTAAGAAAAAAACTTCGACCCCCTAGTTCGCCACCTAAAAGCTACCGAAGTCAATGTTAGCCTATGGGGAAGGTCCCTATAGGCTTTCCAAGTTTTTTCTGATCGAAGGATAATCCTTCGATCGATGGATTAAAATCCTTCAAATTGTTCGATTCGCAGAATTGAATTGTTCGTTCGAACGATTATTCCTTCGATCGTTCGATCGAACGAATTGCGCAAAATCCTTCGACTTCAATATTCGAAGTCGAAGGATTTTAATTCGCCAGTCGAATATCGAGGGTTAATTAACCCTCGATATTCGACCCTTAATACATCTGCCCCGTAGTATCCTATTCGATGGTCGAAGTATGCAAAAAATTACTTCGAAATTCGAACTGTTTGGACTTCGAAAATTCACTCGGGCTTAGTAAATCTGCCCCTCAAATTGTCGTGCCTCAAAATTATTCAGACGCCATTTGACTTAAATGCATTTGGACCAAATAGTCACGTGTATAAAAATTGGTGCTGGCGTCAAATTTATTTTGAAGCCCACTGACTTCAATGCGTTTTGGCACAGATTCGCCCATCACTACTGAATATCTTTGCATGAGACCTGCAAGTGCGGACCCATCCTTGCATTTACTTACTTACTGTAACAGAAGTGCATCATGTAAACATAACAATGTTCATAATATTGCTCTAAAAATGCTTTTCCATAAATATATGTAAAAAGAAATGTCAGAAGATAATCAAGAAACAGATTATGCAAGAATTTTTTGCAGGGAAAAATATCCACAAGAGTTAGCAATTTTTATTGCTACACTTAGGGGCCCATTTACTTAGTTCGAGTGAAGGAATAGAATAAAAAAAACTTTGAATTTCGAATGTTTTTTTTGGCTACTTCGAATCGGCTACTTCGACCTTCGACTACGACTTTGAATTGAACTATTCGAACTAAAAATCGTTGACTATTCGACCATTCGATAGTCGAAGTACTGTCTCTATAAAAAAAAACTTAGACCCCCTAGTTTGCCACCTAAAACCTATCAAAGTCAATGTTAGCCTATGGGGAAGGTCCCCATAGGATTAGCAATCTTTTTTTGGTTGAAGAAAAATCTTTCGATCATTTTTCGTTCGATCAAACGAATTGCGGTAAATCCTTCGACTTCGATATTCGAAGTCGAAGGATTTCCATTTAGCAGTCGAATATCGAGGGTTAATTAACCCTCGATATTCGACCAGAAGTAAATTTGCCCCTTAATTTAAGTTGCTAAAAGTTTAATTATCATATTGTCAGATCACACATCATGACATTTCAAGAAGGAATATGTGAATTTGACCCGTTTTGTTTCGCCGACAGGCATTAAAGTCTATGGGCGTCCCAAAAATTTTTTTGCAAGGCAACATTTTTTTGACACGCGTCTTTTTTTTTTTTTTTGACGCACAACGCCATACAAGTCTATGGGCGTCATTTTTGTGGCGAAACAAGGCAAAAAAATTCGCCCATCCCTAATTTCAAGGACTATTTTTTAAGAAATATAATTAAGATATTAAGCTTAAAGGAACAGTAACACCAAAAAAATGAAAGTGCTTTAAAGTAATGAAAATATCATGTAGTGTTGCCCTGCACTGTTAAAACTGATCTGTTTGCTTCAGAAACACTTCTATAATTCATATTAACAAGCTGCTGTGGAGCAATGGCGGAAATTGAAAAATGGCTATATGGCACAGGTTAACTAATGGATAACAGATAACACCATTAGACAGACAGAGCTTATTTGCTATCTGCTGTGTAACCTGAGCCTTTTCTCCTTTGGATGGCTGCCCCCATTGCTACACAGCAGCTTGTTTATATAAACAATAGTAGTGTTTCTGAAGCAAACACAGCAGTTTTACCAGTCCAGGACAACACTTCATTATATTTTCATTACTTTAAAACACTTTTATTTTTTGACGTTACTGTTCCTTTAAGAGTGTTTTTATAGCTGTGTTGCCTTTATCTATGATCTATGTTATCTTCTATGTTTTAAAAGGCTAATAGTTCAGGGATAGTTTTGAAAATATTAGCTTTTTTTTTGCTTCACAATAACCTGAGAATTGAAGCCTTTCCTAAATTAAAATAATGTTGTCTGTGCCTTAAAAACCTAATACATTATTAGTAATGTATTACTAAAGTAAATTTAAAAACATTATTGTAAGTCATTTGTCCTGCACTCCCAAACATCCATTCAGTTTTTTTTAGTCAGATTGCTCTATAGCAAATATAAAACACCAAAAATGTGTTAGTCATATAAAATAAAGATGTTTATCTCTTATAGGGAAACCTATGTACAATGAAACAAAGGAACTAATTTCCTTAGGTAGAACTACAATTTCATCACATAGTCAGTAACAATAATGTTATACCCAAAATTCAATATTTATTGAATTTACCATTTAAAAACCATCCCTAATCCTGAAAAGCATGCAGTGATAGTGGAATTGACTGTCCTTAATAAGACTACTCTACAATAAAAAAACAAATAACTGTTCATAATAAGCATATGTGGGGACATAGATATGGACATAGATATCTGTGTGATCAGTCTGTATGATCAGTCTCTAAAAGTTACTAAGTTAGAGTGAATCTGCCCCTTTTCGCAGAAAAATTTGAATACCTGGAAAAAAATATGTGAAACAGTGAAATTTTTCTAAACGTATTGAAGTCAATGGGCATTTTTATGCACGGAAATTTTAACGCATGCAACAATTTTTCTTGCTCATACTGCATTACAATCTATGGGTATTTTTTCTTATGGCGACTTTTTTGTCCTAATGCACTATAGTCAATGGGCATTTTTTCTTATGGAGACTTTTTTGTCCTAATGCACTATAGTCAATGGGCATTTTTTCTTATGGAGACTTTTTTGTCCTAATGCATTAAAGTCAATGGGCATTTTTTCTTATGGTGACTTTTCTCTCCAAATGCATTAAAGTTAATGGCGTTTTTTTTCTTATGGCGACTTTATTGTCCTAATGCATTAAAGTCAATGGGCGTTTTTTCTTATGGACACTTTGTCCAAATGCAATAAAGTCAGCTTATGGGCCTTATATCCTTAGCTAATTTTCCTGCTGTGAATTTTGGAATTTTCAATAAATCAATAAATTCGCTCATGACTAGTTACTGGTGGACATTCCTAAAGTTTAAACAGTGCATATTTATTCACAAATGATTTTATTGCCCATGGTTTTTCCTGAACGCTAAAATATTGCACTGCTGTGCCCGCCTTTCTGGTTGTTGCAAATTCGCATTGCTCCCAAAATTTTTGCAAATGAAATGGGTGATTGCGTGAGTGCACCCACTGTGCAATGTTTTTGTGAGCAAAAAAGTGTTGACAGTAAAAAAATTGCAAGTCTTTTTTTGCACATAAATTACTTTTATCCAGATTTATAAATAAAACCAATTGGAGGTCAAATATATTTACTTTGCGAACCATTCTGCCCTGCGCAATATTTATAAATGAGCCCCACTGAGTTAATTGATATGATCAAATGGATAAAAATGTATGTTATGCTGTAAAGGAAGTGCTCAGCACACATTAAATTTCAGTTAAAGAGTAAGCTTGCCCTGACAGTATAAGATACACTGAAGCATCCAGGCTGCAGCAACTATAAATCTTGTATCTGAATACAAATGACCAATACTAATCATGCAGGACATTAAAAAGATTCATGGGAAACCAAGGTGCACATAGCCTGTACAAAACAGCGGATTCTCTGCTGGGCATTCTTAGACCAAATCTGTGCCAGTGGTGTGGTGAGTTTCAATATATGTCTCTGGGAGGTGGCACAGATGATTTCAAGTGTTTATCTGCCTGAGAAAATATGCTGGCAGACAGTTTGCCTGCCATTATATTACCTTAATGCATCAGTACAATGCAAAATTATCTGAGACACATACCTGCTCTATATCAAGTAATTAATAGGATAATAACTAGTATCAGAAATTCTACTCAGCAAGTCCATTTGTCTTAGAATTACAGATCATAGATATAGCATGACTTGGATAAATTAAATCTTCATAGTCAATAGGATAATAAGTAATCTACAATCAAAAAAAAAAACCTTTCTTGTAAAATTAGACAATACCAGCCACTCAAAACATATTATAGCCTTATCATAGCTTCTTTTCACTTGGTTTCCTGAATTGATTCTTGATGACTTTCAATAACTTTGTCGTTGGTATCAATGTGTACAATGAGTGCTGGGTTTTCTCAAGTCCTTCCCAATAATCTGTCCATTCACTCCACCAAATACCAAACACTAACACCAAGCAAGCAGACACAGGCATGTAGCATTATGGTGACATTATGGATATATTATCCTAGCCAATTTTTTAATAATTACATCCTCTATTACTTCAACTTGTCTTAAATTCTAACATTTTTCCACTTCCTGTACTAGAGTGGCTGTCCCTCAAGTTATTCTAAGGGATATCTTGCTGCATACAGAACTCAGAACTGTCCAACATTACTCATAATGGGAAATCTGTTTTGGGGAACCAGCTGTGGACCAGCCAAAAATATACAAGACATAATGTCACATGTGTATTCGGTAAAAAGACCAAAATAAAACCATGAAAGTTTATAATGGGTAGATGTAGTCTCTACCATTATGTCATGACTACTTTTCAAATTATGCTTTCTTCTAGAGCTTCTTAAAAATGAATCTTTGTCAGTTGTTTGAAATAATGATAACTTTTTAAGAACTATAGTGCCCTGAAGAATTGTGTTGCTTCAAATGGGACACAAACATCAAGTCTAGTTGCCACAGTAAGGTACTGTAACGGGCCCGAAGGCACAGTAATAGTGTAGACCAAAGAGGAGACCAGACCAGGTTCGAGGTACAAGAGGGTTTATCCAAAGAATCGTCAAAATACAGGCAAAAAGGTCAGACCAGGCAGAAGACAAGCGGAATCGTAAGACAGGCAGGAATCGGTACACAAGTAATCAATATAGTAAATAACACCCAGGAACACAGTAACAGGAACCTATAGTTGGGCAAGGAGTGGAAGGGGAAGTGAGTTTAAATAGTCCCAGGGTTGGCGCCAATTTTTGACGCGCTTGCGTCAGACGCAGACGCCAGCGTCCCCACGCTGACGCCTTGACGCCGGCGTCCGTTCCGTCGCCGACAACCAATCCCGGAATGGGAGGGAGGTGAGGTCATAGACCTGTGTCCAGCAAGAGCCATGTGGTGAGGTAGGCGGTCGCCATCTTGGACGCCATCTTGGACGCCATCTTGAGAAGCCGAGGTAGATTCCATTACAGTACCCCCCTCCTTAGGGGGGGCCTCAGGACCACCGAGACTAGGGGAGAGAGGGAATAATTTATGGAATCTACGAACCAAGATGGGCGCATGGACATCTGAGCTCCTGACCCAGGAGCACTCCTCGGGACCGAACCCCTTCCATTCGATGAGATATTGAAGAGTGCCCCTGGAAAGACGAGAGTCCAAAATCTTCTTCACCTCGAATTCCTGGTGACCATCAAGCAGGACTGGAGCTGGGGGAGAAGAAGAAGAGGAAGAAGATACAGCAGGTTTGAGAAGAGAAACATGGAAAGCATTTGGGATCCGCATCTCAGGAGGGAGTTGAAGACGAACCGCCACCGGATTGATGACTTCAATGACAGGAAAGGGACCGATGAATCTGGGACCAAGCTTGGGGGTCGGAATCTTCAGGCGGATGTTACGGGTGGAAAGCCAAACTTTGTCACCAGGAGCATAGGGTGGAGCGGAAATCCTCTTCTTGTCGGCAGACCTCTTCTGGACCTGGGAGCTCTTCAGCAGATTAGAAGAAACAGCAGCCCAAATAGCCATCATGTGGGCAGCCTGATCGTTGGCGGCAGGGACATTGGTGAGGAGAAGATCCTGAGGGAATGCCAATGGATTCTGACCGTATACACAGAAAAAAGGGGATTGATGTGAGGAAGAATGGAAGGCGTTGTTATGGGCAAATTCAGCCCAGGGAAGGAGATCCGACCAATCGTCCTGGCACAGGGAGACATGGCAGCGAAGAAACTGTTCTAATGCCTGGTTCACTCTTTCAACGGCTCCATTCGACTGTGGGTGATAAGCAGAAGAAAATTGCAAGGAAATGTTGAGAGCTTTGCACAGGGATCTCCAGAATCTAGAGACGAATTGTGAGCCTCGGTCAGAGACGATCTCGGCAGGAAAGCCATGGAGACGAAAAATGTGTTGGATGAACAGCTTGGAAAGTTCAGGAGCAGAGGGGAGTTTATGGAGGGGAACGAAATGAGCCATCTTGCTGAACCTGTCAACGACAACCCATATGACAGTGTGACCGGAGGAAACAGGCAGATCCACAATAAAATCCATGGCAAGATGAGTCCAGGGACGAGATGGAATGGGTAAAGGAAGAAGAAGTCCTTTGGGGGGAGAATGTCCAGATTTGGAAGTGGCACAGATGGTACAAGAAGAAATGAAGTTTTTGACGTCCTTTCTCATGGATGGCCACCACACCAGGCGAGAAAGGAGTTCGGTAGTCTTTTCCACTCCGGGATGGCCGGCCTGTTTAGAACTGTGAGCCTGAGAAAGAAGAGACTGACGACAATCAGGAGGAACAAATGCAACCCCAGGAGGAATATTGTCAGGAGCCGAAATTTGAGCGGAAAGGATCTGTGAGGCCAAGGAGGGAAATAGAGCAGCGACGATCTTGGAGGGAGGTACAATGGGTTCAGGATCTTCGGAACAGGGAACTTCAGGAACAAAACTTCTTGACAAGGCATCAGCTTTTCTATTTCTAGAGCCAGGACGAAAAGTGATAATGAAGTTAAAACGGGAAAAGAACAATGACCATCTGGCTTGTCGGGGATTCAGGCGTTTGAGGGATTGGATAAATTCAAGGTTTTTATGGTCTGTAAAGATGGTCACGGGGATGGAGGATCCTTCCAATAAATGTCTCCACTCTTCCAGGGCGAGCTTCACTGCCAATAACTCACGATTCCCCACATCGTAGTTCAGTTCGGGGGAAGAAAATTTCTTAGAGAAGAATGCACAGGGGTGTAACTTCCCATCCGAGGATGATCTCTGTGATAAGACAGCTCCAGCTCCCACATCTGAGGCGTCAACTTCGAGGAAAAAAGGAAGAAGAAGCTCGGGGTGTCTGAGAATAGGTGCAGAAGAAAAGGCAGTTTTCAAGGATTCAAAGGCGTCCAAGGCTGGAGGAGGCCAGTGCTGTGGTTTACCCCCCTTGCGGATAAGGGCCAGGATGGGAGAGATCTTGGAAGAAAAACCTTTAATAAATTGTCTGTAGTAATTGGCAAAGCCAATAAACCTCTGGATAGCCTTAACACTTGTGGGGAGGGGCCAATCAAGAATTGCCGAGACCTTGGCTGGATCCATCTTGAAACCCTGCTGGGAGATGATGTACCCGAGAAAAGGGATGGAAGATACTTCAAAGGAGCACTTTTCAAATTTGGCGAAGAGACTATTTTTTCTTAGGCGAAGAAGAACTTCCTTCACTTGGGAGCGATGCTCGTGGAGATCTTTGGAAAAGATAAGAATGTCATCCAGATAGACGACAACGCTTTGTCCCAACAAGTCTCTGAATATATCATTAACAAACTCCTGGAAGACCGCTGGGGCGTTACAGAGTCCAAAGGGCATGACTAGGTATTCGTAATGCCCGTCTCGGGTATTGAAGGCGGTCTTCCATTCATCCCCCTTACGAATTCTAATGAGGTTATAGGCACCCCGAAGATCCAGCTTGGTGAAGATCTTGGCCCCTCTTAGTTGATCGAAGAGTTCGGAGATTAGGGGGAGAGGGTAACGGTTTTTAATGGTGATCTTGTTTAACCCCCTATAATCGATGCATGGTCTCAGACCTCCGTCTTTTTTTTCAACAAAGAAAAATCCGGCGCCAGCAGGAGAAGAAGAAGGGCGAATGAAGCCTCTTTGGAGATTCTCCTGAATGTAGGTCTTCATGGCGGCCGTCTCAGAGGGGGAGAGAGGATAGGTGCGACCCCGGGGAGGCATGGAACCAGGAAGAAGTTCGATCGGACAGTCATAGGGTCGGTGAGGAGGAAGAGTCTCTGCAGAGCCCTTATTGAAGACATCGGTAAAATCTTGATAGGCGGATGGAAGGGAAAAATTGGAAGACACAGAAGACACTTTGATAAGAGGTACGGCAGGCAAACAGTTCTGAAGGCAATAGGGACTCCAGCGGGAGATTTGCATGGATGACCAGTCAATGACTGGGTTATGAGTGCACAGCCAGGGGAGCCCCAGAACGAGTGGAGTTGAAGGGCAGTCAATGAGTAGAAAGGCCAATCTCTCCAGATGCATGGTGCCCACTCTTAGAGAAAGTTCAGCGGTGGTTTGAGAGATAATGGCCGAAGACAGAGGGCGGTCATCAATAGCCAATACTCGCAGAGGAGAAGCCAAGGGTTGTAGGGGGACCGCATGACGAACAGCAAATCCTCTGTCCATAAAATTTCCAGCAGCACCAGAGTCCAGGAACGCTTGCACTGGGATTTTCTGGGAACCGAATTGGATCTGTGCCGGAAGAAGAAAGCGTTGAATAGAAGGTTGGGGAGGATAACAAACACCACCCAGATAGGTCTCCCCAAACCTACCTAGGTGCTGGCGTTTCCCGGCTTCACCGGACACTCATGGGCGAAGTGCGATTTACCCCCACAATACAGGCATAGACCAGCAGCCCTTCTCCGTAGCTTCTCCTGTTCAGAGAGACGAGCCCGTCCTATCTGCATGGGTTCCTCAGAAGATGGAGCAGAGGAAGCAGAAGCCGCAGGAGTAGGAGAGGGAGAAGCAGTAGCCGGGTTGAAGAGTAGGGGTCTCTGGAAGCGGGGAGCCAGTGTGGATTGGAACCGGGGATACTTCTTCGAACGCTCTCTGTTGAGCTCGACTTGAAATTCCCTCTGTCGGGTGTCAACCTTTACGGCCAGCGCCACCAGATCCTCCCACCGAGAAGGAATTTCCCGGGAGACCAGGTCGTTTTTGATACGCATGGCTAGGCCGTTGTAGAAGGCGGCATGGTATCCATCATTGTTCCAGGTGGTCTCCGCCACTAGTGTGCGGAACTCGATTGCGTACTCAGGAACAGAGCGAGTGCCTTGCTGGATCTGGAACAAGCGAGCCGAGGATGACATAGCTCGACCAGGGGCATCGAAAACGACCCGTAGTTCACGGATGAAGGCCCTGGCGTCGTCAATCAAAGGGTCCCTCTTCTCCCACAAAGGTGATGCCCACTCCAAAGCCTTCCCCTGCAGGCGAGCAATGATGTACCCCACTTTAGCCTGTTCGGATGCAAACTGACCTGGCAGCAGGGCGAACTGGATCTCGCACTGGTTGATGAAACCTCTGCATGCATCAGGGTCGCCGCTGTAGAGGGGAGGCGCAGGAATGCAATGCTCCGAGGGTTGGAGTGGGCTTGCAGGAACGGCCACAGGGACCGGGGCCACAGGTGATAATGCCGACAGCTTGTCCAGGATAGCTTCTAGAGCCTGACCGAAGTGCGACTGCTGGGCTTCGTATGACTGCATGCGGGAAGCCAAACCGCGGATGGCGCCACCGACATCAGGTGGAGCTGGAGTCTCCTCCAAAGGGTCCATGGCCCAACTATACTGTAACGGGCCCGAAGGCACAGTAATAGTGTAGACCAAAGAGGAGACCAGACCAGGTTCGAGGTACAAGAGGGTTTATCCAAAGAATCGTCAAAATACAGGCAAAAAGGTCAGACCAGGCAGAAGACAAGCGGAATCGTAAGACAGGCAGGAATCGGTACACAAGTAATCAATATAGTAAATAACACCCAGGAACACAGTAACAGGAACCTATAGTTGGGCAAGGAGTGGAAGGGGAAGTGAGTTTAAATAGTCCCAGGGTTGGCGCCAATTTTTGACGCGCTTGCGTCAGACGCAGACGCCAGCGTCCCCACGCTGACGCCTTGACGCCGGCGTCCGTTCCGTCGCCGACAACCAATCCCGGAATGGGAGGGAGGTGAGGTCATAGACCTGTGTCCAGCAAGAGCCATGTGGTGAGGTAGGCGGTCGCCATCTTGGACGCCATCTTGGACGCCATCTTGAGAAGCCGAGGTAGATTCCATTACAGGTGGTCATTGTGAGCTTATAATTAGCATTGCATGTTTGGTATCTGGATTCCATAGAGCACAACTTAGTAGAGCTTAGGGGGGTTATTGACTAAAATCTGAATTTATATCATATTTTATTAAAAAAAACAAGACCAAACTCCCTTGTCCAATTTTAACTTATTAATTAATTAAAAAACTTGATTTAATCAGTTTGAGGAAAAACTTGATACAATTTAGCGAAAACCAGAATCACTAGATTTTTTCAGTCTTTTCCCAGAATTGCTTGGATTTTTCTGGCGTTTTTTCCTGAATTGCTCTAATTTTTAGAGTTTTGCCTAAAAAAACCCAGAAAAACAAAGATTTTCAGACTAAATCCAGTACAGATTTCAAATTGAGATAGATGCTTCTCCCATTGACGTATACAAGACCTTGACAAGTCTAAGATGGCAGATTTTTGGATTTAATAAATCTCAAAAAATCTACTTTTTTCATCTAAAAATGTTGTTGATTTTAATAAATAACCTCCTAAATGTTTGGATATGGAAGAATTGTGTTACACAGATTATTGCATACAAGGGAGACAAGACCAGAAAGTATTTTAGTGAAAAGTAGAAAAGAAAAGAAATAATTAGAAGAAAATACAATACTTACTGCTGACTAACTGGCCAACACTCAAAGCTGAAGAAGAGGAAGATGGAGAAGAGGAGGAAGAAGCCTGACGTACTGGGCTTTGAGACATAGATGGTTGATTTTGAGCCAAGTGCAGAAGATTAGCTTGTGAAGTTGCTTGATTGGATTGTGTCTGTGCTGGTTGATGAAGCTTAATTTGAAAATATAGGAGAAATGGAAATGGAATAGATTATATAGATTATATTATATATAATATATAGCATAAATATAATATATATAATAAGTATACACACAAGGAAGTGGAGTTGCCCTTTAATGTAATTTTGTCATGTGATTTAATATAACCATTGAAGAGTGAAAAATGAAAGGAAGTGAAAGACTGGTGAGCGTGAGCATTTTTTTTAATAACTACTTCTCCTTACTATGACTTATTTACATATTTACAAATGCACTAAAATGGGTGCAGCATTGCAGGCAATAACTCCTATTGAAAAAGTTTATGTGTCTATACTTGCTTCACTGCAGTGAGTATTTCCCTTGTATAATCATTCCCTTATAAGATGTTGTATACAGTGGCTCAGTGGATGTCAGCAACATATTCATAAATCTGTGCGTGGTAACCATTGCATGTTAATTTAATTGCCTAATTATTCTCTTCAATAATAAATGGATTTGGAGATAATTCAAATTAAACATGACAATCACAATGAACAGCGCATCAGCAATTATCTTGTTTTCTTGTGATTAATTACTTTCTGTAATGTATTTAAGATTCAAATAGGACTTTATTTATTCTTGATGTGCCAACATACTTTCTGAATATATCATTTTACCATTTTTATGAAATTTGATGTGCAAATAATTACAAATCTCCTTTTAAAAAATATTCAGTAGTGTGTGCTACTGGATTACAGAAAAACTGCTTGTACAAAAACAAACTATACATATCAGTCAACCCTAAATACCTGTTCAGATGAAGTCACAATCCATATTTTGAACATACTTTCCAATGTAATAAATGTCAAGGGATACTGTTTTGGCTCTAATTTCTTGACTTGTGGTAATTTTCAGTTCAATTTACTAATCTTCCCTAATACACTTTTCATGGAATGTACCAACTAAGACACAAGGCAGGAACAAGATGCAGAGCACAATAGGAGCAAGTGCAATTTTGTGCTGATTAGTGGACCATCATATGTAAATTTCACTGCAGTGTTCATAAATTCTGTGTAGTAACTTATATAAATGGGATTCACATCGCACAAAATGCAGTAAAGGTGCTTAATGTTTTTTTAAGTGCTGTGATATATACACTGTGTTACTCACCCTTACTGCATTTTCCATGCAATTCATATTTTATTGTTACTCAACTTTATTTATATAGCTCTGACATGTACTTCAGTGGTTTAAAGAGATACGGTAACACATCATGTACACTGCATGGCGCATTTGAAGAATATCTAGTGCTGTCATATACAAGAGGGCTGGTGGGGTGGCACATGCTGCTGCCTCTGTGGCCTAAGATAATTTGTTGTATACTGGTGGCATTGGTCTCTCTTACTGCATTTATTTTAATTCCAAGCTGTGCTGTATACCTTTGTGTCAAATGCATAGACATTGGATGAGTAATGTATATACATATACCAGGACTGTAAATTGGAAACATACATATAGTAATGTTTAAATTTAAGAATAAAACTTGTTCATACCAAGCTTCTTAAGTTAATTGAATCATTTTATGCTGTGTTTTCCTGTTTATGGCAACCTTTCCTTAACATAGCAAATAGTGTGATTTCTTATTCTTTGAAAGGGATCATTTACAAAATCAAATTACTCCTACAATGATGACCCCAACAAAACTCAAGATGAAATAGACAGCAAACAATTCTCCACATTCTCCACAATCCACATCTAACATTACATAGTAACCAGACTAACTTTAATAGGAGAAACTGTTGGGTATAGTTGCAAAAACCATTCAGTGTGACTGCCTTTGGACTTTGATGAATGAGGACCCATGCATTTTCAGCAGCACTCAGCATGAGCAAAAAATTCATTTCTTTTATTATGGAATGCAAAGCCAATAACCTGTAAACAGCTATCTCCATGACTGCCTCAGGGCTTCTGTGTTACCAAGTATTTCTCATATAAACTAGCACACACTAAATCTAATTGGTCTGTGCTGGAAGTGATGTTACACATCTCATCACGCACTTAATGATGCTTTTAGGAATTTTCTGCCAGTGTAAAACCCATAGTACTAAACATGTGATAAGTCTACTCCACTCATCATGGATTCCCCTAGACAGCAATTTCAACTGCACAACTAAATATTTATTGTCTGCTTTGAATATACTTAACATTAACACAGTTTAGAAGTAACTAATTTATATGGCAAGTGACTACAAAATAATATTTAATTGTCTATGAATACTGCATATACAGTAAATTAATGTTAAGCATAATTTCAAATGGATGCAAAAAAAGAATATATATATACTATATATATAGTAGTGCTAATGATTTTATTATATTGAATCTTATCCGCAGTGCTTACTTAAATATAAAAGTATTGTCTATCATATAGCAGTATAACAAGACTTGCCTGTCAGGCAAGACCATATATTTTGTTTCAATGGGGCTTATGCTGCATTGGAAATCCATCAGATATACAGAGTATTGGGGGAACAGTAATAGTAAATATATAGCAATGGGTTTTGGAATTGTAAAACTTAACATGTAAGTAAAAATGTAGGAGTGTGTTCCAAAACTTTTTGCCTGCTTTGCACACATTTGCTGCCCATGTAATAAGGAGGACGAAAAATATTTCCGTTCTTAATTTTTGTTGGCATTGACTGCATTTTGTCCTTTTGCCTTTTTTTATGTTTTGCCATATGTGATATACCTTGGGATTTTCACTATAGTACTGTATTTAATGAATGGTCTAGCCATTGCTTCTGGATGATACATAATGACCAACTAAATCTAAAACATTCCTTCGTCCTATTGGTACCTGTTGATTCAAACCAAAACACAGTGGACAAATTTGCACCTGGGTAGTAAGCCATACCAACCAATGATTAGATATTTCTAAGTCAGTTACAGGTGAATAATGAAAGCAGACATTTCATTGGTTGCCATTAGTTACTGCCCAGGTGCAAATGTGCCTAGAGCTTATAATAAGGCTCCACTTTTCTAAAGTCAAGCATCAAACAATTAAGGCTCATTTAGGAACATGACACCTACACAGACGTCTATTATATAAACCTATCTGTATGACACACTAGTTTCTTCCTAGAGATGTTAGACAACTACTGAACTTTAGTTATACACGATTCATCAAGGAAGAAGAAACCATTTAGGAAAATTAATATTTGAAGCTGCAGTTTTTCTTTTGCACCTTCAAAAATGACTTTTGCCAAAAATTAATCATTCTGAATTTGATGCAAGTTCACTAATCCTTGTATCTGAAACATCATGGCAGATGAGAAAATTACCTGTTGTCCGGGTTTGATTGGTGAAAGTGTTATTCCTTGTGTGTTGATCACTGGCAGGATCTGATTTCCTATTACTGTGGCAATGATCTGGCCTTGGGCATTGGTCAGGAGCTGTGGAGTTATTGGTTGCACTTGAAGTCCCTGAGCAGCTCCTGTTGCTTGATTTGACATCGCATTTGGCATAAGTGGGATCGTCCCAATAATCTGAATAAGATAACATTGTTTACTTATTGTAGTCATGAAATATTCTGGATAATATGGTAATATTTTGTATTGTTACAAAATATAAATACTGTACTTCAAATCTAAGGGGGTTGTTTATTAAAGGTTGAGTTTTTTTATACCCAAAAAAATTTAGTTTTCAAGGGTATTTTTCAATCAAAATGTAAAAAAAATATAATTTGGCTTTTTCAAGATGAGGGGGCACATTTACTTAGCTCAAGTGAAGGAATAGAAGAAGAAAAACTTTGAATCTCGAACGTTTTTTTTGGCTACTTCGACCATCGAATTGGCTACTTCGACCTACGACTTCGAATCGAACGATTTGAACTAAAAATCATTAGACTATTCGATAGTCGAAGTACTGTCTCTTTAAAAAAAACTTCGACCACCTACTTCGCCTTCGTTCGATCGATGGATTAAAATCCTTATAATCGTTCGATTCGAAGGATTTAATCGTTCCATCTAACTATTATTCCTTAGATCGTTCGAGCGAACGAATAGCGCTAAATCCTTCGACTTCAATATTCGAAGTTGAAGGATTTTACTTCGACCCTAAGTAAATGTGACCCTTATTATATCTTGAACATGAAAACAGCTCCAATTTATAAATACTCCAGCTATAACCTATTGCGGCCATGTAGAAGTCAATAGCAGCGGTCCCTTCAACCATTGTAGCCTTCATGAAGTTCGGGTTTTTCAGTGGGTTTAGATTAATTCTATTTTTTGGGCTTTTCACCCCAAATTCACTGATTTAAGTTTTTTCTTAAATCAGAAAACGTTCGAGTTGTGAGTTCATTCGAAAACTCGACCTTTGATAAATAACCCCCTAAATGTATACATAATCTTTAGTCAGAACCCTCCTTTAACTCCAAACAAGGGTACATGTAATGGAAAATGTCATTCAGTCATAGTTCCAAGAATATATAGGATATCTCACCCTAACTGATCACCAAACTGAGCTTTTATAGGTGTGTAGGAGAATAAGTAGGATTTCTCCCCAACTATTACCCTAACAGACCTTCCCTATTAAAAGATTCACTAACTCATTGTATTTACCATTTAAGACACAATATATTGGTGAGTTATATGTTTGTGGCATACAACATTTATTTCCAACAAAAAAGGGATGCTTTTTTCAGAAGATATTTTTGAGAGTAAGGAATAGCTTATTGCTATAGGTTACTGCCCAGGTGTAAATTTGCCCACAAATGATTGAGCACATTGATAATTGAGTCCAGGTGCCATCAATGAGGCCCTGGAAGTTAAATAACTTCCTGCACCCTATATAAATGACAACTTTATTTTACCTGTCATAGGCTGTATTTCTTGCAAAAAAGCTACATAGGCTATTTGCATTCAATTTTAAAATTACATTTGAGTGAGTTTTACTTGAAGTGTCTAACAGCAGCGGTCAAGACAATGAAGATGCAAGCTATTGATTTAGCAAATACTGAAAACAAAAATTTGAAAGTAATACACCTGTCAGATTAGAAATTGTATATCATTCTGAAAAGAAGGCTAATGAAAGAATTGAACTGTACTATTGAAGAACAGTGTCTATTCTATTTGGAATGTAAATTGAAAAGCACATTCTGCTGTTGTAGAAATCACTTTGCTTGCTCTGTACATTACAGACATGATCCTATTACTCTACCTTATGACTTACAGCAGCAAGCCAAGACTAAGCAGAAGAGATGCATACCAAAATGTACAAAAAAAGTTGAATGCTTTGGAGTCATTGATCAAAATGGAATATTTTATAGCAATTTTCCTTCAATCTAATTTGAAAGTGTGAAGGAAAGCTGCACCAAATACAGCAAGTACTAAAATCATAACAGAGTAATATCCATTGTCAAGCAGACAGTATAAACAGAAAATAAAGTTTCATGGCATTTATAACTGATGCTGGATATACAGTAAATTCTGTAGGAATAACAATTAATCATCAAAAGTGTGGATGTTTTATTATTATGTAGGTTTTTTTTCTTCTCACTTCATGCGCATCTGCCTCATGACAAACATTGCCATAGACACCTTTATATATTAACTATGAAAATGATCTTCAAGAAACATATCATGGTCAATCCACCAGGAGATATGGTGAATGGTATGGCGATTATTTTTTCCAGATTTATGAATACACATGAACACTCAAGTGGATTCTGTGCAGTCCCCACAGTTTCTAAGTTCCGATAACATTTACTGTGTCCAAGATTAAATTGTCTCTCCTTAGAAAACAAAGATACATACAGTACATAGAACATTTCCTATCCATGAGTTTTACTATTGTGGTAATTTGCCACCTAAAACAGTCCACAGTCAGTGGGAACTGTATCTTCAGTGTTCAAATTTATATAACATTTTTTTAGACAACGGAACAATGTGATTTTCATTGCTTTTTAAACGTGAGTTAACATGATTGTGGTTAGCCCATCCAAGTTTATTCTTTAACTAGACATTAAGCCCGTTAAATTAACGGGCACTAGACGGTCCGTGGGGCACATGCGCAGTAGCGCAATCCCACGGACACAGGGACTGGATGCAGAGACACTTCAACTTTATTATATAGGATGCAATAGTAGACAAGATTTTATTACTATTGTTTCACCAATCTTGTGCAAAAAATATTCCCTTTGGAAAATTTAAGGATGTAAGTATTAGGGTAGAATTCCACTGTGTGGCCCGAGCCCGTGGAGCCCGTGGAGTTCTACCCTTAAATAAGAGACATTCCTGGAGCATAGAGGTTAATCTAAATCTTGTACTGCCAACATAGTATTGAGAAGCCTTTTTATAAATTTTCAATAAGAAAATCAGCATTTTTAAGAAAAAAGTGTTAATCCCAGGAAAATATAACATAGGTATGAAATATAAAGGATTTTTTTTTCAAATATCATTACCCTTTTAAAAGTTTTTATTTTTGATTTCAATAAACAAAAAACAAAAATTGACAAAGCAGGAGTGGGGTTGTGGGAAAGGTCTTAGGGGGTGGTCTGGGGGGGATAAAAAGGGGACACTATCATCTATCAGTAATGATCATCTCTGTCATTAGTGTCTGAAGTGGGAACATCTTCTACCCATCTGTTGTAACATTTCCCTCTCTTGAAATTAAGCAGATTGTAAATATCGGTTAGTCCTTTTTCTTAGGTGGGATCCTGAGCACCGTCTCTAAGGCTGGAGGCTCCAGTTTGGGCATAGATGGAAATTGTGTATGGAGGGCATGTCAGACTTGCATGCACCTGTGCAACATGATGCTAGGTGATTTAAATTCTTGGGATAGCTATGTAAACAATGATCTGTATAGAGTTGGTTAAGATATTTAATTCTATATCCCAGATTTGTGGGCCAAGAACCATGGGTAGGTCTTTCAGAGTAGGATTAATAGTGGGTGAAACTGTGTGGATGGCAGATCTGTCAAGTTTCAGAGCTTTTTTTCCAGGATAGAGTACCTGCCTGGAAGGTGCAAAGTTTACATCCATTTTGAGTTTCACACCAAAGGTTGGCCAGGCATCTAAAGGAGTGGCTGCAGTTACATTTGGTGTGTCTTCTGCTGAGAGACCAAGCAGTCTGGCTACATGCTTTTGTTGCTAGGCTAAGTATTAAAGAAATAAATGGAATAAGTAATAATAGAAATAATAAAGAATAAAATGTGGCATGGCCAGGCCATCTTTGTCTTTTGTTGTAGTTAGTGCTGTGAGCTTTGTTTGTGGTTGTTTATTTATCCAACCTGGAGAACAGTGCTGCATATAGCACAACAGGTACATTATTAGTGATGGGCGAATAATTGCCAGGTACGAATTAGTGGCAAATGGACCGCTGGCGCATTTTCGGAAAAAACGGACGCCGGCGTCCAAAAAATGGATGCCGGCGTCAAAAATGGACGTCAGCGTCAAAAACGGACGCCAGCATCAAAAACGATAAATGACGCCATTTCGCAAAATTTTCGCTGTTTAGGAATTTCTTGGGTAATTCGTGAATTTTTTAGCGAATGAAATGGCCCAAATTCGCCCATCACTATACATTATGAAACAAATACAATAGTTTGTACAAAAGTATAGTTTTAAACATTATGGGGTATATTTATCAATGAGTGAAGTTAGAGGTCGCCACAGTCCTCTAGAGTGAAATTCCGCCACTCTCCATTCATTTTTATGGGATTTTAAAAGAGTATTTATCAATAGGTGGAAGTGAAAGTTTATCCTTTGATAAATAAGACTTTCAAAATCCCATTTAAATGAATGGAGAGTGGCGGAATTTCGCTCTTTGATAAATATACCCCATTATTTCTACCCCATAAATAGTGATGGGCGAATTTATTCGCCAGGCGCGAATTTGTGGCGAATTTGCGCAATTCGCTGCCAATGAATAAATTTGCGAAACACCCGTGAAAATTCGCAGAAAAAATTCGCCGGCGTCAAAATTTTTTTTTAGAAAAAACGGACGTGGGCGTAAAAAACGGGCGCCGGCGTCAAAAACAGGGGCCGGCGTCGGCAAAACGGGCGCCGGCGTCAAAAACGAGACGCGCAAAATTTGCTAATTTTTCGGCGAAGCGAAACGGCGCAAATTCGCCCATCACTACCCATAAATTAATTTGGACCAGATGGACAGTTTATGTATTATGATACACATTAATGATTCTATGTTTATATCGCAATATTTGGTTAGATCTAAGTGGATCTGTATCCTCAAGTACTTCAATTGTTCAACTTGTTGATTGTGTAGAGCAAGGGCATGTTTTGCTGCAAAAGGTAAACCGATGGGTAAATGGGTAGATTTTGCCCAATTAATTGTTAAGACAGAGGCCATGCTAAATAGGTCAACCACACACATCAGTAATTGATGGGCACCCCTAATTATGTTGTCAACATAGAGGACATTTTTTTCCTCTAGTGTGGAGTCTCATTTTGCGCTAAATAGTTTTCTGCTGAACCTTACAGGTCGTTGGCAGTATGTGCTGTCATTTTCACACAGACATTTTCATCTATACCGAGATGGGGTTGAAGAATATGTAAAGGTTATTATTTATATTGACTAATTTCTCATACAATGGAATACAGCAGTTCCTATCTACCGTCAAGTGTTATATCCACCATCTCCTATCTCCCTCGGTGTGTTATTTACCATCTCCTGTCTCTCTTGGTGTGTAATCCACCATCTCCTGTCTCCCCCAGTGTGTTATCAACCATCACCTGTCTCCCTCAGTGTGTTATCCACCATCTCCTGTCTCCCCCAGTGTGTTATCCACCATCTCCTGTCTCCCTCAGTGTGTTATCCACCATCTCCTGTCTACCTCGGTGTATTATCCACTAGCTCCTGTGTCCTACTATAATAATTAATACACTATAATAAAATAAATGAATAATTTAACATGAAATTAGAAACTAACTAACTTAAAACTATATGAAGGAACAAGAGACCAAAATGTAGTTGTTTTGAATTTGTCCCGAACCTTTTATTTTAATGTTTTTGCCACTGGATGCATTTCTTGGTGCCTTTGTTCAATTGCTATCCTCCAGCAGGTTTGAATTAGCTTTATTATACATTTGCATAGTTTAATGGGCCTATTTATTAAACACCAAAGCTGCTAAGAATCCAAATCCAAAAATACTCCAGTTAAAACCTGTAAAGGTTCTGCAGAAGTTAATTGCAAATGTCCTTGAGGATGTTTCTTGACATTGTGATCTGCACTGGTTTCTGTCTGATAACCCGATAAATTCGGGTTGTTGTGACAAAATTGTGCATCAATTCGAATTGACCCTCCAAAAATTAAACTTTATCGAATTGTCCCACAAAGTTGTTTTTTTTTGCATTGACTTTTCCTAGCTGATTTTTTAATAAATGAGTTAAATTCATGATGGGAGTTAGTTCAACTTTGTTTTAATAAAAAAAACTAGATAAATGCTAGTTTTAGTAACTACCACCCTAAATGTCATGGAAAGGAGAGCTTTATACATCATTAACCACTGTATACTGAAGTTAATACACAAAGGCCAAAAAGCTCTTAGCAGTTTGTTTACAGCCTACAACTAAATACTATTCTTTAATAATGAGGGCACATTTCTTTGATAGCTGTAGGACTGACTTTCTGACCTAATTATGTCAAACAGTGTCAGAGCCAGAGATAATTCAAAGACCAATGCATCCTATGCACTCAAGATATTCTCTACATTCTCTCTCTCTCCAGGTATTCAGTTTTCTTAGAGAGCAAATAATAAATATATAATGAGCAACTTATGTCAATACTGGACATTTTAAAACAGAAAATGATTGATTAATAGACTTGATTTTTTTAACAAAAATATTCCACTTGCACGAAGCCTCATAACGTTGGGCACATATAGGGGCTTATTTACGAAGCCTCGATTTTTTCTGCTTTTAAAGGATTTATTATATCCCAGAGCTGCTAAAAATCCGAAAATACTTGAAGAAGGAATCCATGACTGACAAAAAAACTTGCTCATCACTATTAATGCGATGTTCCTTAAAATGTTTCACAAAAAGGTATTCCTATACCTATGTGCAATTTGTAATCACTGACAAAGACCACCTGCAAGGGACTGAAATGTTGGGCTTATGCATTGGGCATTTTTTTTTTTTAGTGTTAACTTTTATTATCATTAATAATAATAACTTAAAAATAAAATATTAAGTTGTTTAACACATACAGGATAAAATATGCCTATTAAGCTATCTGTCTAGCTATCTGCAAATGTGTTTTCTTGCTATCTATAGATACAGAGATTTCTCTTCTCCTGTTATTCCAAAAACTGTTCACTAGAGGGTGCATGCCATCTTCAGTACTACTAAGAGACTCAATATTTGTTTTCAAAAAGCAGAAATGCAGACTGTACATCATTTCCAAACTTTTTGAGGATTAAATAATTAAAAATAATCTTTATCCAACCTTGAACATCTTAAAAAGGTACTGACACCTGCAAACAAGACATCATATACATTTTAAAAGATGCCCATTTGTTGTAGTGTTTTTCTTTTCTTTCTTTCTACATGTATCATAAAGTGAGTTTCTAGATCTCTAAGGTTATCTTCTTGGGAAAACTTCAGAACTATAATTATATTATTATTATTATTATTATTATTATTATTATTACTATTATTATTAACACAGGCATACAGATTTCATAAAACCATTAACTTATACAGGATGAAGGAAGTGGGTCCTGCTCAACAGAGTTTATAAAAATATGTAAAAATATGGTACACAGCTTTAAAAGTGTGCTGTGTTTGTTCATGGCCTTGGCATGTGCACTCATACTCATCAGATTCTATTCAGTCATAATGTATCTTCTGGGCAAGTCAGACTTTTGGGGTTATGTCAGAGTCGGACTGGCCTGCCAGACTCCCTGGAAAAAACCCGGTGGGCCCCGGCCTTGGTGGGGGTTTGGTCCAGGTTCAGACCTGGTCTGGGTAAACACTTAAGCAGCTGCAGGCGGCATGGCCCACCACCCCCCGCTGCTGTCTCCATCCATCTATTTGCTTCTGGCCATAGTTGCTGCCAGTACCTTGCTCTATACTCTGGTTGGAGCCGAGGGCCAGAGACTCCTGTAATCACGTGACTGTCCTACTTTGAATTCTGGGGGTTATTATACATGGATTTGCCCCTGTGCCATCCTACTTTGAATTCTGGGGGTATTATACATGGATTTGCCCCTGTGCCGTCCTACTGTGAATTCTGGGGGTATTATACATGGATTTGCCCCTGTGCCGTCCTACTGTGAATTCTGGGGATTATTATACATGGATTTGCCCCTGTGCCATCCTACTGAGAATTCTGGGGGTTATTATACATGGATTTGCCCCTGTGCCGTCCTACTGTGAATTCTGTGGGTATTTATACATGTAATTGCTACTGTGTCCATCCTTCAGTTTTTATATATTTTTTAATTGGGGGGGTTGGCAGGGGGTGGGCCCCCACGCAGGGGGTCCCCACCCCCAGGCACCCCAGTCCGACACTGGGTTATGTAATAAAAGGTACTAAGTTTGCCCAGAAGCAGTCATCCATATCAACCAATCAGCAGGTAGAATTTACTGGTCATCTGTTTAAAAGCAAACATCTTACTGGTTGCTATACAGTATGTTACTGCAACTGGCCAAACATAGTGCCCTTTATTACACATGGGGGTTTGTGTACAACTAATGGCAGTTATAAAAATATAGACAATTAAATATGAAAATGTTACAATTCTCTGGTACCTCACTGCTCATACGACATAAGTGTGTGTGCGCTAAATGCAAATGTAAGCATGCTATATGCACCTTTCCCCCATACAAAATTATGGGGAAAATTCCAGGAATATATGTATTATGTACTGAAAAATGTTGTATTACACTGAATCTATGCACCTTGGTGAAGGACATTATCTCTACTGCAAGGTATATTTTGAGTATTGCAATAAGCTACATGAAACAGCGTTTGTTCAGCATATTATCATCTTTCATTTAGAATTCAGTAATGTTTTGAGACAAACATTACAATCTATATACATAACTGTGTGCTGCAGCAACAATCCCGTGCAAAATCACAATATATTGGTAGGATTGTGAAATGGATTTAAGCCTCAGTATTTATCACTAATAGGTATGAAATCCTAATTTTCCTGTGTGAGCAGCTAAACTGACTGCTTCTTTGCAAGCATTATACACATTGGTTAGATTCTTAGAAACACCCCGCCAAATCACAGATGAAACAGGCTCTGTATAAGATCTGTTGTATAAGATGATGGTTTGATGAAAGGGATTGAAAGCCAGGTTAAAGTAGACATTGAAAGGTTATTGTAGAGGGCACATTGTTCATACAATCCTCTTTAAATACGTGTGGTGTGCACCTGCGATAAGATGATTCATTAGATATGGTCTTACTTTGACAAGCTCCATCGTTCAACACCCAGGATAGTGATGGAACAATTCTGCACCCACCCTCTAAATATGACAAGGTCAGCATATTTTCTAGATTGTGAATGGGGGTGAAGTGTAGTTTTAGGTTTTTTGTTTACTATCTGTGCAGCCATAGAACGAATCTACATGAACACTGAATAACACAACCAGTTTACACTAAGGTTTTTATAAAATAGAAGAATTCATAAATATTCACTTTTTTGCGGACTGAGAATAGCAAATCATAGCATCTGTGGAGTTATCATAAATGCATGAATACTTTTTGAAGAAAGAAGCAAGTAAACTATGTTCCGATATTATTTTAAAGCTTTTTGTAATGGAATCTTTTTTCATCTTTTCAGAATGAAGGCACCAAAAGACCAAAAGTATATATGCTGTCAAGATTCAGATCTGTTTTGTGAAATGGACTTTGCTATTTTGGCCATATACGAGCTCAGTCTTGCAATTAAAGTGCTATTGCATATACAAAAAACATTCATTTATAAGTCTATTGCAAGCTAGTATGAACTGAATTTAAAGAAAAGCATCACTGTTCTAATGTGATTTAGTAGACATGTCACTGCATTGTTTTTGAGTTACAGCATGTTCAGCATTTTAGTTATTACCTGTCCTTGTGCATTTGTGACTAGCTGACCTGTAACCCCTTGTAGACTGGAAAGGGCATTACCAAAGGCTTGTGAACCTGCTATTGACCCCATAGCTGCTGCTGCCGCCGCCGCTGCTGCTGCTTGATTTGCTAAAGGATTATTAACCATCTGCAAAACAAAGTGTAGGGAAGATTAAGGATATGTATTAAAACAATGAGTATTTATGATATACCTATATATATATATATATATATATATATATATATATATATATTATGTTTATTTATATATAATGACATGATCATGGTTTCCACAATGATTTTTTTCTAATTCATAAGCAGGAAATGTCTAAGTTAATAAAATGAACGAATAATTGATTAATTAATTAACTGTTAACGAGCACAAACCTATTACAAATAGCACCAAAATGTGTTATGGGTAATTACCCCTGAAGAAGTATATGTTGTATACGAAACGCATTGGGTTTTCTTTTGAAATAAAGTAAAATTATTTATCCTAATTAAGAGGATCTTTATTATTATACGACCCTGCAAGAATTAATCCAATAACTACTCCCACGAAACTAAGACACAACAAAGTTTCGCAAAGTATTCATGGTGAATCTACAGACCGGAATCATTTGGGACCGGAATCGTCCCACCATAGAGTCCCACGAAGAAAGCATTCCATCTGGGAAGAAAAAACACCAGCATACCATGCACCGCAGACTGAGGGAATTGGTGAGAACACCCCACAACCAGGACACACTCTGTAGTTGGAAATCCCGTAAGTACAAACCTGGTGTGGGCCAATTAAAAGATCCCCGCAGTACTTCACTATTTGCGGCTTTTCATCTAATAGGTATAACCCAGAGGGAGACGTCCATCTTTCAACATCCTATGAGCGCGAATGTGTACTACTGAATGTGAGTAGTTCTAATTTCACAAAATGAAAGTGTTTTAAAGTAATGAAAATATCATGTACTGTTGCCCTGCACTGGTAAAACTGATCTGTTTGTTTCAGAAACACTACTATAGTTCATATAAACAAGATGCTGTGTATCAATGGCGAAAATTGAAAAAAGGCTACATGGCACAGGTTAAACAGTTGATAACAGATAACATCATGTTCTACAGAGCTTATCGCCTATCTGCTGTGTAACTAGAGCCTTTTTTCCTTTGAATGGCTGCCCACATTGCTACACACCAGCTAATTTTTATAAATAATAGTAGTGTTTTTGAAGCAAACACAGCAGTTTTACCAGTGCTTTACACTACATTATATTTTTATTACTTTAAAACACTCTAATTTTTTTGATGTTACTGTTCATTTAAGGAGTCAGAGGTAGAAGGGCAGAATATGTGAATAGTCAGACAAATACTGCTTTTTATGGCAATTATATTTACAAATATATTTAAATACTGAACATTTGTAATTAACATATATTGTAAAGTTGCTTAACATTGCATTTTTATTTTTTTCACTACATACAAATAGTATTTGAATGGCAGATCTATTAGGTCATGGGATGCTGACTTCTGCGTTAAGTACATATAACAGTTGTAACAGGTTGTTACATTGCAGTTCCTTGTAGAACCATTTGTAGGAATGTAGTAAAATAACAGGCATACAATATGCCCTAGAAAGGAAAGGAGGATAAAACCTACCAACAGAAAAAGATTTTTCCTAGGGAAGAGATTGTGTGAGCTTAGGATCGACTACTGGTGATTCACATACTATTAATGAGTGCTGAAGGAAGAGCCATGTGATAGGATCAGTTGATATAGCAACAAAATGTACAAAAGAAAGGACCACAGTTAGTCTCTTGGATCCCCTTTAATGGATAAGAAGATGTAACTTCATAATCTTGGGTATTATGCTCCCCCCCAAGACCTCTCCCCTCCGTCGCTTCCCTCTGCCTCCCTGCCTCCATCCCCTCCAGGACTCTAACACCCTCCCCTCCAGCGTTCTGCGCATGTGTGCACACAATGTGTTCAGGAGCGAGCACGTCCGCGCGAGCGAGTGCGGAGGAGAGCATGGAGGAGAGCACAGAGGGGAGCACGGAGGGGAGTGTGGTGGCTGCCTGGTTGCCTAGGGCACCCGGTCAGCTTGGCCTGCCACTGCTCTCCCCTTTTGGTCCAGAAATAAACTCTCTATATCAAAATAGAGAAATATTCAAGATTCAAGATTAGCCCAAAACATATGAAAATTTTTGACCACATTTGTCTTGCTAGACCAGAGAGGGGCATATCTTACTACAAGACTATTACATCTAGAAACTAAATGGATCTTTACTCTGGCTACAAGATTTCCATGAAAAACAAATTTGATGTAACTTTTTACTTTTGAATTAATACTGTCACTGCTGGTGTATGGCTAGATTTTGCAAATCCCCCATCAATCAGTTTCTCTCATTATTGTTTATTGTGTTTTCTTTATAAAGGTCTTGTTATTTTGAATTGCTTTCAACATTGAGAGTACCAAGATGGCATTTAACCATCCCATTAGAGTTTGGTTTACTTTGGTGAGGTCATATCTAAGGCAACCACTAGTGTTAATTTATGTTGCCTTATGTGATAGACTACATTGTTCATAATGCCTATTGGCTCTCTCCCCCTTTAAATATGCTGTGGGATATTGGATTATTCAGCCTATGATTAAGGGGCCGATTCATCAAGCTCGAGTGAAGGATTCGAAGTAAAAAAACTTCGAATTTCGAAGTGTTTTTTGGGCTACTTCGACCATCGAATGGGCTACTTCGACCTTCGACTACGACTACGACTTCGAATCGAAGGTTTCGGACTAAAAATCGTTCGACTATTCGACCATTCGATAGTCAAAGTACTGTCTCTTTAAAAAAAACTTCGACCCCCTAGTTCGGCAGCTAAAAGCTACCGAAGTCAATGTTAGCCTATGGGGAAGGTCCCCATAGGCTTGCCTAACTTTTTTTGATTGAAGGATATTCCTTCGATCGTTGGATTTAAATCCTTCGAATCGTTCGATTCAAAGGATTTAATCGTTCGATCGAAGGAATAATCCTTCGATCGTACGATTGTAGAATTTGCGCTAAATCCTTCGACTTCGATATTCGAAGTCGAAGGATTTCAATTCCTAGTCGAATATCGAGGGTTAATTAACCCTCGATATCCGACCCTTGATGAATCGGCCCCCTAGTGTCTGAAAGATACAAAACACGTAAGGCTTTATCCTTATGTACCTAAATTAACTACTAATTATTTTACAAGTCTGTCTGGAAGATTGGCCTTTGGAAGTTCATGCTCTTTTTTGATAAGTCAATTACTAATCAGCCTTATATTGTGACATGTATATTCTATGTGTACTGTATATTTGAGTAAGTCCCTAAGCTTAGTAAATGACAACAGCACAGAACACGTGCAGTGAATTAACAAAGAAGAAGATTGGGGGCTACTGTGGGCATCTCCAGAGGCACAGACCATCCCTGCTAAAGGGCTGTGGTTGCATTACAAACAAAACTTTCAATTAATTATATAATACATGTTGCTTTGTGTTAAAAAGATAAACAATTTGCAATATTACTTTAAATTATTCACATTTTACTTTAAATTTCTACAAACCCACCTGCTCGTACATAGTTGCATACTGAACTAATTTAACATACAATATGAATTATGTGTATCCACACCTTTCTCCCAGGGAAATTCACCTAATTAGTACTTCTGTTTACACTCCAGAATTGTACAACCCTACCAGTGCTTAAAATAGCCCTATTGATTTTACTGGAATACTCAACAGAAAGGGCAAAGTGGGCAAAGGGATCCAAGCTGAAAGCTAGTTCTTATAGATATGCACAAATAACTAAACCTCTTTGGGTTTTTTATTATTGAGAACAACAAGTTAATGTAAGAGTACTTGGTGGTCTAGTGGGGTGGCGGGGATGCCTGCCTGCTGCTCCTGTGCGCCACCGCTTCCGGGTTTCCGTGGCGCTCAGGTAGTTTCGCCTATATTTGGAGCACCAAATTCAAATATTTAAAGGTGCAAAGGTTCCATTTTCATTGCCCAACGTAAAGGCCTATTCCTATAATTTCAAGGTGCACTCTATTCGTGTTCCTGACCCTTGTCTGTTCCGGACCTTGCCATTCTGCCACCTGTATCAACCTCTGCCTGTATTTGACTATTCTTTGAACTCCAATTTTGTACCACACTACTGTTTGGAACTCTCTCCTTGGTCCTCTTACATTAAGTGCTGGTGGCTTCTGAGTAGTGGAGGGCTCCTACCGAAGCCAAAGGAGGCTGCTATAGGCAGAAGAGTGAGCTGTGACTGGGTCCTTGGAGTTAGTTCTGATTTTGGGATACCTTACAGTTAAGTCACCAGACTGTGTGCACTGTATTAGTTAGGTTTCTGTTCTCTATCTCTAAACTAAGGTCTAACCCTTTCAATGTTTTATTCGGGAACCACCATTCTATGAATTGATCTGGATGACAGGCCTGGTGATATTTACATTGGATTGCTGCAGGTATTACTTTATATGCTCACTAATACCATACAACGATTGAGCTAGTACAGATCTAAAATTTGTCATTAAAACAGATGGCAATTATACAGGTACAAAGCTATCAATTGTCTTCAACTGAAGTTTGAGATTGCGATTGGGTTCACTGTCCAAGTGGAAGAACATGAAACGTAGTTTCAAAATCAACAAAAATGCTTTTAAAATCAGCCAGATCCTATATTATGAGTGAAATCATTCCAACTAAACTAAACATGAGACAGAGAATCATACTATAAACAGTAAATAACTGATATTTATTAAGACCACATAACTATTTTCAAATAACTTTGCTTTTTTCTTGTTGTAAAAGTAAAGGGATATAAAAATACTATACAATCATATAGCTGAACCATAACTACTTTGCCAAAAGAATGCAGTGTCTGTATTTTACTTTATTGATTATAAAATTAGTTCCTTACAATGGGACCCTACACTGTGATTATTCAAAGTATGTTTTGTCCTCCTAAAATACTTTTATAAGGTTATCCTTTGATGTTCTTTTCATCTATGCTGTTTTGCTGGCTTCTGTAACTGCCACTCTTCTTTACAATAATCTCCACTGCCACTGTCGCACACTCCTTTCACTATCACATTTTTCTATCTTGATAATGCTAGATTTGAAAATCGTGTGCAAGCACAATTTACTATGGCAAATAACTCACAGCAGGATATAATGAGAGGACGTGTTTAGAACCACACAAAACTCCTATTGACACCTACTGTGAGTTGCTACCAAAGGGATCTCAGGAATAAAAGGCTGAAAATATTCTATTTCCAAACGCTTTTTTTCCATGTTAAATTATTTTTGTAAAAAAAAGAATTACAGAATGTAGACATATAAAAGTCTCATCTGTGGAAACAGATACCATGTACAGAATCTTAGTTATCAAAATAACGTTTTTTTTTTCAATGACCTTTATAAAAAAAGCTCAAAATCAATTAAGTAATACATTTATTTAATATGTGATCTTTTACTATTAACAGAGATGTTCTGTCCAACATTTGACTTCTGGTTTTCCTTGACTTTTACTGCAAAAGTCACTGTGGTAATTGATTACAATTGTAGAATTATATTCATGTGAGAGAATCTGAAATGATTATTAGAAATGCTTCTTTTTTCAGCAATCAGTACCATGTCACTATCTTTATTTGAATTGAATTAAAACTAAGGCAGTGTACTAATGGATCCAATTTTTTAAAATAAACTTTTATTCTTCAAATAAATTTTTTACAACCCTGAAATTAACAGGGTTGCCAGAGATGGGTTTTTAAGGAGCTTCCGTCTAATTAGTAAGGTTTTGCAAATATAGAATAACAAAGCGGCTGACAAATTGTATAATTATTGGGTAAGACAAGACCATATGCCATAAATCACCTGGTTCTATAAGACATCTAGTACACTAGATCACTTCACGGAGTTAAGTATGAAAGAATTGTATCTATCTGACTTGGTCAATAGCTATTACAGTACAGTAGAGGTTATCAGGTATGCCATCTTTTTTGTCTCCTACTTGCCAGGCTTTGTGCACCTCTTCCCTGCCCCTTGAGGTTAAATCTAGACAGATTGTAGACCAAGGCAACCTGTATGTAACAAAATCCCTTTTTTTCATATTACTCCCCCCCCCCAAATAACATCTCACTGGTGATGCAAACTTTCCAAAATAAACATCCTAAGTACCCCTTTTTTTATGTCTCACTTAGGGTGACATTACATTCTATAAAACCCTGCCCTCTGAAATAATTGTCAGTCTTAAAAGAACACATTATGGCAGCATGCAGAAAAAGATGCCACAAATCAGTCATTTAAGTTAAGGGGGATATAGAGATTCTTAGAATATAAACAAACTGTAATGTAATAAAAACTGACAAGCATCTGTAGCTAACATCAACAAATCAGTCAATGATTCTATAAAATCCTACTGATATTTGGTCTGAGAATTGTGAAACGTAGAAAAAATTCGGGAAACAGCAAAAAATTCACAAAACGCAAATTTTTATGTGTGCGCAACAATGTTTATCGCTCCAAATGCATTAAAGTCACTAGGAGTTTTTTCTTGTGGCATTGTTTTTTGTCTCTGCAACTTTTTTGTCCAAATGCATTAAAGTCAATGGACGTTTTTTCTTATGGAGACTTTTTTGTCCAAAGGCATTAAAGTCAATGGGCGTTTTTTCTTATGGCGACTTTTTTGTCTGGTAAAATTTTTGTCTTGGCAACTTTTTTGTCACAGCAACATTTTCCGTGGTTTCGCTGAACAATTAGCAGATGGCGAAATTTGCGAATTTACGAAATTTCGCTGCAAATCCATGGCTGCTCATTAATATGTATATCTATTTTTGGGTATTGCTTGTTTACATAATTACTGCCTATTTACTTCTTGGTTCATTTCAAAGTTCATAATAAATGTATAAACAAAGTTAATATTTTGCTGTAAAATGTAATTTAACAGACCCTAATATAAAGTCTAAATATAATTAAGATGATTTTGTAATTAAATGTTTCTAAAATATATCTCTGTGATATTTCATAAACTATTAATTCATCATTTCCACATTAGTGTCATGCACATTAAACTTGAAATAATACATAATCAGATTTTTACATTATAATGCTCCATATTGAAATGTTTAGCAATGCAATGAGAAGGAATACAAATCTAGAAGTTACTGCTGAAAGTAAAAGCCATATTTGGAAATGTAATAAAAGACCTAAAATGTAATTCTTTCATTTCCCAACACATTCGGGAGCTGACTACATGGTCACTGGGTGCAACAGTCCATGTAATCTTGGATATGAAAAAGAATTAGAATGAAAGTACAAAATAGACACCTAGATCAGAATATTGGGTAAAACTAGCATATTATCCCAATCGTAAGCTTCACCTGAAATTTTTTAGAGAAACACAGAGAAATTCCAGTCATTTCTCATTACTCTGAAGGTCAACCTTGCTGGGAAAATTGTTTCTGCTTTACAATTCCCCAAACTGTAGAAAGCAGTTAGAGTTTTGGACAAAAACTAATGTTGCATTCAAAGGGAAAAGAGGCTGATATGGCAGCCTGCTATAATAAGAGAATTTTTTACTCTTTCCACTTCCCTGTGAACCTAATCAACTGTGACATGAGAAAATATACAGGGCTCACCCAGCCAGAATCTGACTGCCACCTGAAAGTGTCCTCAATATTCCACTGTTTGGGACTCTACAATGATCCTTCCGACATCAGTTGTGAGCATGTACATCAAAATGCCATTAAAATGCTCACAAACACCTCCTGCTCACAGTCTTGCTCTCAAAACTCCAATCGAAGTCCGTCTGTAAAGACTCCCTAGTGGTTGACTAAAGGTTTCTTTCGTTTACTAATTTGAAAGCATTTGCTAATGGAGAGTTGTCTTGAGAAATCTAAAGCTCTGCATGCCAAAATGTCATTAGAGGCAATATCTTTATACTCAATGTTCTGTAAATCCTTTCAAAACAGTTCAATATTATTCATTGACCTACCAACTTCTTTTCTTTCCTAAAATTAATGGTATTCACTAATTGCACTGTACGGCGAAGGACACAGTGTTTCAGCATATATTACATTAATGCATTAGAATGGATGTGAACTGAGTCATTTGCCTGCAATTATATCACAACATGCATTAATGCATTACTGATTTTGTATTGGATTAGATAATAAAGCTTGTATAGTGATGTGTAAATATATAGATCAAGCTAAAGCTAGTTATAGCTACACTGTTACAAAGTGTTTTTCCAAATGATATCCAGGACAAATAAATATCACTTTACCCAACTCTTCTTGATTTTCTGTTTTCCTTTTGACCACAATTCAATCCTTGCTTTATTCTAAGAAGACTCTGGTATTTATCTCTACTGTAAAGCATCTCAACAAAAAATGAGTCTAGTCTGGATGATACATTTCAGGAGAAATCTAATACAACATACAGACAGGTTGAAGTCTTTTGAGAAAACGACATTTTTATATTACCTGTTCTGTGTACATGTAAGCAAAAATAAGGGTATTTTGAAATTGTAAAAAAAGAGGAATTTTACCTAATTCATTAAATTCTTCCTGTAAAATAAAATAATAACATATATATATATATATATATATATATATATATATATATATATATATATATATATATATATATTTACTAAGTAAATCATAGATTGTGTGCTCTATGAGGCTTATGAAAATATATTATGAATATATAATTGCTAGTAGTGCTGAATAATAACAATTAACACTGTGCATTGACACACTGGAAGTGATTCCTTCTCCACTTGCTTATTGGAACTGCCATTTTTAGCTGGAATTCTAACTATTCTCCAAAGATATTTTTGCAGGGGACCTGAGCTACTGGCTTCATGTTTGGTGTACGGTTGCTTTTCTTTGTTTTAGTGGATGAAAAATCTTCTATAGGTCAGATCAAGCTTTTATTTTTCATACATTCAGTGAACATACTCACAGGTCTTTCTCTGTAGTTGAAACCCAGACATAACATGACTGAAAAGAATATTGGGGGAATGTAATATGTTTCGTTAGAACAAAAAACATTCGCAAAGTCCATTGCGGATGTTAGCGACCATGTTTGTATCCTTTTTGAACAATTACAGACCTTAACGACTTCCTTGCAAAGTTTGGGACCAAATAGCTTTTGTGAACATTCACAGAGTATGTAATAAAACATAGCAATCGCAAAGCGTATTTTGCAACTAAATGTATAACAAAACTCCAGAGCAGGTGTTGAGACTAACTTTTGCTTAGCAATGTAATATTCTCAAGTGAATGATTTAACATTGCGAGCATCGCTAAAGGTTCACAAAAACGCCATTTTAAACATTGCTTGTGATTTTAAATTACATTCCCACTTATTTCTCTGTATGATTATTTTATTTTATTTTTTTTGCTTTATTTGCAACACTGTTGCTTGGAGCTATTACCAAAAGCCAGTGCTTCATCTCCCTGGGCCTCATGATTAAAATAATGCCCGCAGGGTAAAAACATTGTGACATGTTTATATGATTATTTTTTCATTTATTTTGTGTGGTTTAACCTAAGTTTTATTAGACACAAGCATGAGCCACAAACTTGATTGTACAATTTATTATAGAATTTGACTTCCATTCATGATTGGACTAAATTTTTCAGTAGAGCATACCAGATTAGGTGACTTTTTTCTACATAACTGAAAGGTCTGTGTGACATTTGCATTTTCTCGTGCAAGTATGCTGAAATAATGCATGTTTCTTTCACTGTGTTTTCCTCATAGAGGTTTGGGATTTTGACCTATAGCTGAAAAGAGAAAGTGACAGGATTCTTGACTTCACCAAGATTGATTGGAATTATAGCATTGTTCTGTGATTTATTAAGGAGAAGTAATGTAAAAAAAATACTGGTAAATGCAGATCATCTCAAGAATCTCACTCAAATCACAAATAGTTATCTAAATCTACAGAGGTAACCTAATAAACACTTACAAGTTTGGAAAAAAAAGGCTATTATTGTTTCCATTATCTGGGGAATGCATGGCATCAGGAATAAGTGCAAAAAAAAAGAAAGAAGATCACAAAGACATGCCAGAGCTCCAACATATCACCTTTAATTTGTTTTTACAGATGTCTAATTCATCTTTGCATCCTCCATATGCGTTTGATATTGGATACGAAGTGGCATAAGTCTATTTTTCTATTGTATAGATGTGTTTCTTTATTGTACCATGGACGTGATGAACCTGTTTAAATAGTTGTAGTATAACCTCTATGTGGTATGTCCTTCTAACATTTTCCAGGATGAATCAAAATACTAATACTCTAAGTCAGGTCCAACAAATGATCTTTAAAGTGGCATCATTATCTCTGTCTACCTGCTGCTATAATTTTTCACTATACATCTTGGCAACATGCTGTCATTTCCCCATGTCTCATTGCTGGTCTAATTTAAGTCAACCTAAATCCCATGAATGCCATTGAGGTCACAAGCATTTTGGAACCCATTGTTTTTGAAACCAGGTCCCAAGCCGTGAAGTAAGATGGGCTTTTGTTTATTACAGGCAATGAATATTTTGTCTCTAGCAGCAGAAGAAAAAAACAATCATATATTTTATTGCATTTTACCTATTACATTATGTACATACTGTACATTTAACTGCAGTTTGAATCTACTTTGCATAGTATATACATTAAATGTGAAAATATTAAGGGATTGATGTACCAAGTAACCCCTGAGCAGCAATGATAGTTACCTCTCAGTAAAACATTATAGAGGGTTTCAAGGTGATAAACGCTACCATCCAATACATCATAATGGTGATTGATTGCTCAGAACAGTCTAACACATTTTAATGAACTGACACATTAGTTTTATTATTATTTTCATATACATCCTTAATTAAATAATTTTTGCAGTATCTACTATTTTGTAATGATTAGATACTATGACACTTACCAAGGGGGCCATTCAGGGCTGATTTACTAACTTTTTGTGGGTTATTTATTAAAGATTGAGTTTGTGAAGTTTGTGAGGTTTTTTATTCCTCAAATAAACTCACATTGAATGTTTTCTAATTTATGAAAAAAACTCAAATGTAAAAAACTCAAATCAGTGCATTCAGGGGGAAAAAAACAAATACTCAAATTTATCTAGTTTTTGCAGAATTGCTTGAATTTATTAAGTTTTCGAACGCAAACCACAGAAAAAACCCTGAGCATCATGAAGGCTACAAACATCTTCATATACTTCAAGGGACCTCTGCCATTGACTTCTACATGACCTCGACAGGTTTAAGCTGGAGTATTTCCAGCGTCAAGGCTTTTTTAATACCCGAAAAATTTAAGTTTTTACTGAAAGCTGCCCTTGGAAATTTTTTTGGGGAAAACACAACTCGCTCTTTAATAAATAATGCCCTAAAAGTCAATTGTTTTAGTGCAGAGTATGTAATTGCATTCTCTACTTTAGCAATGTGGCCCACTTTGATCCACTGTGATGCAAAAAAATGTAAGCACTGGAGGGCCACATTAGGGTTGCTGCCTAGAGGTCAAAAAGGCAAATGCTGGCGACAATTTGCCAGCGTTATCGCCCACAAGGACATTGACAATTTACTAATGGGCACAGGTGCCAATTTGCTAGTGAAAGAGATAGGCATTAGGGCTCATTCGAACTCTATCGCCAGGCGACAATTCACTCCGGTGAATGGCCGTTACTTCACAAATTCACTAAAATGCGGATTTTACTGAACGTTACCTCTTTTGCACTTCGCCAGCTCTGACAAGGCGAAGTGCAATGGAGTACATAGATCTTCCTCAATCTTCTGTCACTTACATGGAAAAAGTATCAAAGTTCAAAAAACGCAGACGTCTTTTCCTTTTTTCAGAGTGATAGCCTGCAAAAGTCCTAAAAAATTTTTTGTGGGTAACTGGTACCAACTCTATTTTCTTATTAAGGTTCCCTGGACATGTGTAATTAACTGTGGAAATGTAATGTATTTGCTGCAACATATAACATAAAGACGTCCAATCAACTTTAAATTTCTCACCGTATGCAAATTAATCTGAGCGCAAGATCTATAGCGACTTTTCTCTAGGCAGAAATGAACGCTAGTGTACCTTCACTTTGAAATGCTCGCAATGCCGAAGTACTGTTAGCGAAATGTCACCAGGGTTCGACGCCCGGGAGGAAACTCTGCATTTTAGTGAATTGCCATTGTCTGAGCGAATTTTCACCTGGCAAAGTTTGGCCCTGGGTACGAAGTCACAGGTTATTAAATCTGCCCCAAAGCTTCTCTAGGCTTTAGTTTTTCATTCCAACCAGGACACTGTATTTATACAATTTTTTATACAAATTAGAAGGGTTAATACTAAGGGGCGAATTTCGAAGTGCGACCATCGAATAAGTTAGTTCGACATTCGAAGTCTAAGATCGTATTTCGAATCAAACATTTCGAATGATTTAATCTTATGATCATACGATTTCACTTCGACTTTTAAAAACTTCTAGGAGGCCCCCATAGGCTAATATAGCAATTCAGCAGGTTTAAGGTGGCGAAGTGTCGAGACAGTACTTCGATGGTCAAATAGTCAAAGCATTTTCACTTCGTTTCGAAGTCGAATTTGGCATATTCGATGGTTGAAGTACCCAAAAATTACTTCAAAATTCAAAGTTTTTGAATTTGAATATTCACTTCGAATTCATTTCGACCCCTCCACTATGCATGGAGTTTATATGTGCATAGAATGGTCCAAAGTTTCTCTCACTGTCCAAAAAGTTACTGATTAAATGGTTAAATAGATTAAATGGCTTCCAGTCAAATCAACCCTACAGCACCACTGCCACTGAATGTGGTGTAAAGAGTCTGGACAATAACTTAGAGTTTTTATTGCTGATTATATATTGATGAGCAACATTTTTTGCTTGTAAAAAAATGCCCATTGACTCCAATGAATAAAAAAATTGTTGCAAATCAAAAAAATTGTTGCCATTGATTTCCATGCATTTACAAATTTGCAAATATATGGCAGCTAAATGGGAAAAAGCCCAATAGTAACCACTGCAATGAAGAAGGAAAAATAACAAAATTGAGCTTTTTCATACATATAAATGTATGTCAAAATAAAATAAAATGTGACTATAAATCATGATCTTCGTGTCGTGGCATGACTTCCACTGTTTCCAAAGTAGACACACAAAACATGCTTTTTTTCCCCCTCACAATTTCATTAACATTTTATTTTTCTTTACAGGATTTATTGCAAATATTTGACATATGAATTCTGTACTTGACTGACATTTATAATTGTTGAATCAATAACAACTGGTATTTTTACAGAGTAAATTCAATATTTCAGGGTCAGGGGAAGCAAAACCTCATTAAAGTCATGAGGACCAATCATTCCAGTTTAAGAATTTTATAATTATGTTGTTATCAACTTTTTATTTAAGACTGCTTTATTTGGAAATAAAGATCTGTACTGAACTTGGTGTCATTGGCATCAGGCTTGCAGAGTATATGACATTCAGAAATGGTTAAGCAGATGTTTGTACTTTTATATTTATCAGAATTTATTCTAAGTAATGCATATTTTTGGATTGCTATTTTTTTTTAATTATCATAATGTACAGCTTGCTATTTATAAACACTACACCATGCTGCTCTTTTTCAGGCTGAAAATCACTGAACATCATTTTTGATTTTTGTATTAATCAGGAAAAATTAAATCCAAGGTCTAGCACATTGGGGGCCCACTGGGTTCCAAACTCCGTGGCCAGCCACGTGCATGTGTGAACGCGGGGCAGCCACGTGCATGCACACAATCCAGAGCAGTGCCGCACATATCTTTCTTTTAGGTCGATCGGGGGAGTGGGTCAGCCGGCATGGCCAGTCCAAGCCTGATTGAATCTATTCTAGTGTTTGCAAAGAGGATATTTGATTCCCAGAGCTCAGATTAACTCCACCCCATTGATAATTAACTGTGTTTATCCAATTATCTACCCCACAGGAACTATACCTGGAGTAGCTTCAAGTTTCCTCTTTGCCCTGTTCAGTTTATGAAAAACATAGAAGCCAGATTATCAAAAATGTAATTTTCAAGTTTTTTCTAGAAAAAAAAACGCAAGAATGTATGTTTACTGCTTATTTATTTAAAAACTCCAATTTCAAAAACTTCATGTAAAAACATGAAAAAACAACTTTAAGAGTGAATTGTCATTGTACCTAGCCAAATTTTGACACAATCACCAAAACTCAAATTACTTGTTATAGCTTGAATTTTGCTAATACAACCCCCATTGATTCATACATGATCTGTGCTTTAGACTGCACATATTTTTGTGCTTAATAAATTTCAAAATTTGAATTCTTGATTTTTGATGCAAAATAAACTTTAATTGTTGTAAAAAGTCAGTTTTGATAAATATGCCCCATAGTTTTTTTGTGATTAAAGCAAGAGGCAAAAAAGTATGTCCCACACATACAAAACATATGTCCAGCACTATTCAATGAGCTCATGTTGAACAAAGGGCTATACTGTCCTTTTACTTGTATTTATTTAGAATTTTTAAATGTTTATGTACAGTATTTTACAAAACCATTATTCAGGCATTGTGGCATTATAATAATAATTTCTAATAAATGCTACATTTAGAGATAATGATAGGGTTTCTTTCCCCTTCAACTGAATTTATTGTAAAACTATTTGAGGGAGCTGCTAATATCAAACTATTAAAATGTAAAATGCAGTCAAGAAACCCAGTTGCCCAAAGTCTGTTATATTTGAAATATTCTGTATATTTAAAAAGTGACATAAACTAATGTAAAAAAAAAAAAAAAAAAAAGCTAATTTTAGTGAGGAGAAAAAGCAAAATTTCACTTCAGTACCACATTTTTTTGAGAAAACAAAACACAGGGCAAAATTCTAGTACTGAATTCATAAACATTTTAACCATTGATAAAACTTTTGCTGCAAAACTGTACTGGCACAAAAGTTTAGTCATCCCTAGTCAGTGTTTTTAAAACAAACACCCAAGAGCACATTTACTTACCTGCGAAAATTCGCCATCGCTGGCTGCGATCGCAACACTTCGCCAGGCGTAAATTTGCCTGGACAATGTTAATTCACAAAGATCCGAAGTTGAGCACAGGGTACCAAACGCTTGTGAAGTTGCGCTAGCAAAAATACGATCAGCAGCTCGAAGTTACGCTAGCGTTGGCTAATTTGCATACGGCGTGCAGTTAAAGTCCAATGGCCGTATGTGCTGCAACAAATACATTACACTACACAAGGCCAGGGAACCTTAATAAAATTAGATAGAGTTGTAATAATGCCCTACACATGTGCCCACAGTATAGTTTAGGTGCCATATGTAATCAAATGTAGGGGGAGGAGGAGGGTACCCCAAAAAAAATGATGATCTTTTTCAGCCTATCACCCTGTAAAAAGGAAAAGACGCCAGCATTTTTTGGGACTTAGAAAAATTTTCAACAAAATTTCAAGTAAGTCCTATCTACTCCATTGCACTTCGCTTGGTCTGAGGTGGTGAAGGCAAGTCTGGCGGTAGAAGTAACGGTCAGTAAAATCAAAAATGTATTGAATCCGCGTAGTAACGCTCTTTCACCAGCGTTAGCCACTTCGCCCTTTAGTAAATTTGCCCCCTGGTTGTTGGGTCGAAGTTGCACTTATCCATGTTTAGATTGTAGTGAATTTGCTAGGTATTAATAAGCCTTTTTTCTATAAAACAACAGCAATCGTTGACATTGCCACCACCATGCTTGGCCATGCTGAAACACTAATGCAGTACGCAGGCACTATCCATTTATGAATTGTTCAAATAAACTGCAGCTGGATCTAAATCTTTCATATTTGGAAAATTATTTCCTAAACTGCTCAACTCTTCATGTTCTAGGCAATCCTAATGCATTTTGTCTTCACTCTACCTGCCTATCCTTAACCTACCTCATGTGTGACGATATCTTTTCTGTGGAAAGGAAGTGAAAAGGGAAATTTTAGAATAAAAGAGATATGTTTAAGGTTCTGCATGTGCAAAAATGTAGAAACATTTGAAATTAAAGAAAAAGAAATTTATCACCCATATTCCTTAAAATTCAATTTTAAAAAAATCTTGTACTGAATGCATAATCAGATCAGATATACTGTTTGCTTTTCATTTTTCTTAAAATCATCTTTATACATACACCATAATTAAATACAGATAATATTTACTACACGGTAGGTGTTGGCAGAGACCTAATTTTATGGTTTAGTCGGCACCAACCATGCTTGATTAATCTTTAATTATATAAATACCTACACATTAGAAATGAAGAAAATATAATTTTCATTTACTATTAGCATGTTATTATTTTCCATCAAATGCAATAATCTTTCACATTAAGATTAAGCAACTGATTCTCATTGCTATGGATGAAATTTTTCAAGCACTTCAGCACATTTGTTTATTCTGTTTCAGGATTAAATAGTTTCATATTGCATTGCCTATATAAGGAATCATTTCACTATATTATGTAGCAAATGGTTAATTATAGATTAAATATTTCTATACATCCCATTAATATTTCAAAAGCTAGGAATAAAACAAAATCAGTGTAGATTGGACAACAGTTTAAGGGGTTATATTATCGGAAGAGTTTTAAGCTCTTTTTTTAACTATTAGCAGCCACATATATTTCTTTGTAGGCCAGATTGATACCTGTACCCTTTGCTTTATTTTCATTATTGCCTGCCATGAAACTTACAATGTCCTTTTTAATGAGGGACAAGATAGAACTTACTTGGTTTACAGTACTGGTATGGGATCTGTTATCCAAAAACCTGTTATCTGTTATTATGGATCCATCTCCCATAGACTCCAAAATGCTATAATAATAAAACAGTACCTTGTATTCGATCCAAACTAAAATATAATTAATCTTTATTGGAAGAAAAAACTGCCTATTGGGTTTATTTGATATTTACATGATTTTCTAGTAAACGTAAGGTATGAAGATCCGATTTCCAAAAAGATTTGTTATCTGTAAAACCCCAGGTCCAGAGCATTCTGGATAACAGGTCCCATACCTGTACTCACTTACTAGGGTCAATGAGGCTCATTTAAGATTGCAAGTACAAAGTGCAATTCTGAATGGTGGAATGTTTTTCCTCCATTATCTCCAATGTTTTTAAATTCCTGGAATTGTGCGTATGTATTTTTTTACTTAATTGCGCTTAAAATTGTCATTGTGGGGATTGTTTCATTTCCACATCTTGGTGTAACAAAGACATTTGCTCATATTACATTGTGGAGAGAGTGTGTTGCACCTATTGATCCAGTCTGCATTGTAGAGTGGAATAGACAAATGTATATATACCTATATTTATCCCTCAAAACTAAATATATACCTAAACTGAGGAGGACTAACATCCCATTGTGGCATACAGGGTGAAGATCAATCTCGATGGATTAGATGTGGGGTTAATACAAATCCGTCAGGGTAAAGAGCACTTGAACCTAAAAGAGAAACATTTTTTGATTGATTCCTTTAACCTGGATACACTTCAGTTTTCAACAGACCTTATACTACAGCCAATTGGCTGAATGGTCATGGTCAATATCTACTGAACACTTTCCTTGATCTCTTAACTACTGCTAATTTCTGCTTTGCCACTTGTCCCAAATGCATTGATAGTAGCAACCAATACACCAGACTATTAGATATGATTTTTGAGCAATCATATCTGATTATCTTTGAATAATGTTCAAGGGACAACACACATAATGATAAATTATTCTTACTATTTGCTTCATAAGCACAATTTTAGATCTCTGCTATTCTTTAATAATCCCTCCTTCTTTAAATACAAACACTGGGATCCATAGAGGTGCATTATACAGATATATCTAATGGAGTGTTTTGTTTTTTTTAACCACAAGAAAAGTCCCGCCCCCCATAAAATAATTTAGTTGCTAAATTTATTTTCTCTGTCTTCTTGGAAAAAATATACCAGTCCAGGTACTTTCTAAAGCCATGCTACACTGCCACCTTATCTGTATCTTGTAGGTATCCCTCACTAGATTATGGGGCTGGGTTATTAATATTCGAATATCAAAAAATTGCTGCAAAAAATCTCTGTGTAGGTTGTTTTTTTTTTCAAGCCATAAAATATATTTTTATCATGGAAATCTCACCACCTAAAACCTGGTGAGTTGCTGTAGACATCAAGCTGTCAGCATTCTAAAATGTTATTGTTCTTTTAATCCCAATTGCAGCATTTTTTTAGTCTACTGTTCAAGTGCAAGTCTAATATGCAGATTTATTAAAATGGGCAAGAGATTACTTAAAAAGGTCTGAGTTAATAAAGCAAGTGTTTTTTTCCCTGGACAAGTGAGTTTTTAACAAACATAAAAAGCTTGCCATTTTTTAAGCACTCACTTTTTAAAATAAAAATTGTCCATTGACAGTAATCGATAGCAAAAAAACCTAGTTCAGGAAGGTACTTGCATTTTTAGTAATCTTTCGCCCAGACATACTGCCACCCTACCCCAGTGAATTTAGCTTTCTTTGCCCTTCAATAAAAATACAAACACACACAGTCTCTTGTTCACACACAAATTCTCTAAAATACCTTTATGATTAATCTAGAAAACCAGAGCTGATAAAAACAAGTGTTGCAGAAGTCTATACGTGTCTTGACAATAAGCAAAAATATTTTTTCATGGATCTTTACTGTTCTTCCATGTCCAAAGTAATATACAGTATATCCCCTTTGCAATGACACAGAAAGTTTTCACAGTCTTAAAAGTTGATGGATTGGTCTAATTATGCTTGATAACTCATAATTCAGATAAAAAAGAACTGTGGAACAAGATTGCGCTTTTCCTGAATGGGCAATTTGTTTTATAAAGTCAAGAAATTACAGCTAAGGACGAGAGAAAATAAATCATGAAAAAACTGCTTTACTATTGATCTTCTGCTAGATGTATCTGCCAGAATGCTCTCTCTTAGTTTTATGTACTTGAACTCATATTTTTGTAACCCTTTCAGTGCTTAAAAGCCTATAAGTAGGACAGAGCTGTAATATACACATACACATTCCAAACAATTATGGTTAAATATGGTTAGGTGTCTGTTGCTTTATAAAGCATTATAAAATATGAATTATAATAGGAGAATTCTATGAAAACTTTTACATTCAAATATAATAGATATGACTAGTGATGGGCGAATTTGCGCCGTTTCGCTTCGCCGAAAAATTCGCTAATTTCGTGCGAAATTCGTGAAATGGCGAAAAATTCACGAAACGGCACCGGCGTCTCGTTTTTGACGCCGGCGTCCGTTTTTGGGAAAAAATTTTTTTGACGCCGGCGAATTTTTGCCGCGAATTTTTGCGGGCGTTTTGCGAATTTATTCGCTCGGCGCGAATCGCGCAAATTCGCCGCGAATTCGTGCCTGGCGAATAAATTCGCCCATCACTAGATATGACATCCAACCATTTAAAAAATTCTGTATCAACTGTTTTCTTGCAATCCTTTTCACTGCCAATGCATTGGGAACAGTTATGTACAGTTGTTTTCTTGAGTTATTAAAATATATATTTATACATTAGCGAACACAAGAATGGTGGATATACTGTGCTAACATTTTAAAACCATTGTGTATGCTGTCCTCTCCTCTGGCAGCCTACAGGAGGCTTTGTAATAGTTGAGTTAAAAAAAAAGACAGTACATCAAGTAACATCAGTTGTAGAAGAAAGTTAAAAAACACTTTGGAAGCTATCTCCAATATCTCATTAGTACCTGAATATGCAATGTACTAAAGGTATTAATATCAATATACATATTAAAATGCATCCAACCATATCTTGAAAACAAATAGCCTTCTTAAGTAGATCAGTAAAGAATTGCAGTTCCCCCTAATTCTACGATCTACTGATATGACTAATCAAACTGTTTGGACAATAATGTGTACAGCCAAGGTCCATTATTATTTGTCCAGAACTAACCAGTTGTCCTGAACCTTGGCCCCTGGTCTATCCAGGAGTGTAGAAATGACTTAAGTTTAACAATAGGTAAACTTATATTTAACCCCATATTCTTAGAACATGGAGTACCTCACTAGAAACCAAAGATAGTTTGGGATGCTGCTGCAGAAGAAAACTACATGAATTTCTATACTGGTGCAGTTGAAGTAGTTGGGTGGCTACTGGTATGGACCATTCAGAAAGACCAATTGAATACCCCATTCCTCAAGTCCAGTGGACTACTGCACTGCACACACTTTCAATAAAATACACATATAAATGTACACTTATTGCTATTTTATTTCTAACTTGCGTGATACTGGATTTAGCATTTCACTTTAATATCAAACAAACAAGTAACTATGAAAAAGGGAAACCGATTAACTGATTAAAAAACAGATTTAATCAGGAATGTGCATTCCTGTATGTAAACAGTGTTTATTGACCCATAGAATTTTACTTGCCAAGATATATTAAACTGCTGACAAGTGAAATGGTACATCTCAACCTGAGAAAAGGTAGTGGTCTTTTATGCTGCCAATACATGTCCCTGGTCACTGGAAACAAGCCAGAAGAAAGAATGGAATAAGCTTCATGATGAGCTGCCCAAAGCTGGCTTGTGTTACGGATCAACCAGAATCCTGCTCCCTTTCCTCCGCCTGCGCTGATGTAACTCACTGGAGTGGCAAATTACATCAGACCTACAGCTGTAACCCGACATTATGATTAATTTGATCAGTAATTTCTCCTGTTTTTCATTTTAATCGGTGCGACTGTTCTGCTGTGACAGGTCTTTCAGATCTAATTAAGATAAATTTCAGAGTAAAAGACTTGGCAGAGTTCTCGAGCAAAATCCAAGCTTTGAGTGTGAAGACCGGAGGCATTAATCAATCAAATTCTAGGGGAAAATATGCAGGGCTTTGACTTCGCAATCAACCTATTAATGCCTAAACAAATTTCATGTTTTGAAAATTGTTTAGACCTTTTCCCTAAATTTTGTGTATGATTATATGTGCATGATCACAGCCCAGTGCAACAGGAACAAATAGCCAAAAGAGTTTAAGACTCCTCTCACAGAACATGTATTTCCAATTGATTTCTTGTAAAAACAAACACATATACGAATTTTACCCATACCCACTGGTCTGCAAAATACAGACTAAGGAAGTGAATTTGAACATTTTTTAAACTACTTTAGTGCTTGAGAACATCTGAATTTGATAGTATTGCACAGAAGACTAACACTAATGTCAGACAAACATGACTAGCAACTAACAATATTAGTTGTTTGTTTGTGTGCGTTGCCTTATATAGTTTTCTAGCTCTGACACATTTTACTAAACAGTAGGAAAGATAATGAGGGTTGTGTAATAAAAGGTGCAAATATTACTATAGGTCTAATCACCTAAAACAACTTTTAGCTAGTAGTGTTTATTTGGTCAAAGCAAAGCTATTACTGCAACAGGGCAGTAAGTTCATAGGTGCATTAAAAGTATAACTGTATTGCAGCTAATGTCAGGACATACTGTATATTGTCCTCAAAGATGCGATTCTACCAATTTCTATGTGCTGCAGGTACCATACAGTCCATGTGTGACAGTGTTATTTTGCCAAATTACTTAACAATCCCATTTAGAATGCTCAAAATATGTAGTCCAGTTTGCTGCAAGTTGCATAGATTGATGGCACAGACTAGAGGGGGTGTTTCAAACTACTGTATAAACTAAAATTTATGCCAAAATTGCATTCCTAGATCTATAAGCAACATCATTTAGTGTGAGCCATAACTTACCTGTGCTAAATGGCTTGGGTATGTTAATATTCTACATGGAGTTCTAATATTATAAATAAATAGATATACACACACACATACATTTTTGCTACCTTCTACCATGCCAACAACTCTTATCATCTGTCTTTCATGTTTCCTTTATTTTCCATAAAACAGTTCAAGGGGAATCATATATAAATCCACGGGATGATTGATAAATGCTTTAAATTATTAGTAGTTATCATCATATATTTAATAAAATACATGTATCTGTGAATTTATCTGTTTTGTTCCCAGTTGCAACCAACACACTCATATTGTGAGTCGCTGACATATATCATCTGCTGGCTGATTCCAGCATGAGTCACCATTCGCAAACCCACTACTGATAACATGCTTACGTTGTTTTCCAGTAGGAAAATGCTAGGTAGAGGAAAAAAGGCCAACTAGGAGAAAAAAAATGTATAAAACCTGTTTTGAAATATATATAATTATTAAACATCGACCAGAGCCTCCATATATGTTTATACTGTATCAGTGACGGATGCCATTTAAGCATGGGGTGCCTTGGGAATCACATGTAATATGTCTAGATGCACCCTTGGTTTTTGCAAGCAAAAGCAAAATGCACAGGACATGCTCATTACAGATTGATTAAACTGTTGGATTTGCTTCTCTTTGTGGGACATAATTATCAAAGTGTTAAATAGATAATTTGCCAGAAGAGAACTCCAAAGAACCCAATAATGATATTGTTGTTAATCATGATTTTAACATATTTTGATTCCGCCACATGTTAAAAACACCATTATCATTTCTAAGTAGATGATTGATTAAGACCTATTTTGGTATTGATGAGCGTTTGCTCAATTAGCAGTTAGGCAGGTTATATACAGACATAAAAGGTTAAGCTTGATGGAGGTATGTCTTTTTTCAATATAACTTAATGAGGCTCATTTATAAATACTGGGCAAATTTGCACCTGGGCAGTAACCCATAGAAACCAATCAGTGAGTGGCTTTTTTAAACCACCTGCAGGTTAAGCAATGAGCAAAGCTCTGATTGGTTGCCATGGGATACTGCGCAGATGCAAATTTGCCCAGTGTTTATAAATAAGCCCCACTATGTTACTATGAATTAAGGGTAAGAGAATTCTGGTTCTACTGAGGTTATATGGGGATTCTTCTCATACAACCACTCGATCAGTTCAGCCTTAATATTAATTTTTTCTTGAGATGTCATGTGCTAAAATAAACCACTACTTAAATATTACAGTAGTTGAACTAACAGACAGGTTACAGGTCAATAAAAGTGTACTCCAGAAAAGCCTGCCCTATTTGTTGTAAAAACATTTCATTGAACTGAAAATGAACATTCTTATTTAATAAAAATATGACAAGAAGCATTTTGTGAAGCTCTTTGTACCTTTAGGTGTCTCATTCGTAATATTTGTTCAACCAGCAAAAATTTAGATGCTAGCAAGAGCAACAGTTGCTTTCATTTAATTTCCTTTTGAAAGGAACAACACTGTCGGTATCTTTCTAGAAATAATTATTGTTTTCCTTCCGAATTTTTGAAACCAACAACATCATCAGTTTGAATTACTGTCTTCCCTTGACAATCTTTGAATTACTTTAAAATAATATCCTTCAGACAGGTTCTGAATAATGGAAAAGGATAAAGCCTGCAGATAACACAAAAGAAATCAAAAATTCCTAAATGAAATTTAGACTGTCAGATTTTAATGGGTGTTGTCATGCACTTGGTATCCCAGCAAATTATTACAAGCTGTTGAATGTATAGAAGCATAAATCAACCCTGTTATTAAAATTAACCCCTCCCTTACACTTCTTTTAAAAGGTTGGGTTGTGTGTTTACTGTTTTTCCCTCGTGTTTGTTTTCACTGCCCTGAGTGTGGTTGGTTCTGCAGCACCACTGTAGAAAATTCTGTAAATGTGGAGTTGTCGACTACATTATTTACTGAATAATTACATCGTTAATTTAGGCTGAAAAAACAACATTACATAAAATGCACTCCAGGTTAGTATCTCACTGTATCATTGACTTTCATCAGGAAAAAAAAGCACTTTTAATTCAATATGCTAGTAGATATATTGTGAACTGTAATATCTAACATCAGCTAATTTTTGTGTGTTCCTGGCTTTTCATGATCATTAATATAGTGAACAAAACTGCATACCTGCAGTGGGTTTGGCGGCGTTATAGGGGAAGGAAGGCCATGTCCTGGTGATTGATTGGGCTTTTGAGGAGAACTGGAGTTCCTCTGACATGTAGCCTGTTGGTTTGGACTCTGTGTTGGTGTTTGACTCTGTTGCTGTGACTGTGGTTGCTGATGTTGATTCTGCTGCTGTGCTTGCTGAGGCTGTATTTGCTGGGATGGCTGCTGAGATGATTGCTGATGTTGAACTGTAGATTGTTGTTGCTGATGGTGCTGTTGACCTTGCTGTTGTTGCTGCTGCTGTTGATGATGATGATGATGGTGGTGCTGCAGTTGTTGGAGATGCTGAAGCTGTTGAAGCTGTGTATTTAGGGATGAGGTAGCTGCAGTGAGATAAAATATGTGACTCTGTTTAATGTATTCTCTGTGTGTGATCAGACAATTGATTTTGTTATTAAACACCTACAAATATTTGCTATATTTCTGATCTACTTTATAATGTCAGTGCAGTTATTATAGCCTGCAATTAATATATTTTACTAATGCATCATCATATATTTTATGAAGAATAACATGCTCCAACAAAAATGTAAATAGGAATCCACCTTCATTATATTATATTATATATTAAAAATACAAAGCAAATGGAGGCAGCAGGGCACTCCAAATTCTCAGTGTTGAGAATTAGGTTGTCCACTCTTCTCACCCAGCCCATTTTTCAAGTAATAACTTTTCCCCTAACTTTGCAATTGTAATATAATTATATATTCTCTGCTAGAATGCAGTATATGCTATCTCTAAAAATGAATGTCATTTAAGAAAATCGTAATCTAAACCAGTAGTTAAATATAATCAGTGTTAGCAGCTATGTATAGAGGTGTAAGTACAGGGTTACATCTTTTTTAGATGCAGATGTTACTCTTTACTGCCTCTACTATTTTACAGAAAAGATTTAAGCATTCACTTTCTTTAATGCAATATATATATATATATATATATATATATATATATATATATATATATATATAATGTCATAATTTTAAGTAATTTTCTGTTGACTAAATGAGAAATTGTGAAGAGGACCAATATTTCTTCCCATGCATTAATATGTGGATCTCCCTGTATTTATCTAAAAGCAAGGGGTTATAGAGTTTGAAGGGGCTTGTTATAATAAACTTTATATCTCACTGAAAAATTAACACTGTAGAAATCACTTTGCAAAGATACTACTCCCAGATATAGTGATGGAATAACGTGATCACTGGAATTCACGCACTAAGACATTTTGTACAATAGAGACAAGGCATTTCTGCATAAAAGCATTCAAAAATACTGCAGCAATAATACTGTAGACCGGTTATTTATTCATTCATCTTCTACAGGGAAGTCAAAAAGTACCTAGTGAGATTCCAGTATCCAAAAGATTATCTTGTTGTTGCGAGACTTCACTGTAAAGCAAGCCACATCACTTGCGGTGTAATACTTTATAGACCTACCTTTGCATAAAGGTCTAATGGGGAAAGGTAATAAAAGTCGGTAACAGAAAAACTATTCACAATGTGAAAAGTTATGCCTTTGCACTAACAAATTTTCCTTTGCACAAATTTATTATAGCTTTTGCGAACCGAGAGACTGTTTAGAGACTTTTTCTGACAGTGAAAGAAAGTTTGCGAATGTTATAGTTTGCGCCAGTGCACAGTGAATGTAATAAAGCTTCTTAATGAAAAACTACTCCAAAAGATTATGAAACCTTTAAGCACTTTTTAAAAGTGTGCACTTAAAATTTGCAAAGAGCAATTAAAATGTTTAATGCAAAATTAAAATTGACAATGCAGTAACAGTTTTAGGAAGAATATTACATTATGAAATGCTATTTTTTATTTTTATTGGTGTATATTGTTTTTCTCATTGCAACTTTAATTCCATTCCCCCATTAGTTTTTCTCCCATGGGGCCTCCTCAGGCCCTGGGTTGGTCTCTAGATAAGTTAATTGAATATCGAAAAAAAATACGTGTGGCCAGATTTCATTTTTGATTTTATTGTTTCCAGCCTGCCAATTTCTTCTATTTTCAGACTGACCTGCATCGGTGTGCACATGTAAAGAGGAAATTCTTACTTATCTATTTCCAAAAAAATGTATGTTGTTTTCCTTGTTTAATAGTTTTATTTAATTTTTTCAATGAACTATTCTGTCTATCTTGTCCCATGAACAGCATTTTACACAAAACGAATAAAGAAAAACGTAAACTGCATTGTAAATTTTAGGCATTGATCAAATATGTGGATGTTACGTTGTTTGTACGATTTCATCTTTTACATTTTAAAAGGCCACATGAATTGCAGGATCAATGAGGAATGAATCTATGTTTAAATTAAATAGTACTTTGCAGTAGCAATTCCTTGGTGGGTAAAAAATCTCCAACATGCAGCAAGTAAATCACACATTTCATGGAAATATTATTGTGTCTTATTGTGTCAATTATACTTTTTGTTATCATTTGATCCTGCAAATCCACAGGATATCTATTTTAACTCCTTTGAAGGTAAGAGAAATTAAGCATGCCCCGGGAATCTAAGAGCTATACTTTTGAGCAGCCAGCATTCAGCACAGTTGTAAAACCTCCCTCTAAATGATATGTCATTTTAACACTTATGTTAAAGGACAATGTGACCAAAAAATAAAATAAAAACAGTCTTTAGAAGTATGCAATAAAACCTACGATTCTGTTTCTAAACAGCATTAAGAAAGTCCAAGCAACCTACGACAAGCAAAATGACCTGATAACCTGAGATATGCTGTATTATTTGGCCAGGGCCACATGGATGAATATAACCCTATCTTGGCAGAGAGAGATCCATCAATAGGTTGCTGCGGCAAGCAAGGATATATGACAGTAAGTGTGGTTCTTTGGCATCATTGCTGACACCACACTGCAGTATTACAGTACCATCATTGCTATGGCACCTTAAGATTTCATGTCAAAAGTCAGGGAATACATGCCCTATTTAATTTACTGGATCCTTGGTAAATGTATATAATTTAATAATTTTTAGGTCTGTATGGCATCATCCTCAAGTAACATACCTTGCGTAAGCATATATATATATTTATAATACACAAAAGCCATGAATATCCTGTAAATTATATCCTTATAAACGGTGAGTTCTGATGTCATCAGTTATAAACGTTGAGTTCTGATGTCATTTCTGTCACATGACTCACTGAAACTTGTGTATTATAATAAATAAAGTACCCCCAGCTGCAAAATATGAGGATATTATAAGTTACCTCGGAGTTCCATGACCTGTATAAAAACACTCGGCCTTCGGCCTCGTGTTTTTATATAGGTAAACTTATCTGGCACCAGTGGTCATCTGATTTCAGTAAAAATATTACATAATTATAAGTGCTATAGGGGATATGTCCACTTCCTCGTGTGCCTATTAACATGTGCCATTTAATTTTTATTACTGTGAAAATATTTAGGGGCACATTTATCAAAGGTCGAATATCGAGGGTTAATTAACCCTCGAATTCGACCCTCGAAGTTAAATCCTTCAAATTCGAATATCAAATTCAAAGGATTTAGCGCAAATACTTGGATCAATCGAAGTAAAAATCGTTTGATCGAACGATTCGAATGATTTTAATCTATCAATTGAAGGATTTTTCTTTTATCACAAAAAGCTTAGAATGTGGGATGGTCCCCATAGGCTAACATTGTACCTCGGTAGATTAAAACTGCCGAAGTATGTAGTCAAAGTTTTTTTAAAGAGACAGTACTTTGACTGTCGAATGGTCGATTGGTCAAACGATTTTTAGTTCGAATCGTTTGAATCGAAGTCGAAGGTTGTAGTAGCCTATTCGATGGTCGAAGTACCCAAAAAAAATACTTAGAAATTCAAATATATATTCGAATCCTTCACTTGAGCTTAGTAAATGTGCCCCTTAGTATATATATATGTATATATTGATGGGCGTGGATTTGTTTTGAGAAAATTTGCTGCAACAAAAAAGTTGCTTGTGTAAAAATTATTTTGACGCCCAATGACTTTAATGCATTTGGACAAAAAAGTTGTATATTTAAAAATTGTCGCTCATGTAAAAATTGTTTTACGCATGGGACAGATATGCCCAGCATTATATATTGCATTTTATGCAGTGTTTGTCACCCTGTTGACATATTATTTGAACTGAAAATATGTACACTGCTGAATATACTGTAGTTTTATATAAAACAGATATATATATATATGTGTGTATATATATATATATATATATATATATATATATACACATACATTGCATGACACAATATGGCAAAATAGGGTTTGTGTGTTTAACAGAGAATATCTAAGACAATTTAACCCACTTATCCCATTTAAAGGGATACTGTCATGGGAAAAAAAAATTCCAAAATGAATCAGTTAATAGTGCTGCTCCAGCAGAATTCTGCACTGAAATCCATTTCTTTTGAAATCTGACATGGGGCTAGACATTTTGTCAATTTCCCAGCTGCCCCTGGTCATGTGACTTGTGCCTGCACTTTAGGAGAGAAATGCTTTCTGGCAGGCTGCTGTTTTTCCTTCTCAATGTAACAATGGGGCAAATTCACTAAGATTCGAAGTTGCGCCAGGCGCAACTTCGCCACACTTCGCCGCACTTCACCAGGCGTATTTTCGCCAGCGCTCCGCAAATTCACTAAAATCCGAAGTTGCGCACAGGGGTAGCGTAAGTTTGCGAAGTTGCGCTAGCGTTAATTCGTCAAGCGGAGCAAAGTTTCGCTAGCGATGGTTCATTTGCATACGGCGCCAAATTCAAATTTCAATGGAGGAATACGTAGAATCACTACAAATGCCTAGAAAACCTTCAAAACATCAAATAAAAATTTTATTTTGCCCTACACATGTGCCCACTGTCTAGGTAAGTTGCCATGAGTCAGGAAATGTAGGGGGGAAGGAGGGGAGCCCCAAAATTTTTTTCGATCTTTTTCAGGCTATCACCCATAATGTAGAAAACACGCCAGCGTTTTTTGGGACTTAGAAAAAATTGACTTTTTTTAAAGCAATCCCTATCTACTCTATTGCGCTTCGCCTGGTCTGAGGTGGCGAAGGAAGTCTAGTGTAAAAGGTAGCGTTCAGTACACTGAGCGCGTTAGTGAATTTGCATGGTTACGTCGCTAGCGAAAATTCGCCAGGCGTAAGGGTGCGAAGTAACACTAGCGAAACTACGCCAGCGTTCGTTAGTGAATTTGCGCAGTAACGAAAATGCCAAATGCTAGCGAATTAACGCTAGCGTTCGGCGCTTCGGCGCTTAGTGAATTTGCCCCAATGTGTCTCAGTGAGACATGGGTTTTTACTATTGAGTGTTGTTCTTAGATCTACCAGGCAGTTGTTATCTTGTGTTAGGGAGCTGCTATCTGGTTACCTTCCCATTGTTCTTTTGTTTGGCTGCTGGGGGGGAAAAGGGAGGGGTGTGATATCAATCCAACTTGCAGTACCGCAGTAAAGAGTGATTGAAGTTTATCAGAGCACAAGTCACATGACTTCGGGCAGCTGGGAAATTTACAATATGTCTAGCCCCATGTCAGATTTCAAAATTTAATATAAAAAAATCTGTTTGCTCTTTTGAAAAATGGATTTCAGTGCAGAATTCTGCTGGAGCAGCACTATTAAATGTTCTAAGTAACTTGTTACAATCTCAAGTGGTTTTCTATTAGATTTTAAAAGCTTTTAAAGGTAATAAATTAATAAATTAATTAATAAATTAAAATGGAGAATATTATCAGTTGTTTTGATACTACGTATTTGTATTTTTAACAGGTGTTGTTTTCGTGTGGATTGTATCATATTATGTATTTATTGAATGGCATATGCACAATGGACACTTTGTAACTGAATTTTTGCACATCTGATACTAATTGTATCATGCTTTGGCAACATTGCACAGAACGGCACTTATGAATAAGATTGGACATTAACCCACAAGTAGAAGACATGGAGAAAAGTATCTTTTAAAAGTTTTTTATGGAAAATGTTTTTTAGATTTTTACCTTTAATTGTATCTAATTATCCAAGATTGGATGTTGAAGATCACATGGGTGTGAGGGGTGTGTTTAAAAGGTTCACTGTGTACCTGTAAGTTTACACTTGAGAAAGGGCAACACCTGCCCGAAACATGTCGTGTAAAGCAGCATGAATAATAAATAATCACAAGCGGTTAATCTGCGTCTGAGTGCTCTCCTCTCTTTCAACTTTTAGTGGAAATTTACAATATGTCTAGCCCCATGTCAGATTTTAAAATTTAATATAAAAAAATCTGTTTGCTCTTTTGAAAAATGGATTTCAGTGCAGAATTCTGCTGGAGCAGCACTATTAACTGATTCATTTTGAATTTTTTTTTTTCCCCATGACAATATCCCTTTAACACAGAAAACTGCGTCAGAGCACCCTATCTAATTAAAGCGTTCACCATTTGTGAACAATGGTGCTTTGGTATGCTAATAAAAAGGTTAAATGCATTAAATTAGTTAAAATTACTTTAGATAACAATTAATCCCAAATCATGATGCATTTAACACACAAATCCAAGTGGCTTCATCTGTATCTGGTTGGGCTTTTTGGGGCAAAGATTGGAATCTTTCTTGATTAAAAAAAACTAACATTTTTCGAGATTCATTATACCCAGATTCTGAAAAAAGCCCGAATCAAAAAATCCAGACCTGTCAAGGTCCATTATAAGTCACTGGCAGAGCGCCTGTCCCAATTTGAAGAAGGAAGTTTGGTCATGGTTTTTTAAATAAAATAATGAGGTAAATTCAGAGTTAATACACATCCCCCCCCCAAGTGTATAGCAGGTATGGTCCTTTGCATGTTGCACAAATGTTTTTGTTTGTAAAGGAACAGCTTTAAATGTTAGAAACCTATCTCAAAGGGCACCTGCTAGCCCCAAATTGTTTCCCCCACATAATGAAGTCTTCTCTCTCCCAGTGCAGACGGCTTCTCCCTTGTGGGGACCATTTACGATTGTTTCCCACAACTGGAGTGCTGGTTATATTAACCTGTACTACCTATGTCACACATTCTGCAACATGCAGCTCTAATGCTTAGATTACTCTTCTTCATTATTGACTTAGTTGTTTTTTAGTTGTTTAAAACATAGAAGATAGCAGTTTTATATTACTAAATTAAATTTGGGCTCAGCAGCTTTTTGTTAGAACTTCCATGCTGGTGGCTTTAGGATTAAATTCCTGAGATAAATGAATGGGATTTCTGATAGCACCCACAAATAAGTGAAGGAACATAGAAAGCTATACTGGTTGGAATTTCTTCCCTTTGGTTGTCAGTAGAGTTTTAAAATACTCAGGGGATATAGAAAGCATTATGCATTATGCAGAGTGGTGTCTCAATGATTACTTCACCTGCGTATTCAGGGGGCAGAGAAATCTTTATACATTATGCAGAATGATGCCTCAATAGATACATTACCTGCATAATTAATTAACCCTCGGGCCACCGAGAGAGAGGGCTGCCGAGCTGAACTGCAGTCTTTTACACAGTTAAAAATAGAAAAGTCCTTTTCAAAAGTGTTCAAAAGAGGCAACTTCTTTACGAATAAAAAATATTTTTAGCATGCCACATCAATTGGGAAATAAACTAACAGTTTATATGTTACACTAAGGCAAAAACAAATATGAAGGATGGGTCAGATAACTTTTTGTTCTGCTTGGTAATATAGTTATGTCATATTAGTGATACAAAAGAAAATCAATTTGAAATCATTATTGTTTTTATAAAATTAAAGGTTTACTTTGGAAAACTGCATCAGAGTATATTACTTCATTGTCCACAGAGTTTAATACACAACTGGTAAGAACACATTACCTCCAGTACCCAGAAAACAAATATTGTGACTTCCCTGTTCTATGCCTGTAACACATCTTTCCAGCAATATACTGCTATCTAATATCATTTTTCTTCCTTTCATTGCAACCCAAGATTGTTGACACGTCTTGGATACAGTCACTAAAAATATTTTCCTTGCTAAAAAGGTTAGAAAAACTCCCTGTGGTCACTCTATAGATGCAACACAATAAAGGCAGCTTTAGGTTAAAACAAACTTTTGAAGACAATAAAATGAAAAACACACACAGACAGAAAAACAAATATGGATCCCCTACTGCTTGTAACACCAACATTTTTAGTTTAACATAAGTATCCTTTTAAAAGGACATCAAAGGATAGTAATTGTTTCATAGTTGCATACATTTTGGGGCCTCCTTGAAGGAAGAGTAACACCAAAAAATTAAAGTGTTTTAAAGGAATGACAATATAATTTACTGGTGCCCTGCACTGGTAAACCTGGGGGCAAATTGACTAACCTCCGGAAATTCACCAGCGACGGCTTCGCTCACAGCGCAACACTTCGCCAGGCGTAGATTCGCCAGGACAACGCTAATTCATTAAAATCCAAAGTTGCATCCAGGGCGTGGAATGCTGGTGGAGTTGCGCTAGCATTACTGCGCGAAGCGAAGTTGCGCTAGTGTTGCATAATTTGCATACGGCGGGAATTTCCGGTTACCCCCAAAAAAGTTTATGTTATTTTTCAGCCTATCACCCTGAAAAATTAAAAGACGCTAGCGTTTTTTGAAAATGTTCAACTATTTTTTGAGGAACTCCCATCTACTCTACTGCACTTCACCTAGTCTGAGGTGGCGAAGGCAAGTCTGGCGCAAAAGGTAAGGTTCAGTAAAATCTGCATCCTAGGGAATTTGCGTAGATATGTCCATTCGCCATGGCGCAAGAAGTATCGCTAGAGTCTATCTCCTTCACTAGCAAATTTTCGCCCGTGTTAGTCACTTCGCCCTTTAGTAAATTTGCCCACTGGTGTGTCAGAAACGCTACTATAGTTTATATAAACAAGTTTCGGTGTAGTCATGGGGGCAGCCATTCAAGGCTTCCAAAAAGGTACACTGGCACACAGGGCAATTGAAAAAGCAGGGTTACCCCTTGCTACTTTTATTTAAGCGGACGTGCGACGTTTCGGGGTTCCTACCCCTTTCTCAAGCATAAGGGGTAGGAACCCCGAAACGTCGCACGTCCGCTTAAATAAAAGTAGCAAGGGGTAACCCTGCTTTTTCAATTGCCCTGTGTGCCAGTGTACCTTTTTGGAAGCCTTTACCGAGGGGGTTGCCGAGCCCTCTACCCTGAGCACCGGGCGTCATCGATTACACTGAGGAGTGTGCTCTACTTCACTACCTATTTTGGCAGCCATTCAAGCACAGGATTCAAAATAGATTACAGTATAGCCAGATTCACATAGAAAAGAAAAGAAAGTCACTGCTTAAGACTTAAAGAACCAAAATTTTATTTGAAGCAGCAAAAATGTTCTTCATGGTGAGAGCAGTGAGGTTGTTGAATACCCTGATGTTGTAGTAGCAGGTGGTAATGCCAGAATACTTCTTGGACATGCATTGTAACCAGTCATATAGTGATCTCAAGATATAAAGTTAATGTAGTACAGGATAGTATTTATTATCTGGAATGCTTGAGACCTGGGGAGTTCCAGATAAGGGATCCTTCTGTAATTTGGATTACCATACCTTAAGTCTAAAATCATTAAACATTAAATAAAACCCGTAAGACTGTTTTGCCACAAATAGGGAATCATGCAGCTAGACTCAAGAAGAATGTGCTTTTATTATTATTATAAGGGAAAAAAGGAAAGGAGTTATTTACTTAAAATGTACTCTATAGGAGTGGCCAATAATGCCAGGCTTTCTGGATAACAGTTTTAAGGATAATGGACCAGAAACCTGTACAGGTATGTTTAAACACACACATACCGTATATAGTGTTATACTGTATATGTATATGTGAGCAGGGCGTTTCAAGCCCCTAATGCCACCCTGAGGCAGCCAAGTAGATGCCGCCCTCCCGCCACTTAAACTTTGTAAATAAATTACTTTTATAAATTGAAATAACACACTTGACCTTAAATCAAGATGTTGAATATTCTTCAGTGGTGAAAGTGCTGTTTTCAATACATGCAGTTTTGCTAAGTTTGAGGTGTTCTGCCCCATTTCAATGATATATTCACATATTTTACCTGCACATCCTATACTTACTTTAGTATTGAAATGCTGCAATTTAAAGTGTATATGGCAATATATTCTCTTGGTAGTTGCTACAAAATCCTAAATTCACATAACATCAGATAGAAAATAGAATCAAGTGAGGGCATATGCCAGTCATCGTATTCATATCATATCATCAGTCAAGTTAAAATATTACAGACAACAGCATATTGAGAGTACATATTCTATCCTTGTTCTCTTACTTTCAAGTGGAGCCTATGTTCAGTGCAATCTTGTGCTCACAGGCATTTATCTTCTTAGGCCATGTATTAAACAGGATAAAGAAGCAGAAAATGGGAATTGTAAAATTCAGGAGTCAAATGTGAGTGGCATAGCTATAATTCTTTATGAAGTAGCAGGTAAGATTGATTGTCAGGGGTCGAAAGGCTAGGTCATACTCTGCTTATTCGTCAGCTGAATGTCATTTTTGTTTTCCCTGTCACTAGATAGCTGTAGAAAAAATGCAACTCCTTCCTCATTATCTGGGATTTGGCTGCTTTCCTGCCATCCAGTATTAATGAAACTGTGCTTCAAACCTGGCCTTCATCTTTGAGGACCTTCTTTATGTGAGTTGCTTTCTTTCTCACTCTCTCGCTCTCTCTTTTTGTAATGTTACAGGCTAAGCCTCTTTAGAAACATATTTTCCCTGAGATGTGGATTAGAGGTATGCCACAAGCACACACACTTGAAGTACACAAAACATATCACATCATGATAAGTAATACATGAAAATACATCTAAAAGATCTTTGAAAATAAGAGTATATTTCTTTCTATTTCTGATTTCTTTTTTAAAGGGATTGCTGCACAGTATCTGTTTTTGATTCCATGGGTCCTTGCAAGTACAAACCCCCACACCTGCTTTGTTTGTGTTCTATAATTATTTTAGGTGTCTCAGGTTTTTTTTTTATTTCCATATGAGGACTTACATTCTAAAGCTTATCCAGATTTTATAAACACATATTCAGTACAGACTGTTCTGGTTCTAGTTATAGTACAGTTTAACTAAAATACCTACCCAATGGATTTTAGAAGCCCAGATAATATACATACTTATGCATTCACCAGGTACACAGTGGTTTTGCTGTTGTTACATAGTCTGGGATCCATTATCCAAAACCTGCTATCCAGAAAGCTCTGAATTACAGATTACAGTTTTCTCCAAATAATCCAAATTATTTTAAAAATTAAAAAAAAAAGTTTATTTAATGTTTAAATGATTTTCTAGTACAGTTAAAGGAGAAGGAAAGGTTACAACTGAGTAAGCTTTATCAGAAAGGTCTATATAAATACACTAGTAAACCTCTAATGCTGTTCAGAGTCAAACAACAGCCTGCCAGAAAGCATGCTGGCTCTTTCTGAAAGCACATGACCAGGCAAAATGAGATGGCTGCCTACACACCAATATTACAACTAAAAAAAATATACTTGCTGGTTCAGGAATTTAATTTTATATTGTTGAGTAAATTATTTGCAGTTTAAACATTGTGATTTAGAAATAAAAAATTACATCATAAAAATCATGACATAATCCCTTTAAATACCAAATGGCAAACTGTTAAACAAAAAGATAGACAACTGAAAAATCATAACAGAAAAAATGGAAACTAATTGCAAACTGTTAATTTTTAGAATCTTTTTGGAGACTTGGTAGACCCAATGAAAATGAGAGATGAGTAGAATACAAATTGACTGCATTTGAGTTTTCTTCGTTTTTTTATGTAATCAAGTATTTTTATATTCAATTCAATATTTTTTCATAAATAAGCACACACTCTAGTTGAATTTAAATTGTTTAATTCGCAGGCCTATAAGATTATTTTTACTGAAATAATCTAATTCTTTGCAGACTAACAGCTATTCTTTTGAACAAGAAACAGTTAGAGGCCCATTTAGTAAAGGTCAAATTTAAGTGGTATTAAGAGCTCTACTTCTCGAAAGCATGAAAGTTATTAAAAGATCATAATATAAAAGTACGAACAAAACAAGTGCTGAACGATCCAAAAAAATACAAATATCTCTAAAACCTAAAAAAATTCAAGTTTTTCAGACAATTACAAGGAAAAAAAATCCAAAAACCTCTGAAAGTCTGAATGGTAAAGCTCCAATAGGGTCAGTGCAGCTCCCATTGACTTCTTTGGAACCTCGACTACTTTTAGTTGGAGAAGTTTTGTATTAGCGTTTTTCATGATTTTTACACTAAGGGACAGATGTATTAAGGGTCAAATAGGAAATTCAAATTCAGATTTTAAATTTTTTTTGGTCAAAGCTCACAAATTCTAATTGGGAATAATCCAAACTTGATTCGAATTGGAAATTCAAGTTTTATCAAACCTTTACCCTGGGAATAATTTGAATGTGGACTATTCACCACCTAAAACTTGCTTAGTTCATATATAAGTCAATGGGGGAGATCCAGTGACCCATTTGAAGATGTTAATAGCCTTCCTGACATTTAAGTTTTTTTCAGAGAACAAACTTGTGTTTTAGACGTTCACATTTTTTCTTAAATAACCTCCCAATCGAATATCTAATATATTCAAATTATTAGAGTAAACAAAAGTTCACATGAATTCGAAATTCTACCTTTGATAAATGGGCCGCTAAATAATTTTTAGGGTTTTATGATTTGTAAAAAAAAGGAAATCCGAAAGTTAGTAAATAGGCCCCTTAATTTGGGAATTTCATTTATTCTTTTAAATTTCATCTACAGCACCTAAAGAATACAGAAAAAGGTTGAAGAGAATGTCAGTAAACTCATTGTAATGTAGTTATTTTTTCCTCTTAGTACTTACTATTAATAAAACTGAATACTAACATGGCATACATAAAACAACATGGGTGACAAGAAGAGGTTAGATGTTTGTTTACAGATATGTCAGTTAAAGATTTCTAGATTTTTTTTACTTTAAATGCCCAAAATTTATGATAGTTATAAAAACGGCATAATGATCACAGCAGTAGTTAAGCAACATAAGAATATGGATGCAAGATGTTTTTTGGAAAGATCTAGCTATGAAAATTAAAATACAAGAACTAAGAAAGAGAAAAATATAGAATTTATAGACATTCCCAGTTGGCATCAAAGTTGCATTAAGATCCCATGGGCCATTTGTGAAAAGAAGATAAAGTGATCTTTATCACCAAGTTTCCATGTTTATGGATGTGATGACTATCCTTTGGGACCTTCAAAACCCCTTTTCATCCCTTTCTGCCTTTGTTCGCTTCTTATAACAAATCAATGGAATACATTATTCATGGTTCTCCTTGCTTGCTATTTGTGTTATCACCAGCATCATTATTATATTGAGCTATAAAAACTAATTATGTGTGAAAGTTAAACATTTATATTACTAAGTCCCCTGCAAACATTATCTGTAATTTCTCATTGTGCCTAATTATGTAACCAAATTAACAGCATAAATATTTGAGGTTTGAGAAATTATGACAGATGTATGACTTATGTTTTGGAAAATTTCTTTTATTTGAAAAGATTCTTAGCATAGCTTTGAATTCACAGAATGCTTATTGTGGAAATTGCTGCTTTTTCTTTAGCAGCTACTCTGGGAATTTATCAAAAATGACCCCTGTGGCTTTATTGAAAACGCAAGGAAGTTATCTCAGGACATCCGGCAAATAACTTTTCAGTGGGTTTGGTATTTAAATACTTCTTGTTGCTTCCATTAAAAGTATAGTATTCCTGCAGATATTACTAAAACCTGAATGGACAAACTGTAGCAGTCAATTTGTAATCCAGATTTAAAGTATGTAAACATGGCATAGTGCACATTTTATAAACAATCTGATTTACACTTAGGGGGTTATTTATCAAAGTCCAAATGTACCGTATATACTCGAGTATAAGCTGACCCGAGTATAAGCCGAGTTACGTAATTTTACCTACGAAAACTGGGAAACTCGAGTATAAGCCTAGACACAACTACAAAGCGACCCCCCCCCCCAGCGATCAACCGGAATTCTTTGCAAAGTTGATGGTGACAGAGAATTGCCAAACGGATTACTGTGTGCATTGTCCCACTGTCCCACTACCATGTGCAGAGGGTGCTGTGTGATATTGCCATCACTGTTAATCCTTCATATAACCAACAGACGGCGCTGTGTGATATTTCAGTCACTGTTATTCTTTCATATAACCAACAGAGGGCGCACTGTTATTCTTTCATATAACCAACAGAGGGCACTGTGTGATATTGCAGTCACTGTTAATCTTTCATATAAACAACAGATGGCGCTGTGTGATATTGCAGTCACTGTTATTCTTTTATATAACCAACAGAGGGCGCTGTGTGATATTGCAGTCTATCCCCAAGCGAATTGTTGGTATAGGAATGATTAAAAGTGACTGCAATCTCAGCTACTGCCCACTGACTCGAGTATAAGCCGATGTAGACTTTTTCAGCACATTTTGAATGCTGAAAAACTCAGCTGATACTCGAGTATATACGGCATCTCAATTTTTCTGCTACAAACTCCGATCGAATCTGCTCAGGTTTTTTATGCTAATTTATTACATTTTCCCAAAAATTTGCTTTGAGGAAAAAAATCTGATTTTCACTATTTTTTTTAGAATTTTTCCATCCAATTTTCATGATTTTTTTTTTCGAATTTTCACCCTGAATACTTTGAGGTATTGCACAAAACCCAGTGCACAGCAAAACATTTTTGGGACTTCTCCCATTGGCTTATATGCAACCCTGACAGGTCTGAGATGTCAGATTTTCAGATTTGGACTTTTCCATCCTCGGGGTTTAATAAATTCTGAAAAATTTGTGATATTTCTTTATAAAAAAATCACCCCCTTATAGTTTCACATTTTCATGCTGACATGAAAATGCAAAGATCAGGCACAGAAAGAGTTTTGTGTCTGTGCTTTCTGTTAAAGGGGTGGTTCGCCTTTTGTTAACCTTTAGCATGTTGTAGAATGGCAAATTCTTAGCAACTTTTCAATTGATCTTCATTATTTATTTTTTTATAGTTTATTAATTATGTGCTTGCTTCTTCTTCTGACTCTTTCCAGCTTTCAAATATAAAATCTAAAAACAAATGCTCCACAAGGCTACAAATGCATAATTATTGCTACTTTTTATTATTAATCTTTCTATTCAGCTGCTATGGTAATTTGGACCTTAGCAACCAGATTGCTGAAATTGCAAACTGGAGAGCTGCTGAATAAAAAGCTAAGTAACTGAAAAAACATTAATTGTCTCAGAAGATTACTCTCTACATTTTGCTAAAAAGTATCCCAAAGTTTAACCTCCCCTTTAATGAAATATGTTGTAGTGCTATGCACACAGAGGGTGGGTTGAATTGTAACAAATACATTTTGAAGAGGTCTGACTGAGGCTAAAGACAAAAACCTATGAATTTAGTTTGTGGTGCAGCAGTACCTCATACTGTAAACTGCATGCAAGGTAGAATCATGGGGCTCCAATTCCAATTTAGGGACTGGCAAAACCCACCTCAGTGCCTCAATCTATCTGCACTGGTAGTTTGGTGGATGAGAATTAGCTACAACTGACCAAATTAATCAAATGATGATAGAATAATGCTTAATGTCCTACATACTTCTGAAGCACAATACATTTCTTTATACTATTACACTCTGAGCTTAAACAACTGACATTCTGGTATACTGTGTAAGTGCAGATATCTTCAAAAATAGGGCTTTTGTAGTTCAACAGTAGTATTAATTGTCTCAACAGCTTAATTCTCTGGCTAGCAGCTTCACCCTTACTAACACCCATTTTAAAAAGCACACAACCAACATTAGAATGTGAACCGCAGGCAGAATGTGCAAGTGATTGGAATTTAGCCTGTAAACACTGCAGTGCAACTGTAACTCAACAACCTCTTTGGTGTGGCAGCACAGACCAAGCAGATCTGGACAAGATTGGGGTTGAGAGCACAAGACATTACAGCCCCATGTGTACAGTGACTGCTTGGAGTATTAATTAGCAGCAGTTAGTGTAACAGCACTGGATGTATTACAAGGCATAGAGATGGGCCAGATCATACATGGGAAGTCAGAAGTCCACAGTGCCAGGGATTTAGCTGAGAGCAGAATCTAGGGGACAGAGCCAGAAGACAATGTCAGACAGGCCAAATTTCTTGCCACACAAACTGAATTACTACCTCAAGCTATATTGCAGGAACACCCTTCCTCTAAAATACAGAACCTGTTTGCTCAAGCAATGTGCTGACCAGAGCAGAATCTATAAAAAGACTCCTCCCGCAGCTGATTGGAGGAAACCAACCCATGGGTTAACCCTATCCTTGCTGAAACCAAATCCTAACCACGCAGAACTTTGGCCATTCTTTCCTGCTAAATAAATGTACAATAAATCATGTTTAAGTGCACATATTTTCAAAAGCAGAATTTTTAGTTAAAAGTTTGGATACTATTCACAAAGGTACTTTGCACTACACTTCGTACAATGTAGTGGCAATGTATACATTCAGCCTTATGTGAACAGCTCAACAGATGCAAGGCATGTAGGTTTGTGGCCCTTTTCTGAAATATGTAACAATACTTATCAATACATCCCATCCAATTATAGCTATTATTCTTGTTTGTTAACAGAACCCTAAACCACTGTTTTTAAAAAATATCTGCATGTTCACATCCATTTCCTTTTTATGAGTGAAGCAATTTTGGGCAGATCAGTTGCACTTCCACCATATGTTAGTTGCATTAGGTTCTTTGCTGCCATTTAGTAATTATGTGTATTAATTACTAACCAGCCTTATATTGTGACATTTATATTCTATGTGTACTGTATATTTTGAGTTGGTCCCTTAATTCAGTAACTGACAGCAGCACAGAGCATGTGCAGTGAAGCAGCAGAAAAAAAGATGGGGAGCTACTGGGGCATCTTCAGAAGCACAGATCTTTACTGCTAAAATGATGTGGTTGCCTTGGGCTGGCACAGAAGCCCAAAACATAATGTACAACATTTATGGCTCACTTCTTAGTTAAGCTTTAGTTCTCCTTTAAACTTGAAGGATGTGCGGGTTAACTATAAATCCCCTTCTTCCATTAAATAACATATAGATACTACCATTCTAGTTCAACCATAAATAAATAATCCAATTATTATTATTACAGAATGCACCATGTATATATTTAAGGCACTGTTAAGGTTACCTTGCAAAAGAATAATGACAGAATGACTGAATGGAAAGCGAAAGATAATACATGACATTAATTCAGGCAAATCATAGTACTATTTTGTTCACTTCAAAGCTTCACAAATCATATGGGCTTGCGGAGCCTCCTTTTTACAGCATAAAATAAATGTTTGAATAGTACATTCATAGCTTGCTCCAAAAAAGTTGCCTGTTTTGTTCTGCATAAAGACAAATCCATCATAAGCAGCCATTCAGCTTGGTAGCATTGGCTATATGAATAGTAAAATCAAATGTTTTTTTTACACTCAAAATGGTTCTAATGTGCTGAATATGAAGAAATGTCTTATGACACCTAGATATTTATAGTCATATGTACATCTATTTTAATAAAAATAAATGTTTCAGTAAATTTGTGTATGTATATATATATATATATATATATATATATATATATATATATATTTTTTTTTTTTTCCAAAGAGTATCCGCACTCCAAACCTGCTGGCAATGGCGGGGTGCACGGTAATTGTTTATGTATCAATAATCTTCAGACCAGCACTCCCTTAAAAACTTTTATTTTATTATTTTATTATTATTCTGTAGTATCAAATACCCGACGTTTCGGTCCACATTTATATATATATATATATATATATATATATATATATATATATATATATATATATATATATATATATATATATATATATATACATGTTCAATACCTGACATCATGTTCATCTCTTTACATCAGGACAGGTTTTTTGCCATGTGGGTTGACTTCCTGAACAGGTTGAATCACTTTACATTAGAGTGGCAGTCCCCAACCTTTTTTACCCATGAGCAACATTCAGATGTAGAAAAAGTTGGGGAGCAACTTAAGCATGAAAAATGTTCCTAGGTTAGGCAAAATAATTGCTGCTACTGGCCACTTGGTTGCCCCTTTGTGGACTGAGAGCCTACAGGAGGGTCTGTTTAGGAGTACACATGGTTTTTATGCAACCAAAACTTGCCTGGAATTGAAAAATAGGACCCTACTTTGAAGCCACTGGGAGCAACAGCCAATAGGTTGGTTAGAAACAAGTTGCTCACAAGCCACTGGTTGGGGACCACTGCATTAGAACAAGTTCCTATACAGTTTTATAGCCAAGTAGGTAGTATAGGGGATCAACAATATTGCTTGCCATAAACAGAACAATTAACCCTGTGCCAGTAATCCTGGCACATATAGGGGCTGCTGCTGGCAATCACCACATGCACAGTAACTCAGTTGTTCTGCTTAAGGGATAAGGTGTTTAATTGGTGTTACATGTGTAGTGATGTATTTGCCTCCTCATTCATTGTCTTTTCATTGTCTACATTATATTAAGATCTTTATACTGATTGCAATAAATATCTTCTGCCTGCCCTTCTTCCTGGAGTCTAATTAGTGATTATATATTATTTATATTATATTATATATTTTAGGATGTTTTTGACAGATATATTATATAAGATTTAATTATTATGTTTTAGACAGTATCAGCATTGTGCAAATTACAGCCAGGGCCCCTTCGAAATGCACCAGAACCATATTTGGCAATATACTGTAGGTATAGGAACAGTTATCTAGAAGGCCCTTGACCTGAGGCATTCCATATATGGAATATTTCCATAATTAAGATCATCATACCTAAAGTCGACTAAAAATATAATTTCTATATCAATTAAACCCAATAGGATGGTTTTGCCTCCAGTAAGCGTCATCCATAAAATAATATCTATGCGTGTATGGTCACCTTAACAAACGTGCTCTTGCAGCCCCTAGTTCTCTTGCATGTCTGCCTGGGGGCATCATTAGGTAGTCCTTGCTTTTAAATAAACAAAGTTTAAAAAAAAACAAAAAGAAACAAAAAATTTTTTCTGATGTACTACAAATAACCGTATGTTGCACAGTAAGCAGAATTGAGAACTATGTACAAGCATTTATAACACAATAGATGATAGATAGTAAATGAACAGACAAATACTGTTACTCTTTAAATAAACTAGTTAATGAACAGGATAAATGAGAGTGACTTCCCACTAAACTCCCTGTGGATGAGTGTAATTAATTTGATCTTCTTCAGTCATTAAGTCAGATTCACAGTGAGCTCTCCTCACCCGACTGTGTTAATTCACAAGAGAACATTTGTTTAGAATCATTTAGTCAAACAGCACTGTTGGAGTACATTGTATACTTTTAAAATGGGTTTTAACTGATGTCTCATTATTTACACATACTTCTGTGGACACCATTCTCGACTGTCTATGGACACATTGTGTTTTGTCTCTGGAGAATCCGGTTCAATTAAAAATAGCTAGAAAGAACATATTACTCACTGCTCATCAATCACTAACCAACCAGGATCTGATCTGCTGCTTCAGTCCTGTCATTTATTTGTACTACATTGCTACTGATCTTCAATATAAAAAATCCTCTGAATACGTTTGTAAAGATTTTTTTATTTATTAAAAACAACTCAAGAATAAATTTTAATTCTAGATTTTCTTTTTATTGTATCCATCTACCAAAGTTGTAGATACTTTTACTTCACTCTTGTTAAATGTTTTTCTTAAAGAAAAACCCCAAAATGTTTTTCTCAAAGAAACCCCTCAAGATGAATACTTAAGCAACAGAGAGTTTATATCATATTAAGTGGAATATTAAAGAATCTTACCAAACTGGAAAATATATTTGAGAAAATAGAGCTTACATCTCTTACCTTGAATCACCTTGATGGTCTGTGTAATCCGTTAGAGATCACCTGACCAGAAATAATGCAACTGTAACAGGAGGAAGTGTGGATGCAAAATACATTGGCTCGTGTGACCTAAAGTGTAAGGTTTGTTTGTGTGCACCTTGAACCGCAGGATCCCAGGGAGAGGCCCTTAGTTCTTAAAAGGGTTTATTTAGAAGCAGGGTTCTACATATGAGCTGTTTTTATGCTATATATATATATATATATATATATATATATATATATATATATATACTGTATAGGGCTATAGTTTTCCTTTAAAAGTTATATACAATAATTGTTCGACTGTTCTTTATGAATGTTTATGTGAAAGCCAGTTGGGCTGAGATGTGGGGCAAATGTCTTTAAGCCCATGATGAAGGTGATATGGGGCAGGTTAGTTTTTGAATTCAAAAATATACTAGGATAGGAAGTGGGTTTACTGAAAAGACAATTATTTGTAAAAATGTGAAAACCACTAGTCTATAAAATGTTAAAAGCTTTGGGGCTTATTTGTGAATGGAAAAACTTAAAGCATTTTTATGGGTAAAAACGAGGTTTTTGTCTATTGATCAGTTTTTTTGTGCAGTAACATAAGTTACCAGTTAGCCATATATAAATATACTGTATATATAATTCATTGTGTTAAAGGGTGCCTTAAATATACAGTAAAGTACCCCTAATTGATTGGGTTTTGATAATTAATTATAATTAAGAAAATTATATACAGTACAGGCAGGTGTCAAATAAGTCCCCCTATTCTTAAATTTTTGTGGTAGTTTTTGGAGGCCTAGAAAAAAGGCCTAGAAGACAGAGTAGACATAATAGACAGAAAAACATTTTTCACTAGCCTCAGGCATCATTGCTTATGATGAAGAGGTGGTGAAGTCTATTAAGAGTATTTCAAGAATCTGCTACCAGATAAAAAATTGCTATACTACAGCATAGTAATCAACAGGTTTATCTCTATCAGTCTATAACGTTCTCTAGATTCCTATCCAATGTTTCTTGTTTGTAATCATTATCTTTTGATAAAATGATTACTAGGCAATACTATCAAAGAACAATCGTGATTAAGGAAGTTACAACAACCTTCCAGCTTTTGGTGCAATTTCAATGAAAAATGAATTTGTGCTATTTGGTGGAACAATTGGAAAAACCCTATACAGAAAAAAAGAAATACATCCATAAATAAATTGTACTGTGCAACACACTATTTAATATGTAATTCTTGATTTATTAGTTTTCTAACATTTTTGTATTTACATTAGTGAAATACCTTCTAAAACATCAAAATGTGTGTTGCTTCTGCTTTATGATTGCCTAAAGATGTCATGTTAAATTATCATAATTAATTATCTTTATTTACTGAAATATGCTGCATGTTATATAAAACGTGACAGCATTATCAGAGGTTAGATATAAATGATAAAAGCATGTCAATCCTCAAATGTTTTCTAGATAAAAGTTTATGTGAATGGGCATTTCTAGTTGTGATTGAGCCAACAAAACTAGATTAGTCAGATTAAATAATGTATGTATGAACGTATGTACACATGTAAGTTCAATATATATTTTAAACAAATATATTAAATTACAGTTTTTGAAGGGAGAAAGTGATAATAGCCAAAGGTATGTTTCGCCAATTTAATTACATAGTGGCTCTGTATAATTAAACATAATTCTATAAAAGCTGTCCTAGTGCTTAAATGACAACAAAGGGACTTGCTCCTAGAATCTGGGATTTTTTGGCTAATTTTCAAGAATATAATTGAAAACCAGCTGTACAGATGGTAAATTCAAACAACTGAAAGATGATAGCTCTTCTCTAGTTCTCTGAAATGAAATCCACACTTGCACTTATTTATCTTAAAATGTATTTTCCAAATATTGGTCACAAAAGAGCTACCATGGTATTTACAGTTTGCTTTCTTTTACTTACATCACATATTGCATCAAACAAGCAGAAATGTCTAATTTTTGTTGAAATCTTCAGTTCATTAAAATTATAAAGGTGGACGATCTGGAAACCCAGAAGTACAAGTCACCTATACCAATGTTTGCACCACATAGGATAAAATCAAGTCTCGTTTCACATTCTATATGTAGTAGACTGCTCTAGAGGTTTAACGAATACTTATAAATCAGTCTTTTGCAACAGGTTCAAATTTGATAGTAATTACATGAAAATGTACTGTATATTCTAATTATTGAATGCTTGGATCACAGTTGTGACATGTGATAAAGTCACAAGTCACTGTGGGTTGGTTAAATGACTGGCAGTTTCTTGATAGCGGCAGTTTTTCATACTTACCAGAGGTAACCAAAAAGCAATAAATCACTCCTCTGATATTTCTTATTTTATATACATTTCACTGTACTCCCTATAGATTATAAAGAAATATAGCTTGGGTTGAAAATGTTGTCACTGATTTTAATTACATATATTTTATACATTATATTGACAATCACCATAAGCCACCATAAGCCATTTCAAAGTCATATTCTTACTGCTGCGTAGTGTGACCTAGTCACAGTGTGGCCATTGATCATTGTATAAATATATACAGTATAATACACAAGAGCCATGAATATCCTGTAAAATATGTCCTACCAGTGCTTAATGATGTCATTGGTTATATTCGGAGCTTAGTGATGTCCTTCCTGTCACATGACTGACTGAAACGTGTACAGTATATTATAATGAATAAAGTACCCTCTGTTGCAAAATATGAGGATATCAGAAGTCACCTCAGAGTTCCATGTATAAAAACACTCAGCCTTGTGTTTTTATATGTTCAAGGAACTCCTTGGTAACTTATCATATCCTTATATTTTACAAGAGGGAGTACTCTATTCACTATTTACAATATATATATATATATATATATATATATATATATATATATATATATATATATATATATATATATATATATATATATATATATATATACCTTGAGAAAGGTCCCTGATGGGACCAAAACATCACGTTGGCTGTACATGCACCTTCTTATACACACATGTGTATTATAATCATGTTGCTGGTCTTTAGTATATTTGGATTTTTTACCGTGCACCTGGGGTTGATACATGGAAGCAGAAGAAAATAAAAAATATCTATATCTATATATGCAATACATCAATTCACCCAGGTGCTATCCATTTGTCAAATATTTAGAAGTGTTCATAAATTCCGGATGCACACAAGGATTTTTAGAAAAGTAAAAACTTAACTTTTATTTAATGTATTAAAAGAAAACAGGCCAACGTTTCGGTCCCCATCTTGGATCTTTATCAAGATGGTCTTGATAAAGGTCCAAGATGGGGACCGAAACGTTGGCCTGTTTTCTTTTAATACATTAAATAAAAGTTAAGTTTTTACTTTTCTAAAAATCCTTGTGTGCATCCGGAATTTATGAACACTTCTATATATATATATATATATATATATATATATATATATATATATATATATATATATATATATATATATATATATATATATATATATATATATATATATATATATATATATATATATATACACATACATACTTACACATAATTCCTGATGCCTTGTGCCTTGTGCTATAATCTTTAATAATCTGGGTTTCCATTAGTGTTACCTTTGCCCTAGCACTGTACACCAATAGTAAGCTAAACCACACTCATACCCCCTGTGCCTGACTGGCTTATATCAATGATGACATTCATTGGTGGCTCCATTTAGTGTTTATTATTATCCATACTTCCGGTTGATCTTGAACTGCAGCTTAAGAAGAAGCCAATTATTCTCAATATTAAACTTCACACTCTCATATATCAGTAAATTAACACAAACTGACCCCAAAGTAAATCCATCCTAAGCCCTTCTCAAAATGGTAACACCAGTTATATGAGCAATAAGCTGCTAAGTCTGTCAGAAAGCCTTTACAAAAATACTTGCCTTGCACCTAACACTGTGGCATAATAAAACAGAAACCTTTAGGATTACAGAATAATCATCAGTGTGATGAAAACAGGGACATTGTTTACTATTGCTGTGATTCTAAAACTAGTGATCTTGAAGCAAGAGCAGGTGTTCAAAACTACCAGTGTCTTATTTGTTATTTATGATGGGGTTTTTGCTTGATCAGACCTTTACTTTTACATTCACTTTTACTACTTAACATTCCATGACACTGATTTGGGAGAAGATACATCTGAATGTTGAGCAAAGACTGTAGGAAGGTAAGGTTGGGTTGGATTCACTTATAAGTCATTTATGAGGCCGAAGAGTTATATTTACTTGCTTTCCATCTAGCCTAGTCATCCAAGAAAAATCATTCCAGAAGCATTGTATGAAATGTTAAAAAGCTATTCTGCTGTTGAATGGATGAATTGTGATCCCCCGATGTTAATCAAGCAGAAATAATTGCTACTATTAGCCAAAGAATAATGACCACCCTATACCAAAATTAAAATATAAAGGACTTGTTTGCTAACATAGGTCCCAACTTGAAATATCGCAGTTGCTAATAGTAATCAATCTAAGAATATAATTTTCGAGATAAAATTTCGAGAAAAACATGAGTATCAAAAAAAATTTGACAGTTTTTAGGTACTAAAGATTTTATTTGTTACATAAGCCATAAGTTTGTAGAAAATAATGACAACTGCCAAGGAAACTCACATGGGGTTACCTTTAAGATTACTTGAGCCAAAAGGCTTGAGCAATCGTCAATAGGACACATGGAGCCTTATTTATCAAAATATGAGTAATTTAATTTAAAAGTCCTCCCAAACTACAATCCACAATTGAAGTTTATTTATTTAAAAAAAACAAAAAACAATTTAATCAGATCGGGGACAAACCTGAAAAAAATTATGTGAAAATCCAAATTGTACGATTTTTTTTTTTTTGGTGTTTTCCTGAAACGCTTGATTTTTTAGGGCGTTTTCCCAAAAAGCCAGATTTTTTCCGATTTTCTGGCTAATTCCAGCCCAGACCACAGAAAATTCCAAATAAGATAGGGACCTCTCCCATTGACTTATATACAACCTCGGTAGGTCTGAGATGCTGGATTTTTGATTAAGACTTTTTCCATCCTTGGGATATAATAAATTTCAAAAAAATTTAGGTTTTTTTTCCACTAAAAATTCAGATTTTATATTTAAAAAACACAAATTTTTCTAGTTTTTGGAATTCAAAACTTTAATAAATAACCCCCTAACAGTGCTAAATCACTCTCTACAAAGATGAGTTTATTCAAGAATCATCTTTAGTAAGATTACCCTTGTGTATTATCAACTGAACAAATCTTTTTAGGAAGAAGATTTTGTTTAAAGTGAAACATTTACTATATAGCAATATGCTATAGCCTATATGAATACTAATACGCAGAATTATAGCAAAGGAATGCAAAAGAGCTTTGCTACCAAAGAATATTTTTGAGTGCAATGCAATATTTAATCATCAGCTATTAAACATTAATGATTTTAAGGGTTTACCAAAGGCAGATTGGAAAAAATACTAAACGGAATGGCAGAGCAAGTGCCAAACCTCTATATCAGTGGTCCCCAACCAGTAGCTCGTGAGCAACATGTTGCTCTCCAACCCCTTGGATGTTGCTCCCAGTGGCCTCAAAGCAGGAGCTTATTTTTTAATTCCTGGCTTGGAGGCAAGTTTTGGTTGTATAAATACCAGGTGCACTGCCAAACAGAGCCTCAATGTAGGTTGGCAATCCACATGGGGATACCAAATGGCCAATCACTGCACTTATTTGGCTTATTTGGCACCCCAAGAACATTTTTCATAGCTAGTGTTGCTCCCCAAATACTTTTACTTCTGAATGTTGCTCACGGGTCCAAAAGGTTGGGGATCCCTGCTCTATATAGATAAGTCAATATCTAAATCAGTAATCCCTAACATGCAACTCTCTTTCGTTCTGCAATTGGCATTAAGACAAATTGTGTTGTAGTTTAGCAACAACCAGCTGTTTTTATCTTGGTTCATTAAAATGTGTTCTAGCCCTAGTTTTTATTGCAACATGTTTGTTATGAACTCTACTATCTCTTGCATGTTTTTTTTGGAAGAAGTAGTAAGGGGCTAGTTATTAAAACCCAAGGAATTTCCGTGATGTTCGGCACATGCGCATTTGTCGCGTAACAGAAAAGAGCTCCAACTGCGCATTCGCCGATACGGCACTTACTTCCCAAAGATTACCAAAGAAAAGAAGATGGCTGCTGTGAACTCCGCGGGACAGAATCTGCACCGAGGGTTAAGTAAAGCGTTAGGGGCATTTGCCCAGGGCAGCAGCTAGGCTGGGGGGAGGAGGGGGTCTATGTAGGGTAGGGGGTAGGGTTTTTTTACTTTACAGTTGATTTCTCCTTTAAGGTTTTCCTGGAATGTACATTATTTTGATATGGTCCCCTGGGAAATATAAAATCAGGGTTCTACTATATAAGAATAGAGTCTGATAGGTAAAATTGTGCATATGTAATCTGGTTGTCTATGTCTAAAGAATCATATCTCTTTTTTTCTTCTAAATAACAAAGACCAAAGTTTAGTGCATGAAGGGTGATCATATACTGTATAATTACACAGTCTTCATTTTCACATCATGTGTCATCTGACCAAAGCCAGTCCACAAAGTGAAAGCCTCATGCAAAATTTATGCTTATACGGCAGTTTCAATCAGAGGGAAAATCAATACTGCAGGCCCGATGTTCTGAAATGACGGAGTGTTCCCTGACTGACACTAAAAGCACAGAAAGATTGAGAGGCAGAATTTGCTGTTCAAGATACTGAGTGTATTAGAGTCTTATAATAGTCTGTTCCCCTTATGGTAGCCTTGCTTTGGGATTATTTTTGATAACAATTATGATTGTGGGGTTTAAAGCAATTACGCTATTACAAAAGAAAAAAAAGATCTTTTATATCCCAGTAAAGCTGTCATATGTTTCACAACACAACTACCTTCCAATTATTTTCTCAACAATGTGTTCTTGTAGAGAGAGTGCCCTAAAAGATATATATTATTTTCATATGGTATAAAAAATAAAAATGTAGCCTTTATGCAATCTTTGGAACAGATCTCAATTTCTATAGTGCATTTTTATAAAGAGTGAAATGCATTGGACTTGTAATTCCTGGACAAAACAATGCTCTCAGAACACAAAATAAGACTTGCATTTGCACTCTATGGCTACTGCTTCACGATCAAGGACTTGTGAATAACTGATATTAATATTTTAATACAATTTTCAGTTTGTCAACATGTAAAGTATAAATTTGGCATAACTCATAAGAACCTTTGGAAACCTTTTTTCCCATTCGATTTTACCAAATCTTTCAGCGATTGCTGTATTTGACAAGTAATGATCCATCATGGCAAGTGCTTAGGCCTGTGAAATTTAAATTCCAAACACTTTGTTCATTTCAGTTGTTTTCAGACTGTTTACCAGAAATAAAAACTTTTTTTCAATTACTTTCCATCTTTTATTCTTTACTGTTTTTTTTCCAAAATCTAAGTTTGAATTTGTAATTAAATTTGTGATTTAAAATGTTCCTGTCTCTGGTGTTTTAGTCTGAACCAGGGGTAGGCAACCCGCGGCTCCGGAGCCTCATGTGGCTCTTCATCCTGCTTGCTGCGGCTCTTGCAACGTCGTCTATACAGCCCTCACACCTGCTGGCGGCTTCTTGAGTGTTCGACCGCGGTAAGCTAACGGTTAGCTTACCGCGGTTGCACACTGAAGAACCCGCCAGAAGGCGCGAGGGCTGTATAGACATCCACAGGCAAGACCGAGCCGCAACAAGATGATTCATCATGGTCCTTACCGCGGTCACACACTCAAGACGAGAGGGAAGATCAGCATGGAGCTCCAGAAACAGAAGTTACATTAAACAGATGAGAACACTAGCATTTAATAGTGTTTAATTAATTTCAAAGTAGGCCTACACATACACACTACTGTTTGTTGTATTCTGTTGTTATAATAGTTAAAATTAAAAAAGTTAAAACTTTTATAAGTTTATAAAGTTTATAAGCTGTGTTATGTTTTGCAGCTCCAGACTATTTTTCTTTAGTGGAAGAGGGGGCAAAATGGCTCTTTTGATAGTAAAGGTTCGCTGACCCCACTCTGAACTGTTACAATCAGCAGCATCTGTGGAATATTAGAAACTATTGTATCAATAGTAATGAAAAGTGATTCTGCATGGCCAAAGATAAGAAATGTATCAACTTATGTATCAATTTAGAACCAGTTTATAGAGTCGGCAACCCCCCTCCCAAAGCTGCTTTAGAAGGTGAAAAATGAAACTTTACACTTCAATATTAGAAAACACGTAGTAAATAGAAAGTGATTGGGAAAAGTCTTTATTTTTGGTGAACTATCTGAAACCAACTGCAAAAACCCCTTTAAAAGAGCAGTAACACAAATAATGAAAATGATCCTTTTGCACTGATGCACTAGTTGTCTCATATTCATTTTTTTTTTCATATTCTACTTTTTTTCCATCCATGATATACAGTTCGGGCAGTTCCCCATGTGGGACTGGTCCCAGGCAGTTGCATTCCCCTACTTCCCACATAACTACTCCACTGGCCATGAAGCACTTAAATATATAGCCAGTAAAATACTTGTTCACGCTGTGTCCACTGTTTGAGTGTTGAGCATAAGTTTACTTTTTAATGGACTGTATCCATGTTTATGACATGTCTTTTGCTCAAGTTGCTGAACAAAGTAGCAGCACTAAGTAAGACATGGATTATATCATATATTTAACTTTTTTTGGTAGAATTTACATCAAATGGTGACATAAAGTTGTATATAACATATGATTTTCCTCTCTGCGTTTTATGTGATATGCTGCTTACATTGAGGACACTATATGAATATTCATGTATATTAAAGAATGTATATGTAAAATATTATTAATTGTTAATCTACCTGCTACACAAAAATCTCCCCCACTAAACAAACAATTGTTAAGTAACTGTGCTCATTAACTGTCTGTGTTATCCATGTTTAGAACAAGCATGAAAGCTTTTCAAACTTTAAAGTCAGCAATTTTACATGAAAATAATATCCAGCTGATTGAATGAAAAACAATGAAAAACAACAGCTAAGCACAAAGAAACAGTGACGCAAATCTAAACACATTCACATAAAGTTTTCTTTTTTGTTATTTATTAAAGTCCGAATGGCAAAAACTCAAAATTTAAATTTTATTTACTATGAAATCTGAATTTTTATTGGAAAAAAACCTTGATTTTTTCGAGATTTGTTTGATTTCCCCAGATGATGGAAAAAGTCAGAATCTGAAAATCTGTCATCTCAGACCTACCATGGTTGTATAAAAGTCAAAGGGAGAAGTCCCTATGCTATTTGGAAGTTTCTGTGGTCTGGAATGGTCAAAAATCCAAAAAATCTTATGAATTGGATTTTTGCTAAATTTTTTTGTGTTTTGTGTTTTTGTGATTTTTTTAATGATAAATAAGGTCCAACCATGGATTCTAGTTTGGTCTGACTTTTTTAATTAAAATAAATAAGGCCCCCATGTATTTTTTCTTAAATTTTTACATTTTTAAATGGTAGTGTAGTGTCTTGGTTTCCAGGTCTCTAGATTTGTACTGGTTTGTTAATTTTTTGTGCCAGTGAACATATTTGCCTTATTTGCCACACAAGGGAGGGACATAACAACGGAGAACTAGGGAGAGGGGGCAGGCAATGCGATCACCGTCAGCTATGTTTAGGTAAGTGTGGGTAGTGAGGGGGCGGCACCGCTAATGACGCTTCATGTGGCTTTAACACAAGAGTCGCCACTGGGAAAGAGTTTCAGATTTGAAACAACATCATAGATGTGTTTATTGAAGTGGTGATATGATGATCATTTTTAAATACACATTTTGATATTATGCATATGCTGTCAAGCCTGTCAGTGATATAATTTTTCCTATGAATGGAAAACTGTCCAGAGCCTCTTTTGGGATGTGGGGTGTTTTTGCTTCATGTTTTCTCTCATGCAGAATTGCTCAATGAGCATTTTTTGTTACACTTTGGGTGTTGTTTACTAAAATCTGATTTTATCTCATTATTTTAATATGATTTTTCCTTATTTATCATTAAAATAACTTAAATAAATCAGATAGGGGAAAAAACTTGATAAAATCAATTGAAAACCCAAATTGTATGTTTTTTTTCAGAATTTTTTTCCAAATCACTGAATTGTTTCGGGATATTGCCCAAAAACCCCAAATTTGTTGGATTATTGGGATAAATCCAATGCAAACCACAATATCTTCAATTTTGGATCTGCCATTGACTTAAACATAACCTCGACAGGTTTGAGATTAGGGTTGCCACCTTTTAAAAAAAAAAAATACCGGCCATGGAGGGGGGGGGGGGCGGAAAAGAAAGGGGCGGGACATGATGCTAAAAGAGGCGGAGCCAATGAGGGTGCCATAAAAAGGGCGGAGCCATGGGGAGTAGCATCTCAAAAGGGGCGGGGCCATGGGGAGTAACATCACAAAGTGAAGCCAACGAAAATGTAAGTTTTCATCGGCGGGCAGGGGATTTTGTAAATGGTATTACAAATTAATGCAGCTGCATTGCCGGTAACTTTGTAATACCGGCCCCGGCCCTGGCAGGTGTTTTACCGGCTAGGCCGGCAAAATACCGGCCGGGTGGCAACCCTATTAGAGATAGATGGATAGAGGATTTTCCGATACTGCTTTTTGCAGCATCTGGGTATAATAAATCTCAAAAAGATTTGAAATTTTTTTCACAAGTTTTTGTCCCAAAAGGCCTGACCAGAATTTTTTTTTTAGTTTTAGTAAATAACCCCCCAAAATGTTTTGAAGGCAGTAGCCATTTTTTATTGTGTTTTATCTTGCACCAAATACACTGGAGTGGAAATTTTTCAAGTGTGTTTTTATTGTGCCAAATGCATTATGGGCAAGAGGAGGTTATTCTTGGTGTTTTTCCTGTGTGTTTTTATTTTCCAGTAAAGCAAAAGACATGGCAAATTTTGAGCACAAATTTATGAAAATATTTGGTGGGTGAAAAAATCTGCTCATCCCTTGTTAGGAAAATTGAAACATGAGAGCATTGATAATTATTTTAAATAATACTAATAATACTAATACTACTACTACTACTACTAAAAATAATAATAATAAAGTACCAATCTTTTTTTATAATAAAATAATTAGAGGGCTAGAAAAACATTCTTTATGTTTAGTGAAGATGCACACATAAATTACCATGCAATTTTTAGTAAAACAATAATCATTTTTACAGTTTTTATGTATCATACATTAAAATGCCAAAATGTGCTGCATTTCCCCCCAATAGTTTAGTTGATTCCTTCAACACAAAATAGAGAATAGCATATGAGATATTTGTGTGTCTCAAACGATGTATGATGAATGAAATAGCATGCTACTTATACGCTTATCATGTTCCCTGACTAGCAACAGGTTCAGCAAAGGGCAAAGTCAGTAAATGAAATTTTCCACCATGACAATATATCATCAGAAGAAATGTATGCGCTCAAGCTCATTCGAGATGAGGATAAGGTGTAAAATGATAAAAAAATTTAAATCAGAAATACAGTAGATGTTAAAATCAACCACACTGGAACTATGGCTGAAGTTACCACGTTAGTTCGATTCAGTTTTATAAGATTCATATAACGTTCTTTTTTTTTTTCAAAAGTTCCATTTAACGAGTTGTCCTAATCTTAAATCCCATCTGCATTTTTATAGGTTTTGCAATAGATAGACAAATAGGCAGAAAGACAGTAGTTGAAACAACTTAGCCAGATTTTCAAAATTCAATTGAATCAATGTGCTATGTTTTCTAAAAATGTTTTTAGAACTATGTTTTTTTACTATGTTTTCTAAAAATGTCACTGCAGTCCAAACAATTAGGAACTACCTACTTTCTGAAGCATAACATTCTATTGCAATTGAATCAATCAATAAATAAATCAATGCATTACAAATGTAAAAATGTCAAAGAGGGATCATTTTCAAATATCTAAAATTCTGTTAAGATAAAGAATGCACTAATTGGATTAAATTTTTTTTTACCTACAATAATTTTTTTGTCTGCTGTATTTGCACATGTTGCAGCCAGCATGATTCACTTCTGTTGTGCCAATTCTTGAAACGGCAGTAAAAACATCATTGTCCAGTTTGCTTGGCACAGTCTGTGGACACAACTGAAGGCAACTGTGGAGTTCCTGGCAGGTTTAGACTGGTGGTAATTCCATGGATTCCTGATTCCCTAACATTCATTCATGCAATAGTGTAGAACTCATTAGAGCAGGCTTAACAGGATTATTTGCGATTGTTGCAAAATTCTATAAGCATGTGGGTGCATCTATTTTCGTGAATAATGTCAATGTGCACTCACTTTTGTTTACATTCTAGCTATATACAAACTCAAAGTAGTGCTACAGGTATGGGACCTGATATCCAGAATGCTCGGTACCTGGGCTTTTCCAGATATAGGTTCTTTCTGTAATTTGGATCTCCACACCTCACGTCTACTAAAAGAAAATTTAAGCATTAATTAAACTCAATAGCATTTTTCTGCCTCCAATAAGGATCCATTACATTAATTAGCTGGGGTCCAGTACAAGTTACTATATTATTATTACAGAGAAAAAGGAAATGCATTTTAAAAAATGTAATTATTTTATTATAATGGAGTCTTCCCTTAATTCAAAACTTTCTGGGTTTCTGGATGCCATAGCTGTACTAGGTTGCACATTCTTTAACAGTGAACAGAAATGGGATAATTTTTAAAGGGGAACTATCAATAATTTTATATTAGCTTCAGCATACTGAAATAAGAAATTTTTTTAAATACAATCAATTAAAAATTCTGTACCGTTTCTGCGTAGACAAAAAAGTCGCCAAGACAAAAAAGTCAGCACAAGAAAAAACTCCCATTGACTTTAATGCATTTGGATGGAGAAAAAAAAGTTGCATTGACTATTGACTTCAAAGCGTTTCGCAAATTTTTCGGGAAAGATTCACTCATCACTATAAATTATAGAATGTATTTATAAAAGTGCTAATGTATTTCATATTCCTGTAAAATAGAAGGATGCATACAACACATAAAACATACAGATTGCTTATAAATTAAGACAGGATACAGAATTTAAAGGAGCCTCTGCTATTTAGATTTTATAGTACAATCTAAAGCAATCAATGAGTATAATCTAATCTGAGACTAAATATTCACTCTTCTAAAAACAAATCTCAAATGAATATCTAATTAGTTTGATGAATCATTGTTTAACTTCATAACACAATTATAAGACTAAATAGAAACATGTTGTTGATTTTACTTTCAGCTAATCATGAACTCAGCAATGAAACAGATCTGTCTCCTTATCTCACTAACCACGACTCCCTTCCTTGTGGTGTGTGTAACTGCTATCTGATCATGCTCTGATGTGCTTGTGGTTAGTAAAAATGGGACTCAGAGGATCATCTGAGCCTAGTTCTTTTCCCCAGAGTCTCTTTATTCTTCTGACATCCTATTGCAAATGTGCCAGAAAAAATATACTTCTGGAGTGGGATCATTAGCTCACATGTGAGCAGCAGTGCAAAGGTCCTGAGTTAGCAGCTATTAATTAGGAAGATTAGGCTCAGGGCTGCAATTACAAACCACAGGGCCCACTTAGCATCATTTAAAAGGTCTTGTATTTCTGCCATGGTAATGTATCTAATGTTTCTGAAAGCTTCATTTTACCACTACTGGCAGGTTAAATAAGCCATAGTATATTATTTCAGTAAGGCAAGAATTAAATGAAAGCTTCAAGTGTAGTCATTTTTTCAATTACTTTATTACAACATACAAGGATTATCAGATAAAATGTTTATCTGCAGATGAAAATAAAAATGATGGTAGTGTTGTATTTTGATATGGATATATAATGAATATGAATATATGCAAAATGTTCAATTGATCCCACACAGTATAGAAAAGCATGTTATAATATTTGCTTCTGCATCATAATTTTGCTTCTTGCATAAAACCCAGGTCCCTTGCATTCCAGATAAAAGACATTATTCCAGTACAGTTTAAATGCATCGAAATGAAAATAATAATTTTGTGCACCCTAAAAATAAAATCAGATTGTACATTGGATGTTTAGTGTAACAGTTATGTAAAACATTCCATCTAGGAGTACTAGTAAACAAATAACATTGCCAGTGACTAGAAGGGGTATGACACAGCAGTCCAGCTAATAAGACTGACGGCCATGCTTTCATTATATATATTTTTCATAACACTATTCTATAGGAGTTCATTTAACACTTGAATACTGAAAGCCATATAGGAATATTATTGTTATTACCTTCCAGACTTCCAGATCTTTAAGAGGCATGTCTTGTGGTAAATCATAATAATGAATTTGAGGTTAGATTTCTTTTTGCTGTCTGTCAGTTTAACATTCAAAGCTTTGGCGTTACCTGCTGTGGGTCTATTTGCTTTGAAAGGAAGCACACTGTCTGCACTGTAATAAATCATATCACTAATACTTTGCATAGCGCTGTGTTTTAACACATGAATTACCGTGGGCGGCAGAGCCTCTCACAGTAACTCTGGAAATAAAATATCAAAATCTCTGTGCTTTAGTCACTTTCTAGACACCGCCCTTATAATGCAAGTGCAAGCAGCAGTTAACATTGGAGAATACTTGATGCTTCTATTTAATAACACACAGTAAAAGGCTGAATGAATCCAACAACAGCAACTGCAAAAGTGCAATGAGTCATATTAAAGGAAAATGGAGAAAAAAGGATACAAGACTCTCCACTGAACACAATCTCATATTGTAGGCAATCTATGATAACACCATTTTCATTTCAATTCAGTCCCATAAAATTACCACTAACATTACAACTGATGCAGAACACAGATAAATTAAAAAAATGTTGTAGAAATCTAGATGGTACTTTTAGTTCCACTAAGTCACCATGAAGTTTTTTTCCTTTTTTACTTGTCTAATATTTCATTACAAGCTTCCACAAGTTAATATTCTTCCCAGTGACCATGTAAATCACAAATCAATTTTGATTTAAAATGCCTGACTACAGATTGTTCTTGAAAGCTTTAACAACTTGCTTCAATGAGCCCACAGACATCTCTAATGTACATTAATAATGTTTTACTTTTTTCTATTTTTATTTACAGATAAGTATATTCGATTTGTTATTGTTGGTATAGGAATTAAAATGCACACTCATAATTTATTAATTCATTTTTTATACTATTAGTGTTATGCCTGAAAACAATACAAAATATTGTGTTTTGTAGTTTAATTTTGGAAAAAACATACTTGGGTTCAGAGAAAAAAAATATAATATCTTTTGGTGCTCAAGTGGGGAAAAGTATTTGATTATTCTTATGCCTTTGATATGAAATTGTGTACTTTTCCTGAATAGAGTTTTTTTAGTGGGAAAAATGAAAAGAACCCAAATGTCAGTGAAGAATAAATCAGTATTGTGCTCTGTGTTGTTTTGCAGCCAGCACTAGTTTCCTCTGTGCTACATAAAATATAGCTTTCTCCCAAAATGGCTAGTTTACTGATTCTAAATCAGCATTTGTATGTAGCAAATTTATTTTAATGTCCGCTTTTTAAATAGTTCTATTTGATAATTAGTGCTGAGTTTTTTTCTATTAGATGAAAACAGTTTACATAAGAGCTATGTATTTGTCATGCTAGCTTCTAAATCTCCATCCTGAGTTTGGTTAGTTGTAAACGGAGAGCAAGAATTGCTAGCTTCCATGCTCTCCTGTGCCTGCAAACTCTGCACCCAGAGGCAGGGCAGCCATCAGGGGGGGGACAGGGGGAGAGTTGTAGGGGGCCCCGAGTGTAAGGGGGCCCGGCCCCGGCCACGCCACACTTACTTGATTAGCCGCGCCCCCCATCTTTCTGAGAGCTGCTGACTTCGGGAAGGCATGGACGTTTAAGGGGCCCTGGCCACCAATTTTCTTATAATGTGGGGGGGGCCCTGGACCTGTAGGTGGGGCTTGCGGAGGGGGCCCAGGAAATTATGTTGTATGGGGCCCTGCGATTTCTGATGGTGGTCCTGCCCAGAGGCACTGTGTTGGCCTGGTTGCAGACACATGGGGGCAGATTTATCAAAGGTCAAGGTGAATTTTCGAAGTGAAAAACTTCTGATTTCAAGCTATTTTCTGTGTACTTCGACTAGGGAATAGTCAAACGTCGATTAGAATTTGAAAAAACTTCGAAATTCAAAGATTTAATTTTTTTAAGTACTGTCTCTTTAAAACTTCGACTTTGACCATTCGCCACCTAAAAGTTGCTGAAGTGCTGTTTTAGCCTATGGAGTCCTCCTAGAACCAGTATGGAGGCAATTGGGGGAGTTTGGGAGATCGAAGTTCGAAGTTAAATAAACTTAAAATCGTAGTAGATCGAAGTAGCGCTACTTTGAATCGTACAATTCAAAGTAGGCCGAATTCGGGCCTCATCACCCCAAAAACCTTCAACCTCCATTCGGTTGGTCTTTTTGAATTCGAAGTTCAAAGTTTTTTTAAACTTTTGTTAAATCTGCCCCATGGACTGGATTTCAGCACCAAAATGTGTTAGTAAGCATTTGAATGCTAAAATCTGCTCAGTGTTTCTGTACCCAGAGGGGCAGTGTTGGCCTGGGTGTAGGCACATAGAGCAGATTTCAGGGTTGAAATGCGTGAGTATGCATTTCAATGGCCTGACACTGTGCCACTGGGTACAGACACAGGCTTATATGCAGGCAGAGAAACAGCTAACTGTGGCAATAGCCTAATAAAAGGACTTGAATAGTGATGAGCAAAATGTTTTGCCAAGTTTCGTTGTAAAAATGACGCCCATATACTCCAATGCTAACCTGATAATTTTCCATTCTTTAACTATATTTTTTGTATTCCCATTTTTATATTGTGTCCCATTTTCAGTGCCCCGTTGTCTTTGTATTATCCTTCATTTTTCAGCAACCATTTCATTTGTTATTGAGCTTTATCTTCCCACGATGATGGAAAAATATTTGAACGTTTATGTAAAACAAAAATTGGTTAACCATAATGAAATATGGCAAAAAAGAAAAGAAAAAGGTTTTCTGTTTTCGAAATACCCTACAATTGAAACGTTGTGAAAATAATAGTAAAAGGGTTGGGATTAGGCAAATAAGGCATGTGGCATGTGTAAAGTTCTATGATGGTTGCAGTTCTGTAATGTTAACCCTTCCTTATCCTTTCATCCCAAAAGTACCGTGTCACACAATACCCATGTAAAGTCTTACATCATGAAGTATTCATACAGTATGTAATGCATTCCAATGTGAATCCTGTCTGTATGTCTCTGCATGATTGTGTGTGTGTGTTACATGAATGGTACTAGCTATCCAGAATGCTCGTACCTGGGGTTTTCCGGATAATGGATCTTCATACCTTAAGTCTACTAGACAATCATTTAAATATTAAATAAACTCATTAGGCTGGTTTTGCTTCTAATACAGATTAATTATATCTTAGATTGGATCAAGTACAAGATATTGTTTTATTATTACAAAAAAAGTTGAATGTTTATTAAAATGTGGATTATTTGGATAAAATAGAGTCTATGGGAGACAACCTTCCTGTAATTTGGAACTTTCTGAATAATGGGCTTCCAAATAATCTCATACCTGTATTTCATAAAGGGATTCTGTCATGAGTTGTATGCTTTTTATTTCTAAATTACACTGTTTACATTGCAAATAATTCACTCTACCTTTTAAAATGTTTTTCTTGAACCAACAAATGTATTTTTTTAGCTGTAATATTGGTGTGGAGGCAGCCATCTCAGTGCATTGTACCTGATTCTGAGCTTAGAGAAGAAACCAGCACTTCAGGATGGAACTGCTTTGATACAGCTATTGTTTCTCCCCTTCCCATTGTATTATACCACGACATGGCATGTAGGGGTGGTGGCAGACCAGGAGATTAGTTGCCCAGCGACAAATCTTCTCTCCCTGAAATGCCTTCCTGCCAGCAAGAATACGGATCACCGGCAGAATAGCCTCTTTCCTCTTGAGGCGACTTCAGAAATCCAAAGCAATTTGTATGCCACCCCACTGGCAGTTCGTTTTCTTGCCAGCAGGAAGTCATTTCGTGGAGATTAGTCGCCTGTAATAGAGAAGATTTGTCTGCCACCACCCATATGGGTATTTTTATCAAAGAGTGAAGTTACAGTCCACTAGAGTGAAATTCCGACACTCTCCATTCATTTCTATGGGATTTTTAAAAGAGTATTAATCAATGGGTGAAAGTGAAAGTTCATCCTTTCATAAATATGTCTTTCAAAATCCCATAGAAATGAAGGAGAGTGGAGGAATTTCACTCTAGTGGACTGTGGCGATCTCTAACTTCACTCTTTGATAAATATACCCCTTAGTGGTAAGACATGAGAACAGCACCCGAGCAGGAAAAAAAAGCAGTGGCAATTTTAGCAATGCAAACAAATCCTTCAGCAGAGGTGATAGCTGCTATCTGGTTAGATGCCCATTGTTCTGATGATAGGCTGCTGATGGGTTGCTGCTGGGGAGGAAAGGGTGACTCAACTTTATCAGAGCACAAGTCTCATGACCTGAGGGCTCCTAGGAAACAGTGGGGCTCATTTATCAACACTGGGCAAATTTGCCCATGGGCAGTTACCTATAGCAACCAATCAGTAACTAGCTTTTTGAAGCCACCTGCAAGTAGAACAATGAATGCAGAAATTTGATTGGTTGCCATGGGTTACTGCCCATGGGCAAATTTGCCCAGTGTTGATAAATGACCCCCAATATGTCTAGCACCATGCTAAATTTCCAAATTAAATATAAAAAAAAACCTGTTTGCTCTTTTAAAAAATGGATTTTAGTGCAGAATTTTCTGGAGCAGTATTATTAACTGGTGTGTTTTGAAAAAAACAAAAACATGTTTTCCTGTGACAGTATTCCTTTAAGCATTGACCAGGGACCTAGAAATTCTTATTTTGCAACTGCTGTTGAGCCCATCATTAGCTATAATGTCATACAGTTCTAAGATTTTAGGGAACTGGAAAAACCATGCACCTTATTCCAACACTGATTCCTAATCAACTTAAGTATAGCCCGAAAGCATAATGGGATTCAATTTCAATGAGATTAAGGCCATAAATGAATCACTTGTGGAATTTTTAAGGCATTAATGCCTCTTTCGCATCAATTTTTCTAAAAAATGCATTAAAACATTTGAAAACAAAGAGATTCTCCTTGAGCTGTATATTAGCTTTAGCATTTGTCTTGCAAGACAGATTTTGCATGGGTGTACAGTCTAAGTTATTATATTTAGGCAGCTCTGAAATAGTGTATATTTGGAATCTATAGGCATAACGGGGAGAGAAGAGTTTTACAGGCTTGACGTGTGCTGTTTCTACACATGACATAAAAATTTATTGTAAATTGGAGTTAAATTGCCAATATGTTCGATCCCATTCGAGATATGATTTTCTTTTCACAGGCAAGTGCACACCAAACATTACTGCATTTATGTGTCTGAATTCAACATTATGCAGCCAATGAGCTATGAGGTTTTGAAGCGCACTTCCACTTCATGTCATGTAGATTCCTTTCACATTGTCTCTCAACGACCTACCAGCTCATACATCGCATTTCTCCATGATTTTCTGCCTGAAAAGCTACATAGCTTTTTATGTAATTCATGCGCTTAGTTTGGAACAAGTGCAATGTACCAGTCCAGCAGCAAATGAGATCTGCCTTGTGTCATTATAAAAGCTGGGATATGTTTTTATGTAGCCCTTACAATTTCTTTGACTTGTCTATTTATGGGAGGATTTATACGCTTCATGCTTGATGTATTTGCATTTCATACAAATATAGTGCCCTATAGTGTAACTAAAAGTGAATATTTCCAACATCCAAACAGAAAGCATAATCTGCCAGAAATTGAGTAGGTGCTATTAGGTTCTGTAAATTAACAAAACTAAGATTTTCATTTTTCTATCAATATAATTTAGTGTCTTTCCAATTGCTCTGTATTGGTAGTGTCATTGTGCTGCTGATATAATTAAGAAAGATTAGTGCAAACTTCTTAGAGGAATGTAAAGCTCAACAGATGCTAATGTTAGAAATACTACAGCTTGTGTTTGTCCTCTTCTATCAGTCCAGAGACACTGAAGGGGCTGTACATGCATGTGCCCTTGGCAGCGTTTGTCCTGATGCTTCCCCACATCTGAAGTCAATAAATGTTTATTATTGAGGTTTTTTTTTCCTGAGAAACAAAACACATCAGAATTTTTTAATGTGCCAGTTTGACAGAACTGATATGACTGTTTTGATTAGTCAAAGACAGTTCTCTTCTACTGGGTGCAAGAGTACAGTGGCAGCATTGAACTATAACACCCAACTGTTTCAGTAGGTCCCTCGAAAACATGAGCAATGCCTTAACTTTAATGCAAAGCAAGTCTGCACTGCATTGGTATAAATCATTTTTACATTTTTATAACTTAGTTCTAATATGGAAAAGTATTGCAACTGTGTACCTAAAAAAAGGATACAGTCCATTTGCCCCTTGGCATGTAGACCAAATGTACACCAGATTTAAGCACATTTAGTACCTACTGCACTAGAGGATAAAGAGATTTAACTTGAAACTATGCCAAATGCCATTTTTACAACAAAAAAAAAGAGGGCTGTGAATATCTTACACAGGGCCAAGCTGCAAAAAAAAGAACATCTGAAATGGATCTGGTGCTACTCTGAGCATGAAATAAGGTCAAACATTAAATGGGGCCTTTTCATGCATTAAGGGATTTGGCAGATGCACGGGTCAATGACTTCTTACATGCCTATAAATAGAGCATTATTTTTAATTATTAATAATTTAAAAAAATGCAAATGCTTACCATTTAAATTTTATATATCCTTTTCTAAATTCTCCATAATTTATATTTAATATTGCTTTCTAATGTATTGGAAGGAATCACTATCAATTAACATAACTGCTCTTTATTGAAGGTACATTAGTTTGTAATTAATTCTTTATAGTCATGGGCTCACTCGAATGGCAGAAGCAGCAATATCTTTTTCATAGGAAGAGACAGGGATACACAAGCAGGTTTGTGTTTTATGCAAAACAGAGTTTTCTACAAGACAGGGCACTTTCCAAGTCCATAACAATTACAAACAAACAAACTAAAATTCAAACAGAACAGACCAGCTCGCTGGTCTAAATATCTATGTAAATTGACTGAGATACTATCAGTGCAACTACCCAGAAAAGAAAAATATTTAACTCACGGCCCATGATTTTTCTCCTTTTCTCTCCAGCTTGCCCACACCGATATCAGCTCAGCAAAAGGCTCATCTCCAGCCCTACCCAATTTTTACAGATGGGAACTAATCAGTCCCGACACATTTACTGGATTTGTTTTAAGTTTAAGTTTATCATCTGAGAGAGATAAACCTGCCCTCCAGTGTTTATAGTGACTGTGCCACATTATAATGTAAAATAAATATATGTAGCATGGTGGATATTATCTAATTTAATGTAATCATTTACAATATAGATGTATCTATTTATAGTGAATCAAACCTTGGGGGCAAGTTAAGTCTAAAATAGAATAATGCTAGAAATGCCGTATTTTGTATACTAAACATAAACACGAACTTACTGCACCACAAGCCTAATCAAACAAATGATTTATGCTTTCAAAGTTGGCCACAGGGGGTCACCATCTTGTAACTTTGTTAAACATCTTTGCAAGACCAAGACTGTGCACATGCTCAGTGTGGTCTGGGCTTCTTAGGGATCGTCATCAATGATCAAAACAGCACAAGCCAAATAATATCTGCCAGAAGCCGATACAGCAAGACTGATTTATAATCAGAATATACAGACTGCACTGGGTCCTGTGTTGTCATGTAATCTAATGTGGATTTTATAGTTTTTGTATTGTTTAAACTTTCTCCATCTCTGCTGAACCAGTGGTTGCAGCAAAATAATCCTCCAAATAGAATCCCAGTTTATCTGTTTAAATCTGTTTCCATGATCTTTGTCACAGTCGCCGACTGCTCTACAGGGGAAAAAAAAAACAAAGCTTGAGTTCTGCAGATTGATATGGTTGAAGAGATACAAAGTTCTTGTTGATCTGTTATAAATACAACAACAATTTGCACAGGTCAGAATTTGGAGATCTCTTAAGATCTTGACTTTAAAAAACAGCCTCAACTTTTGGTTAGTAGATTTGCCTTGGGCCCTGAACCTGAGGGTTATGCACCAGAGGTTGTGGGACTCCCCAATTGTGCTGAATTGATGCTGAACTGGCTATTCTTGTTATTACAATCATACAAAACTAAGTAAATATTTTTAAATTCTACCTCAACTTGTGTGTATGTGAGTTATTGATCTTTGTCACAGTCGCCGACTGCTCTACAGGGGGAAAAAAAACAAAGCTTGAGTTCTACATGGCTGGAAAGTAAAGCGGGGGCTCCCCCTGCTGTTCATAAGTGTCATTGTTTCCCTGCAGAGCATTTAGGGATTGTCTGACAATTCTTATCCACAGAAGTAAATGAAGGGAGAATTTCAGTGCCTACAGTCAGGTTTCTTATAAAAATGGTACACATTTTTCAATTAAAGTATATTGGAGATAGGTTTTTTTTTTTCAATAAAGAAAGTAAAAATGGGATTTTATTTTTTTGCCTTTACATGCCCTTTAAGTTTGAATGTGTAAAACTCAGCAGATTTTGGGATAGTTATTTGTATCCAATGTCCCTGGTGTACTTATATTGCTGGGCAAACATTCAATAACAAACAGGTATTGTTGCCCAGTAAACATTCGTAAGAAAAATAGTCAGCAGATAGATATGGTTGAAGAGATACAAAGTTCTTGTTGATCTGTTATAAATACTCTTTAGATCTTGACTTTAAAAAACAGCCTCAACTTTTGGTTAGTAGATTTGCCTTGGGCCCTGAACCTGAGGGTTATGCACCAGAGGTTGTGGGGCTCCCCAGTTGTGCTGAATTGATGCTAAACTGGCTATTCTTGTTATTACAATCATACAAAACTAAGTAAATATTTTTAAATTCTACCTCAACTTGTGTGTATGTGAATTATTGTTCACAAGCAGTATATCAAAAGGTTTAATCATTGATCATGTTTATTTGTATTCGATCCCTCACGGGTATCTTCCTCAAGAGTTTACAAACAAGCAACCCTTGCTTGTTTGTATACTCCTGAGGAAGATCCCCATGAGGGATCGAAACGTCGAGTTAAATAAAAAGTTTTTCTTTATTTTTGTCTGAAAAACCTGCCATTCTTCATCTTTATATATTTATATATATATATATATATATATATATATATATATATATATATATATATATATATATATATATATATATATATATATATATATAAAATAATTCATTCCTGGATCAGCACTCTGCCATTCTTCATCTTTATATATATATATATATATAAATAAAATAATTCATTCCTGGATCAGCACTCTCCTTTTTTCGTGAAATAATGTGTTTTTATTAATACACACATGTTATAATATTATAACGTGTGTATAAATCAAAACACATTATTTCACGAAAAATTATATATACCTCCTGATACCTGCAGTTTTGGACCCTGACACACGAATAATGCAATAGTAAAACCAACTGACACCGCATTACTGCATAAACCGCATAAATTTGTATAATTGTGAAAGGATGAGCTAATTTTTTCATCTGGTACAGTTTTGCAATGAAATTCATGTTTTCAATTTAGGCTAAAATTTTTGCAAATTTGCTCTAAAATTTCACTAGAAAAATAACACTGAAAAAGGCATTTCCATTGTCTCTGATTAAAGGGGATGCTCACCTTCCAACGATTTCTTCAGTTCAATTGTTTTCACCAGAAATAAGGACTTTTTTTCCAATTACTTTCTATTTTCTAATTTGTAAAGCAGCTCTAGAAAGGGGGTCACCAACTCTGTAAACTGTTCTAAATCAATACATACAGTAAGTTGATACATTTCTTATCTTTCATTCAAGGCAGCAGTTAGAATTGATACAATATTTATTAATATTGCACATATGGGGGCCCATTTGCTTAGCTCGAGTGAAGGAATAGAGGAAAAAAATTTCGAATTTCGAACTTTTTTTTGGTTACTTCGACCATCGAATGGGCTACTTCGACTTTCGACCTTCGACAACGAATCGATTCGAAGTACTGTCTCTTTAAAAAAAACTTCGACCCCCTAGTTTGCCACCTAAAACCTACCGAAGTCAATGTTAGCCTATGGGGAAGGTCCCCATAGGCTTTGGTAGCTTTTTTTGGTTGAAGAAAAATCGTTCGATCGATGAATTAAAATCCTTCGAATCGAACGATTCGAAGGATTTAATCGGTCGATCCAACGATTTTTTGTTAGATCGTTCGATCTAACTATTTGCGCTAAATCCTTCGACTTCGATATTCAAAGTCGAAGGATTTAACTTCAATGGTCGAATATCGAGGGTGCATTAACCCTCGATATTCGACCCTATGTAAATATTCCCCATGTTGTTAAGAAGGCATTAACTAAATTGTAACAGTTCAGAATCTGCAGTTTGATTACTGAGCTGCAGACAAACAATGGAGGAAGAAACAATAAACTTACATTTTTGAAAAATGGTCAAAAACAAAACCTAGAATTTCAACATTTCACACATTTTTCAGCGAGGTACAAAAGGCCACTAATTTTCCACAACACACTCTCCCAATAGCCAATTCAATGAGAAAAACATATCTCCTTGTTTATCAAGTGAAAAAGTTCATGTGAAAACATGAATTAAGAGAAAAATCTTTTCTCGTCCAATTGAATCTAGCCCATTGTGACATAAAGTAGTCATGTTATAAGGACAGTTCAACACTTGCAAAGTTAATGATTGGTTCATGTCCTTCACACATGCCTCTTGATATTAAATTAGGACATTTTATTCTATGTCCAGTTACATTCGACCATGTTACCAGACCATCCAAAAACCCTCTTTTACTTTCCGGTAGGCCCTACCTGTAGGCCCTACCCATTTGCCTTTGCTAATAGTGAGTTTGAAAGCTATAGTAAATAGGGACAGTTGGAAGGTATGCCAAGTATTTATAGTCATTGTCTACCATCAGCTTTCTGAGCCCCAAAACATTTCAACATTTAAAAGCTGGTGGTCTTTTAGAAGCTGAAAATAACCCATTTCTACTGGGTGCATATCTGAGTGATAAAGTAAATGCATATGTCTTTCGATGGTTACATTTTTCTATTTTTAATAGCTCAGCTCAGTAGCAGAAACATTTCGTATTTATACACTTATTACACTTTGCCAAACCTCCTAGATCTTAGGAGCAGTAGCCAATAAACACTACGCACCAGTGTGTCAGAAACTGTACTGAATATATTACTGACACATAACTGAGGACTGTATTATTAAAAATGGTTTGAAATAAACATAAACCTTCCACTTCCACCTCTTAGTTCCCTGACCAACATATAAGACATAACAAACAGTGCAATTTAGAAACACAAATCCAATCAGTAAGCAGATTAAAAAAGTAAATGTAAAAAAAAAGTACAAAGGAAATTAAATGTAGCGCACAGCAATGACTTAATTATGGAAAGGAAAGGAAATGCACATGTTCTATTACATCCAATTATCAGAGATTCACTTGTCTTTGTTAAATGTGCTCTGTGTGTGATTCTTTCATTTATCCAGAACACATCTATGTGTCAAGACACATTGCCCTAATTCCCAGCATTTCATCATCTCCTTGGAATCGCCTTCCTGATCTGTAAAACTGCATACCTTTCATGGTTTAGTAATAAACTGGAAGTGAGTAACAGTGGGATATCAAAGGAAATAATACTCCAGTTGCAGTTGCTTCTGGGGTTGCCTCCTGAATGTGGCTTATACGATGTATCATCTGTGCTGACACCTTTCACTCTCAATTATTTGGCTGCTGTCAAAACAAATCCATCAAATTATAGTGCTGTGTCTTCATGTTGCCGTTCCGTCGCAAGTTAGCTACATTAGCTTTGAAATAGAAGGAATTATATATTTTTATCTGTATTATTTATTTAACATTGCTCTCTCCCCCGTGAGTTATCTCACAACCATGGCAAATTCAAATTATCTTATGTCAAATGCTGAATAAGTTCTGCTACAAAATGTGCTTTTTCAATCATAGCACACCAGGGAATATGCACACATAAAAGACCTATTGTATGATGGAAAAATATTTCATTACATTATTACCTCCGTATTCTAAACCATATGCTTTATTTTGAACAAACATGGCAGTGCAGAATCAGCTATAGTACAGCTAATTCTTGAATGGCTTGCAGTATTTTCTATTACTGTGAAACCTCAATTTTACATCCCCTGAGTTTAAATTTTCCCTCATATTACACTGTATTTTTGTGGCCCCACCAATAGGCAGTCCAATGCATAATGCATTTCCCTGATTTTACATTTTCCTGGATTTTGCATGATTTTTTTCGGGTCTCCTGAAAAATGGGGGTTCTAATGTATTTCCAAAAATAAATTAATTAATTAATTAAATAAATAAATAAATAAATAAATAAATAAATATTATATATATATTTTATATATAAAATTACACACGCCTTGAAAATTCCCCATTTATTTAACACAGTTTTTCAGCAAATTTCATTTTACACAGCATAATAAATATGCCCCTTAAAGTATCGAGATTCAAATTACAGAAATATCCCTTATTCGGAAAACCCCAGGTACAGAGAATGCTGGATAACAGGTCCGATACCTGTACTGTATGGGGGTTATTTACTTAACTTGAATTTATCTGGTCGGATTTTTTGGGACAAAAACTTGAAAAAAAACTAATTTTTTTTTTAGATTTATTATACCCCGATGCTACAAAAAGCCTGAATCCAAAAATTCACCATCTCAGACTTGGCGAGGTCCTGTATAAATCAATGTCAGAGGTCCATATACTGTATAGTACATATACAGGTATGGAACTTGTTATCCAGAATGCTCGGGACCTGGGGTATTCCAGATAATGGATCTTTTTGTAATTTGGATCTTCATACCTCAAGTCTACTAGAAAATCATTCAAATATTAAATAAACCCATTAGGCTGGTTTTGCTTCCAATAAGGTTTAATTATATCAAGTATCAAGTTGGATCAAGTACATAGGTACTGTTTTATTATTAATGAGAAAATGGAAATCATTTTAAAAAATTTGGATTATTTGATTATAGTGTAGTTTACAGCTACAGGGGATACATATTGTCTGTGTGTAATGGAAACACCAAACACTAAGTTGCACTCTCATACCCCAGATACGTGAGGCTACATGAAAAGGTTTTTTAAAAAGTAATCCTTAAAGATATGAATCTACCAAAACCATAAACTCCTAATCAAATAAAATAATAGACGCTATTAAATCATCCTGTAACATATACAATACTTATAGTGCTGCATGTACAATACAGTGCTAGAGTGGGTAGATAACAGGATGCAGCAATTACAAAACTCAACTTAACTTGGCAAGTTGCTTTTTTCTAGAGACCTGTCAATAGGTAATAAAACACACAAGTGGAATAGAAATTTGCAAAAATAAGAATGAAGATGATAATTTCACCAGACACAAATTTGCAGTGAATTTCTGTGTTCTGCCGCAAGCAAATTAATTTGGGAAACTGCGGCAATGCATCAAAATTGCTGCGCGTATAAAAATTGTTGTGCGTCAAAATTCTTTGGACGCCTAATAGATGATAGTTATCTTTCCTGCTAACGCTGTTTACTACATCAGGGTAAATCTAATATATACAGTACGTATATACATTTATCAAATCATAAGATTGCAGCATTGTTATATAACCCACAAAAGGACTGGAGACCACTCACTATTTTTCAGGTGAAACTAAAATAATATCACATGAACACAGTCCAGACTCATGGGTACAAGGCAATCTTATACAGTAATTATCAAAGTTTGTTTATTCTGCCACACTGGCAATATGTAGGGAAGTACAATATGATGGATAGAAACAAAACTATTTCAAATAATCGTGTATACATGAGGTAAGATGACAATATTTATAGGCAGTGCCACCATCAGGAATTATATAGGCTCCATGGATCATCTTCCAAAGGAGGACCCAATTACTAATCCATTGATCCCCCCTGGATTTTGGGCAGAAGGATAAGCCAACAAGTAGAATGAGCTGCACATGCATGACCATGCCCCTGATCCAATCCAGTCATGCCCCATTATGCCAAAAACCTGCCCATTATTCACCCAAATCCTGCCCACTCATGCAAGTCCTACTGCCTTCATTAATGTATGTGCCTTTTTAGGTAACTTTACCAAATGGGGTTTTCCAAATTTTTTTCAGCCCAAAAAAACACAATTTTTTATTTTCAGTTCCGATTTGCGAAAAATGTTGCCACTCACAAACATTCATATCTTGCTGCAAATCTGTATCAAACGATGTACTCATTCCTTATAACTATAAACTGACAATCCGCAAACACCGATGGGCTGATAAAAATATACTAGAAACAATATGGTTTTTTGAGTCTCAAGCAATTATATAGTGAATAATATCTGAAGGCTGAGTGTTTTTATACAGGTCATGGACTTCTAATATCCTCATTTTGCAACAGGGGGTACATTATTAGAGTGTACTTTATTTATTATAATACACAAGTTTCACCGACTCATGTGAAATTACATCACTAAGCTCCGATTATAACCAATGACATCACTAATCACCGGTTATAATGAAATATAAGTTAAATTGGGCCTTATGAAAGATGCTTGAGAACCCCAGTGAAGCTAACACAGAGTCTGCATCTCTTGCTTAACCATTCAACTAGGGTTAAAGGGTAATATCTTTTCATGCTGAAAACAACATGCATTGCTGACTATGAATTATGCTCACTTCCCTTAAAAATGTATAATGGCTTGAATTACTCCATATCTGAGAATTTAAAGGGGCAGTATAAACCTTTGTTCATTTGACTTCAATGAAAAAATCTTGTACTGAACATTTTTTTGCCTTTTGTATTCATCATTAAAATCTAGGTTTTTTTGTCATTTCTTGAACTAAAAAGGGCAAACAGAGAGATTGAAGCTCCTCCATGTTTGGTCCCTGTGAGGTACAAGATTTGATAACCATATCTTGGTCAAAACCCAGCACAAAGGACTACTGCTAACACCACAGTCAAAACAGAGGGGCAAAGAGGGGTTTGTATAAAGGTGATCTGATTATATACCTGCCAAAGACTTAACATGAAGCAACCTTTTTGTTGCCCTAGTTAACTCAAAACCATAGATTTTTTTGTGATTCAAACAAGACAAATAGTATGTTCAAAAATTGGGCATGTGTCTGTTTTATATAAATGGTTTCTTTCTATTCTATGTTGTTTGGTGGGTCTTTCTTACCCCTGTTAACAGTAATGTGTCACATAGGCAACAATGCATTTCGGTCCTAAGTGACATCACTAAATGACACAGCTGCATGATGTCATTTCTGTTTGTGACACATAAACATGCCCTTAATACCCTTCACCTCCCAGGTTAGCCGGCAGATTTACTTACAAGTCTCTGTCAGCGGTTGTGGAGACTTTTTGTTTTTCTCAAAAAAATAAAAATAAATTTGTTATGTAGACCAGTGTGCCGCCCACTTAAAGCTGCTGCTCTGGCACATGCCCCTGGTTGCCTATATGCCTATATGTACTGCACAAAGGGATTATTGATCCTGCCTACTTGTGACTGTTTAAACACCTGCTTCTAGTTGCTTCCTATTGACATCAGTTGCCCCTGACCTGTGGTTATCACTCCGAAATGCAATTCAGCACATTATATTATAAAATAAACATAAATATGAGGGAAAAACAAAAAAAACCTTTTAATAATAATCACAAAAAATGCAACATTTCGCTGCTTTATGTCTTTGAAGCACAACATTAAACACATAGTTTGATGAAAAACTGAAAATATGTTTAACCATTTAATGCCGGAATTGCTTTTAACAAAGCTTACAATCAGCAAATGAATTGCACAACACAATTAGATATTTATACATTACTTGCCATAGTAACCTATGAAACCACACAGAGCAGCTTTAACAAGTTTCCAGCAGGAAGGTCAACCAATGGAGACTTTAAAAAAACTTGTAATTATTTAGGATTATGGAATTTGAAACACAAGCGCACTGCCTGTGCCTAATGTTCTAAAAAACAAAACTTTTTGTGTCTTTCCTGGGGTCATCCATCCCTTCAACCTTTTGATTAATGTTCACAGGGTCAGAACTGTATGCTTTACCAGACGGTGCCAGTCCCTTCTACTCTCAGTAGGGAGCCCACTATTCACAATCATTCCCTGCCCATCCACTTCCACTCCTTGACCTTGTAGGTGAAGGAGAGCATTTAATCGCTACAGTAATGAACAGGTAACCTTACATTTTCAGTATAGTCAAGTCCAAGTATAGACTGCAAAGACACGTGGTGAATAGTTTGCAAGTAGCCCATCTTACTGTGGAGATGGATATCATCTATCCCACTTACAATAAACATTTAATATATACATCAAGGTGTCCCAAACCATGGCCCAAAAAAGAGGGAGAAAACTATGATCTTGCATTCAATGTGCCTTTAATTTTGTTATTAGCTAAATTCCACCAAAGTAAAAGTTAATCAAAATAAAAAAAAAATCCATGACCTAAAGGCATGAGACCACAAGCCTTATGTCATAATAGATGTTTCAGGATGCTAAAATGACTTTTTAAAACTGTAGTTTGGTGTACAGTGTTTTAATGCAAAACATGTACCATGTTATTGCTATAATGATAATACTACAACTGGAACATTATAAAGACAATTTAACATATATAAAATATTACACTACGAACATAAACTGTATCAGTGCTCGTACTATTTTACCATTCTATAGGAAAAGCAGGACAAGAACATTCCAAGACAAGTAAATATAAAAATGCAGCAAGAGGCTTTTATTTTATTTATTTAAACACAAGATCTGGCAATTAGAAGAATATCCTTATCAGAGTAAAGGTTGCTTAAGTTTTCTTGACAGCCAAAGAGGATTTTTTTTTTATATTTAGGATGCTACATAAATTATTTAAATACACAAGAGTCTTCTGCATTTAAGTAAACAAAATAAGATGAGGTGTTCAACAGATTCTAAAAAAGAGCAGCCACCGGAGATGTTTTATTATTATTGCCCAAGCATTATTTTACTTCTTTTAAACCAGGCATGGTGCTCTTAAACCTGAGAAGTGGCCTACATAGCATATTATGCTGTACTGCATATCTGATAACCTTATTTGGCATTTTGCATTCATTGTGTAAATAATAAATGCAAAGCCTTCAACTTCTCATCATTTTAAATAGTTTACTCTACATTGAAAGGTAGTTTAAACAAGCTTTACGCTCTAAGGGATACCAATCCAAGGGGGAAAATCCTTGTTATGGATTATGTGTCAGATTCAGAGGCGCTATGAGGTACCACTGGGGCTTTTTCAAGCTAAAATAAAAAGAAGAGAACTACCTTTCAAGCTTTTGTTTTGTCTTTTTTTTTTAAGTAGTTTGTTAACCCTTTCCTGTCCAGTGGTCAAAACAGGCATAATGATAATTCAATCTTACATCAATCCCTAAAAAAAAAGTAGAAACGATGCTGCCCTGGACACTGTCCTTAAGTATTTATACCTTTGCCAGAGGGCAGTTCAATGCTCAGTGATGTATATACAGTAGCTGTCTTGCTTGTTTAAATGAAGAATGCCTTAACAAAGCAAATTTTGAAGCAATATGTGGCTTCTTGTTTAGAATACCTGCCATTTTACACACATAAAAGGTACACCACTGTTTGTGCTCTTCCACTTCTCAGCTTTACATATGCTGACTGGAAACCATGAACTACACAGATGACCTCCTGCATAGACAAGACTAATCTGTATTGGGGCTTTAAAAACCCACTTGGTATTGTAAAGACAGAAAAAAGACAAAATAGGCGTGTGTATAAAAATTGTCAGGGGCGGTGAAATTGATGCGCATCAAAATAATTTTGATGCCCGTTGACTTCAATGTGTTTCGCAAATTTTTCAGTGAAGAGAAATGGGACAAACTAGCCCATCACTGCTCAGAAGCAAAACGGGACTTTTTTTTTTTACAGAAAAATGACAACGATATTGCAAACAAAAGAAAAAATCTTTCAGTCATATGTTGTCAAAACCACTCAGAAATAAAAAATGGACATTTCTCTTTAGCTTGGAAGTTAAGGAGAGAATATTAACCCCCATGTTTATTTTACTATTTATGAAAAGTCGGATTTTAGTGGTTTTATAGGTTTTTGAAACCACTAAACTCACAAACCCCAAAACTACCAACATATAAAAATACATATAAAAAAAGAACGAATGGAAAATTACTCTGAACGATGCGCAAAATACCTAGAAATTCTAAAAAAAATGTTTTGGACAATTTCTAGTGAAAAAAATTTGAAAACCTTTAAAGGTCCGAATTGATTTAAACCAATCCAATAGGATCAGCACAGCTCACATTGACTTCTATAGGACCTCAAAAATACACTTAAAGAAGCGTTCAAATCCTTTAACCTTTCAGTATTATTAATGATAATGTGCAGGCTTAATTCCTGCTACGTTCACCCTTGCACCGGGTAGGTCCGGGTGCAAACCCCCCGAACATCTCACTTAAATCAGGATATTTAAATATGCATTCATGGTATAACGGTCACTCACTGCTCCTGGTCTCTGGCCTGGGTGTGAGGGCCCGAACCCGCAGCTTTGGGAGACTTTCACAATCAACAAGATACTCTTGCGCGTGCACTCAACAGATCAGCAGATGGCGGTGAAGTAAAACCGATTTATTTTCCTTAATGCGTTTCGTGTGATCTCACAAGTACTCCGTAAAACAGATTTATTTTCCAAACATTTTCCCTAAGGTGTTTCGTGTGATCCCACACATACTCATAGGTGAGTATGTGTGGGATCACATGAAACACGCTAGGGAAAATGTTTGGAAAATAAATCTGTTTTACTTCACCACCATCTGCTGATCTGTTGAGTGCACGCCACAAAGGTATCGTGACGATTCTATAGGACCTCATCAACTTTTATCTGGTGAACTTTTGTATTTGTGGTTTTTTAATGGTTTTAAAATTAATACATTTCAAATTTTTAGAGCTTATTAAAAAAAAATTGAAAACTACATATTTTTTAGAAATTAGTGGAAAATTATTGAAATTCAATGGTTGGTAAATGGGCCCCGAATTGTTTTTCCTAATTGTTGTGCATACTTATTTATTACCATTTAAGATTTATTTCTTACTGGCAGGCAAAAGGGAACTCAGGAGCCATTTTATTGGAAATACTCACTTACTTTTGTGTATTGGAGAGTAGCATACATCGTTCAAATAATGAGGTGTGAAATATAATACAGTAGAACATTATTTCTAATGCCTGAAAGGAACAGCCAAAGCTGTCTGTATATTCTGTGATCTTGGACTGTATTGCATATATAAATAAAATCAGGCTGTTCTTTTAAGACTAATTTAGCAAGGCAATACATTCCTAGAATTTATCTTATAAATAATATAAATACATATGTATATTGTGAGCAATACTGGCAGCTTTCATTTACACAGCAGAGCACAAATGCATTACAGCTTTGCATAGCAAATGTCGTACACAGAGCATCAGAATGAGTATCATTACCAAACACAAGTTATCATTTGCCCTTTTTTTGCATGTTCTGGTTATGGTAGTACCTGGGCATGAGCTATTTCTCTAAGTGAAACATCATTTTTATCATTACTGACATTGGTGCTCATTAAAATACATAAGTTAGACAGAGGATTTCCTCAGGCTCTGAAAGCTATTTCATGTTCCATGAAGGGGCTATACAAACGAACACAGGCGGCTTTCATTTGTTTAGAAACAAAAAAAAAGAAAGAAAGAACTAAAATTTTGACTTTCAAAACAGAATGAAGGGATACAATTAAATATGAACCAAACTAGTGTTCTAATTGCACAGAAGAATAAAAATGTTTTAAATGTTCTTTGATACTGACTGAGCCTGTGTCAAAATCGGATATATAGCTCCAGACACCATGCAAATAGCAGGATCATAAAGAATTGTGCAATATTGCTCCTTAAGGGAATAATAGAGATGCCAAATTAGACTTATTTATCTTGTATTGATTACAAAGTGAAAATGAAAGTTACAACATATCCTCAAATATTAAGCACCTGCACCACCAAAGTAAATGACAAATCCTTTGCAATGAATACATGAATGAATGAAGCTCCCCCTAGGGGAATTGCAACAAAAGCTTAAAACTTTTACCTTTTTTAGGTTCATCTAATTTAAAAGATCTCTTACACAGCCTGTTCCTGTTGTTGTAAGAACAACATTACAAAATAATCTACTGGAGACTATAGTGGATTTTTAAATAACTTATCCATCAAGTACTCAAAGGACATAGGCACAAGAGTCTGTTTTACTGTGAAATACTATATGTACCATGTTATTGACAAGAGTTAAGCAGATCAGCATTAATGTTACATTATGTTACACAATGAATGAATGCAAATTTTTCTGCAGTTTTGAAGTTGTGGCAGTTTCACTCATCACTGTTTGCATAATAGTGATGGTTTTCCATTTACATAAACGATTGGCATACTGTAGGTGGTGAAACACTGGTTTACTAGCATACTGACAAAAAACATTTTTATTATTATTAGTATTATTGATTAATAATCAATAACAATAATAATAATAGTAACAATATTAGTAGTAGTAGTAATATTGCTAATAATAATAATAATAATAATAATGGCAACAACAATAATATATAATAAACAATAATAAAAATAATAATAATAATAATAATAATAATAATAATAATAATAATAATAATAACAATAACAATAATAATAATAATAATAATAATAATAATAATAATAATATAAAAATCTACATTTATATATCCCACTCACAGTTTATACTGTATACTTATTTTTAGTAGCTGTTTCAGAATAAGCTAAGCTGCCTTGGCTTGTATTAAACCTACTAAAGCAATGTGACCTGTTATCCAAAATGCTCAGGACTTGGGGTTTTCCAAATAAGGAATCTTTCCATAATTTGTTTCTTCATACCTTAAGTCTATTAGAAAATAATTTAAACATTAAATAAACCCAACAGGCGGATTTTGCCTCCAATAAGGATTAATTATATATTAGTTTGGATCAAGTACAAGGTACTGTTTTATTATTACAAAGAAAAAAGAAAAAAAAAAAATTTGGATTATTTTGATACAATGGAGTCTATGGGATAACTGGTTTCCCATATCTGTATAAACATGATATAAATCAACATCAAGTAATTTTGGGGCTGACTTTGGGGCTGACTAATGATGCAGATACAGTACACACAAGGCTCACCATTCATTTCACTGCATTTGAATTTTTTAAAAAATTCCATTTTTAGGCCTTGCTGCAGATGGAGAAAACAGCAACATTGGTTTTATTTCTTCAGAAAGACATCTGCTGGTTTTATAATGTCGCCGTTTCTTCTTGTTTGTTTTTATGAGGTTATATTGCTACAGGCCACTTATGTCTTATAAAACCTGCTGTGTGTATATACAGTAAGCATTTTAAATCCAGTGACACATGCATTTTATAAAATCCTAAGGGGTTAATCATATAACAATTTCTTCATGCCAAAAGGTACCTGTTGATGAAGAAACATTTATTTAGTAATTTTGGCCAATGTTTTTGTGATATGTGAAAATGTGAAAATGTATTTTTGTGAAAATGAAATGTATGCTATTGGATAGCACGTCAATAGACTTCCATAGATAAGATAGAGCTTCTACAAAGCAGGATCTCAGACTTAAGAAATAAGTCTTCTACTCCAGAGTTTTGTTTTTTTATTGAGACATAAATCATATTGCAAATATCACACGCTAAATAATTCAACCATGTACTGTATACACAACTTGCACTTAAGTTAAGACCACATTGTTCTATAGATACAGTTGCTTACAATGGCAAGCAAAACAAAAGGTAATAAGTAATGTGTAAGTATAAATTAGCAGGTGTGATTATTACTGTCAACATTTTATGCATTTGGCCCAATTCTTTCTTTTTAGGAGACATCAGAATTGAACTTTGCTATTTATTGTAATGTACATATCCACAGAGAAAACATAAAGCATAAAGTGTCAGGCTCAGTTTTGTTTATGATTTCATCATGCACTTCCACACACTGCTTTTAATCCAGCAAACAATCAGAAATAAAAAATAACCTAATTTCTTATATAGCAGATTTCCTGTTTATGAAGCAAGCTAAAGGAAATGCTAAAGGAGACCTATACCCTACAAATGAATATGGCTAAAAATTACAGATTTTATATAATGAACTTATTGCATTAGTCTAAAGTTTCAGCTTGTCAATAGCAGCAATGATCCAGGATTTCAAACCTGTCACAGGGGGTCACCATCTTGGAAAGTGACACTCACATGCTCAGTGGGCCTGAGCAGCTGTGGAGAAGCTAGGTTTAGGGTTCGTTGCTAATTATCAAGCAAAAAATTAGGTTTGTCTGTAATATAAGCTGATGCTACAAGGCTAATTATTAAATTCTGATGCTAGTTGCACTGGTTTATGTGTTGCCATGTAGTAATTATCTATATTAATTACTAATCAGCCTTATATTGTGACATTTCTATTCTATGCGTACTGTATATTTTGAGTGGGTCCCTAAGCTCAGTAAGTGACAGCAGTACAGAGCATGTGCAGTGAATCAGCAGAAATGAAGATGGGGAGCTACTGGGGCATTTTGGAGACACAGACCTTTACTGATAAATGGCTGTGGTTGCCTTGGGCTGGTACAGAAGGACAAAATATAATGTGCAACATTTCTAACTACTTCTTTAGTTTAGCTTTAGTTCTCCTTTAAATCCACTTTCCCTGTTACAAATTCTGTTTTTTTATGATACAAGGGACATTGCTCAGGAATTATGCCTACCATGTGTTTTAACACTTCAAAATGTCCAAATTACCCTTGAACATCATCCCCTCTTTGTTTAAGGTTAATCATGTAATCTGAATTCTACAGCTGGAACATGCAGATAACAGAGACCTTAAAGCTGTGTTTAATGACAACTAGACTACTGCCAGGGTAAGCTTATTTATTTAACGCAAGAAAAATTCTTTTTTTATATAAGAATACTATGGTTTACATATACAGGTATGGGACCTGTTATCTGTATGATGCTCAGGATCAGGGGCTTTTCAGATAATGGAACTTTCCGTTATTTGGATCTTCATACCTAAAGTCTACTAGAAAAGCATGTGAACATTAAATTAGACTGGTTTTGCTTCCAATAAGGATTAATTATATCTTAGTTGGGATCAAGTACAAAGTACTGTTTTATTATTACAGAGAAAAAGGAAATCATTTTTAAAAATGTGGATTATTAGGATAAAATGTAGTCTATGGGAGAAGGCCTTTCTGTAATTCAGAGCTTTTTGGAGCTTTTTCCAGATAACGGATCTTTACACACACACGCACACACACACACACACACACCTATATTTGGTATTTACCATTTAGGAAATACCCAGTTATCTGCAGATATGTACATATATGTAACTACAGGTATCATCATACCATAAGTATATCATAAAATCATGTAAACATTGAATAAACTCAATAGGCTGGTTTTGCTTCCATTAAGGATTCATTTTGTCTTAATTTAGATCAAGTACAAGGTACTGTTTCATTATTACAGAGGAATAAGAAATCATTTTTAAAAAATGTAATTATTTGGATAAAATTGAGTTTATGGGAGACAACCTTTCTGTAATTTGGAGATTTCTGGATAACGGGTTTCCGTATAACAGATCTCATATCTGTACTGCCCCATAGGTTCATAGGTAGGCAAAACCTATTAATTAGTCAACCTTAAGATGGGTGTTGACCAAATTTCATGTAGGCCTACCTGCTATAAACACAGGGTCCAGATCTTTACCACTTCCTTAAGCAAAGATGTTATTTTTAATAAAGTCATGATTTTTTGTTCATTATAGTGACCCTGGACCCATGTATCCAGGAGCACATGAACTAGGGAACACAGTATTTTAAATGAGGTGGAGGACCTACAGTTACAACTGATGTGAAACCATAAGCATTCTCATAAATCACCTTGATCATTGCCTTGATCAGTGGTTGACACTTTTTCAACCAAGACAAAGTGAAAAACTGTGCAATTTTTACAAAGTAATGTGCTTTATTAAAGTTGGTTTCTGCACCATTGGTACCATGTTTTGGGTGATGTACATTCATTTAATGGTTTGGGTGTTTTTGCTCTGAATGAAGAACAGCACATGTTGGCTGTAGCTAAATAAAGAGATGATGGTTGTGTATGCAAGCTAAACTGTTCTAGACCAGACAGTTATGTCATTATATGCAGATTTTTTTAAACTAAGGAATCTTACACAGAATCGTTTGCTCATGTTTTCCCCCCGTGGTGGTTTTTTTAAAGCAAGGAAATATGAGTTAAAGGGAAAGAAAGGTTACATTACTTGGTGTGCCAAATGTTAGCCCCCCCAGTGGATATAATCACTTACTCAATACCCTGGCCAGTGCTTTTGTTAGAAGAAAACTGCACCGGGCCCAGGGGAACTTCTCAACGAACACCACGGAGCTTCTTCCTTCATTGTTCAAGGTGCACATGCTTAGTATACTGGCAAAACTGGCTTTTCACTCTAATGTATTGGCCTTGCGTTGTTTAAAAATTAAGAAGCAGGGCCTAAAGGTCCTAAAATAAATTTACTTTGGGCCCAGTATCATCTAGTTACACCACTGCTCTGAGGGCTGCCTAACATTGGTGCCCCGCTGATTTAATCTTCCCTCTCCTTTAATGTAGTCCATGTAGCAGGTTGCGTTCTGCCTGTGTTAAACATAGTCCATAACTGATACATATGAATATTTATCATTATAATAAATTCTACTTTCTGGAGCATGCAGAAAAAACCTTGTAAAATGGCATTGCTTTGAAGTCTCCAGATATCAATGAAACCAGGCTTTTCTGCATTCTTGTCATTCCCTTCTAGATATACTACAATGCCTTGAAGCAGATTGCCTCCATATATTTCTTAATGTCATAATCTGACATGAAGAATTCTATGGCAGGAAAATTCAGATAAGAGAGACCTAGATGCTGTGTTTTCTGACAACTAAACTACTGCCTGGGTAAGCCCATCCTCTTTAAGTAGCAAAACTTCAACTTAATGATGAGTTTTGTACTTTTTAGGTGGCAAATGACCTAGAAAACATACAGTTCTTCAAATCAAACAATTATTTCAGTGACAAGAAACATTAGAATTATTAATTCTAGTACTGATATTCTTTAACTATGCAAACTACATATTACATTGCCTCCACCTGACAAAGTTATTATATAATGTGATTATCCTATCCCATGAGTAAATCACTAGAACATGCTGCCAAATATTACCAATGACTTTGCAAGGCAAATGATATTATCTTACATATCATATACCCAGCATGCATATCTTTTATGCTATGGTTGCAAACCTTTAAGGCTAATAAGATAATGATGAAGCCCTACTTTTTCATGGGTTAGAGATCATATTTGTCATTCAGCTCAAAGATAGAAAAAAATCTACATTAATGTAGCATATATAGCACATTTTCAAATGTTATATATATATATATATATATATATATATATATATATATATATATATATATATATATATATATATATACACATACATATATATAGTGAAAAAGGATTGCGGCACTCACAGGGTTTTACTGAAAAAACAAAAAATGTTTTATTATTAAGCCTCAACGTTTTGATCCCCCACAGGGATCTTCGTCAGGAGCAAAAACAAACAAACATATATATATATATACATATATATATATATATATATATATATATATATATAGTATTCATTAACCGTGAATTACATTTATTTGAAGTTGAAAGTAATTTTTAAAACCAAATAAATATTCAGCAGTTAAAGATGCAGTATACACCTTAACACACCTTTGGAATAAATAGGACTTGTTTTATAATTATATTATATTTCCCTTTAAAGACAAGTGACAATGGCAACACAGTTGAATAGTATGTTAGGCCTGTGCTCCTCTTTGCTAAAAAGCCCACCAGGACTTTGAGTGTAACAATTATAATTAGCACAAGTGTTAACCCTTTCCTTGTGCTTTAAATGCACACTTAAACATTTTTTTAGCCTTACAAAAATATAATTAGTTAATAGATATGAAATATATAACCATTCTTCATACAATGCAGTATATTTTGATTTTTTTAAACTGATTTTTTTTAAAAAAATCTATGCCTGGCAGAGATATATGCATATTGGTCATTAAGCAGGGGAGGGTGGTCATAAATGTCAGTAATCAGACAGGCTTGTGCAGACAGTACCCTTGCTCACGCTATAAGGGAATGATAAAAAAAAAACATATGCAATAAATAACATAAGCTAAACCAACTGAAAATATGAAATTGAACATAAATCCATTTTACTGATCTCTATTACATAGTGAACCTGAACTTGAACTTTCCATTTGAAGTATGATTCTATTTTATTAGAAATTCTTTAACTTCTTTGTCTATTGTGTTATGTTTTGGGTAGCTGAGGATGAGTAGAGTATAACAGTGCTTTATTAGCAGGCTCATGCAGCCATTACACAACAGTAAGCTTTTAAGCTGTCAGGAAGTATGCACAGTGTAAGTCTGGGCACAGTGACATCTACAGGCCATTTGTATAAACACCACATAGTGGTATTAAATGTGGCCAAGTATAATATAACTTAAAAGAAATCCAAGATGCTTAGGACCTAATTTTTTTTCTTGGAAACTGGATCTTTCAATATCGCCCACCACAACTACAATGTCACAATAGCAACTGGTCAGGCCCGGACTGGCAATCTGTGGGTTCTGACAAATGGCAGAGGGGCTGCTATAAGGTGCCATAGAAAGTCAGTATTAAGTGGGCTGGTGGGGGCTGTTTGGGCCTCTGTGTACCTGAAATGCAAGGGCCTATTTTGACTATCAGTCCAGACCTGCAACTGGTTATTAAGATATTGGCTCAATATGAAAAACTAGCTACATATGAAAGTCCATGGCATAAGTTAGTGGCACACACCAACTGGTTATTGTACAAACTTACCATCCAATGATGATACAGTGCTGGCTAAAATTGATAGATTGTCCTTTGGTATTGAACTTTGAACCAGCTACTATAATGGAGGCTTAATTGGCTTATATATTATTTATTAGGACTGCACGGAAAGCAATTGTTTGAGGGTCCAGTTGGAATTGTGTCTTTGGATTTAAATTATTAAATAATTTAATGGTTAAACTACAACTCACACATACTGAGACACAACGTGCACAATTATTAGCTAACAAACATTATCTGGACATCATTTGATTGTGGGTGTCTGGACTGAAAAATTAACTAATTTATAAATTGCGGTTAAGATAAGTTAATATACGTTAACTGTTTTCTACATATATCAAAAAAAAAGCTTGGGAATTTGTATATAATGTGTGCTGAGAGCTCCCACTATAGATTCTATTGGTGGTAAAGGCATGATGTGTTTTTAATGTGTTAAGTGTGGTGAGTTTATGCTTCAAATGCAACTTATGGAGAGTGCTGTATTTATGCTGTATTTATGGCTTTTGTGTTTGGTCACTGGTGACCAATAGTTAAATTTCTACTAAAAAACCTACCATCTTTCTTTGCTGTTGCAGACTCACTTACACAAAAACCTCATTGATGTCCACCATTTATTCCCTGTTTGCTATAACTGCAGTAAAGCACTGCGTATCTTGACAGCGCTATATAAATAAATGATGATGATGATGATGATGATGATGTTTACAATGACCCTATAATAGTAGAGTGTTGGACTGTGTTAGCCATAGTAGAGAATGATGTATCATCCATGAAGAGATGTAATTTTTAATTTTTTCTTAAAATATTGCATTCTGACATATATTAGTTAGCCAATAAACAGTTTCAAATTACCCTTTATACCCACACATACATTGGCAGTTTACTGTTTAAGCAATGATATACAACAAAAAGTCTGTGATGTTTATCAGGTTCTGGATCTTTTAAAAAAACTCTTGGAGTTCAGCTTTGAAAGCACATCAAAAGAATTAGGTTAATTTAGCATTCTAGATTGGTCAGTGAAGTGAGCCAGCAAGTACCTCTGCATTATTAGTATGGATTCTATAATAGATAAGCAGAATGAATTCATGACGTATTGACTTCCATCCCTTTATGTTTATTTATAATACTCTATATACACACATAAGCAAAAACAAGCAGAGGGACGCATTTTTATAATGCCTGTTTCTTCATTAAGATTTTATAATCTACCTCCGCTAAAAAGCCTCTTCCTTTACTTTGTTAGGTCTGCTTTTACACAGTGCTGTTTCTGCATTATTTTAATCTCTGCTTTCCTACTTTACATGCACTCTCAAATTTTAAACAAGTAAAATTTGTGCATTAGCTTTCCCTTTTTCATTTATGATTTATGACTGACGGGTCCTTGCTGCAAGTTAATGGTATGAGAGAGACATTATTTTAAACATTAAAGTGAAAACCATTTACAAGTATGATATAAAAAATGTCTGTTGACATTAAACTTTAAAATAGCCACAAGGTGAAGCCAAGATGCAGCTCAGCCAACAGGTATAACTGAAACTAGATAAAAGTAAATAATAGGAGAACCCCCTCAAAACACAATGTCTAAATAAATAACCCACAAACAATATCTCCCTATGCAATATGTAAGGAGTCCTTAATTTACATAATTTCCCTAGGTCATAAAAAATAAGAAAAAATAAAATAATATTTGGAATCAATGGAAGCAGGCAATGTCTAAGTAAAATTAAACCAGGGATTTACCAGAATGTTGTGGTCAGAAAGCTCCCCTTGGAGAATTTTGAATGTCTCTTTTTATGACCCAGATTTTTTAAATATATTTTTTATTTTTTCAGCAAACCATATCACCAATCATTTTGTATACATGTATATTTATATGTTGTATACCAGTATGTTTTTGTGGATACTGGAAGCACCAATATACAACAGTCATTTTTTTTTTTTGTGATTTTGGTACTTTTAGTCGAATTCACAGTTTTAATTTTACCCCAATTGCCCATAAAGTGAGCAATGAGAACACTCAACTATTTACCACAAAAAAGGTATAGTCAGATCTCTGATAGTTTTGTGACACATGCCTAGCCTAGTTTAGAATTACAGGCATACTACTCTGTTCTTTTTTTACATTTTACACTACTTTAGACCTGGTGTGATCAATGGAACATTTTCAATTGAAAAAGTATTTATGTTTTCAAAAGTGGTGTAAGCACTCAAACCCCTTTTTACATGCCTTTTTTTCATGGTAATGCCTTTATTTTACTCTAAGCATTTGAACAGTCATTAAATAGATATATAATACAAGTATTATCACAGGCGCACCACTGCATCACAGTATAAATGTCTGATATATTTTAATGGCATTCATTAACACACCTTTTTAAATATGCCCCTAAGTCTTTACATTCGTGCTATTTTAACACAAAATAATACTACATATTTTAAACAATGAAGGGGATATATACTCCATGCAGGGCAGGGTGCAAAGTGCAAAAAGGTGGACACAGTCTGCCATTTTTTTTTTACTTTGTGCATATAGGAAAATTGGTGTTTTGGAACAGCATTTCCCCAATGAATACAGTGCTGCCTGCATTCAGCAGCAATGTATTCATTATGGTCTGTAAAGTGCAACCTGACCCTATATGGAAGTACTCTTTGAATAATCACTAAGGGGCATGATTTTGAGCCCCTTAGTGCTCTTGCATTTCTGTCTGGGTTTACAGTAAATGACACCTGTACATAAGTGTACAATTTTACAGTTGACATAACAATAAATTCTGATGGTGTTAGACTAAGTAAAGTTTATGGCCCAACCAACAGTGCCAGCAGATGGTATTAGATGGTATATCAGATTGGTAGGAATTGTGAGCATTAACTCATCAGTGGTGCCGATGACTATTATTGAATTAAGAGATATACAGTATTGGTGGTTATGTTTGGTGGAGTAATTACACTCTATATGTGTTGGGATCAGTGGGATTAGTTTTACATGACTACAATGTATTTTTTAGTTAATTGGTAAAAGGCATCTGGTGTCTGTGACACTGCTTCTTTTAGAAAATCGCTATTACCAGCCTTGGCAAAGCATTTAATAAATCTGTGTTTTTACAACTGCTCAAAAATATATATTCCTGAATTACGCCCACTATTTATTTAACAACTCTGACATATGGATTAAATTTACCTTGTAAGTTTTGCAGTGGAAGAGTCATAATGCCTCCTGCAGCAGCTGCTGCCACCAGCCCTTGAATGTTGGTCAGATTGGCTGTAGGTAATGTGAGGACTAGTCCTTGCTGCCCACCCAGCTGCCCTGCCATATTAAATGGGATGAGGATTGGTTGGTTGAGGGCCGGGGCACCCCCTGGCATCACTCCTGCTACAGCTGAAGCCAGCTGTTGTGCTGCCAGCAGTGGCTAAAGAAGATAGAACAAAACCAGAGTTAATTAAAATAACATTCATAGAGCAAATAAAATAACAATTACAAATAAAATTGCATCAAGTTATTCATTTATTACTTAAGAAGAAATATGGCATCATGAATTAAATACAGGTATGGGATCCGTTATCCGGAAACCCATTATCCAAAAAGCTCCAAATTACAGAAAGGCCATCACCCATAGACACCATTTAATCCAAATAATCCAAATTCTTAAAACTGGTTTCCTTTTTCTCTGTAATAATAAAACAGTATCTTGTACTTGATCCAAACTAAGATAGATATTAATCCATATTGAAAACAAAACCAGCATATTGGGTTTATTTAATGTTTACATGATTTTCTTGTAGACTTAAGGCAAGAAGATCCAAATAACAGAAAGATACATTATTCGGAATACCCCAGGTCCCGAGCATTCTGGATTACAGGTCCCATACCTGTATTTTGTTCAGTAGATGTGATGCCATAATTCTACTTCAGCCACATTTATTTTGATACAAGAAACTAAATGTTGCTTTGGGTTGTTATTTTTGGTTGCTTATGGTAACACTGGAGAAAATATATAAGCTGTATTGTAAGTCTGCCAGCTGCATTCTTTACATGGAATTCAATAAATGCATGGAATTATTCAAAAGGCATTACAATCTACACACCTTTAGCCTGCTATGTATAAAAATATAGCCTTTATTGCTACTTAAAATCTGACATGCAAACACTTATGCACTACTTTAAAAACTGTGAATTAATTAAGGATTTATGCCTCATGCCTACTTTTATCTTCATGTAACATCTTCAGAAACCTATCTCAACAGCCTCTATTAATACAAATTTAATGATTGCCAAAAGCAATATGATCTTAGAAATCCCATAGGAGATCCTAATATACTTGAGCAGCTACACTCACCCTCTGCCTCTTTTTATTTCTGTCACTTCTACTTTGAGATCCCTAATTCAGAACAAGCAGAGAGTGTCATAACATGCCTTACTGTGCATAGCATTAGAGTGGAGACATTATGTATGAATATTCAGAAGCATAGAAACACACACACGTGTCTTACATACAGTGCTAATTGTACATAATGTAATGGCAAATAATTCATTAAGTTCAAGGCTCTACTGAGGAAATAGCGTGCCCTATCCAAGAAGGGATATTTTCTTCAATTACATTTACTTATGCCATAGGGAGTAAAACATGTCTAATACATGACAAGTAAGGAGGAACCAAAAAGGATGCTGAGAACGAAAAGAAGTTTAGTTGTATTCAGATTTTTACCTATTAATTACAAAAAGTATGATTCATCTTTCAAATTCGAAAAGGATTACCATTTAACAATATGAATGACTAATTTATAGTCTCACATAGTACATGTACATAAGAATGTATGCCATTCACCATTGGTTTACAAGTAGCGTATAGCACTGGATCAGTAAGTTGGTAATTCACTAAACCTCAATTTTTCTGGTCGAGGGTTTTTTGGGCAAAAACTCAAATTTTTAGAAGAAAATTTTTTGAGATTTATTATACCCCAAAGTTGTAGAAGTCAATGGCAGAGGATCCTTTTACAATTTGAAGATATCATTATCTGCACTGGGTTTCATACGATAATCCGAAAAATTCAGGGTTTTCGGGATGATAACCCGAAAAAATTGAGTGATTCAGGAGTCAAATCCAAAAAATTCTTATGATTCGAGTTTTCGCTTGATTTTATTGAGTCTTTTCCCGACCCGACTTTTTCAAGTTATTTCTTTGATAAATAAGATAAATTCGTGGATGGGAGTTTGGTCGAGCTTGGTTTAATAAAAAGATAACCAAAAAAATAACCTGGGTTTTACACACATTACCCAGTGTCTGAAAATGTATCCTGTTTGAATACACATTGTGTGAACTAGTTCTAATTCAGCCTAAAAATATGTGACACTGGAACAATATTGTGCAAACAGGTCTGGGAATTTGAGCAAAAAGTCACATCAGGATAATTTAAGACAGGAAACTTCCCATGTGAAATTGTCTGTTTGCCAGTCCCACAAAACTGTTCAAAAAAGAGGCAAAAGTAGAGGTATAAACTAGGGGAAGATTTATCATAGTGTGAAATTACAGTTTACCAAAGTAAAATAGCTCCACATTCCTTAGGTATGCTCTTGAAAGATATATATATATATATATATATATATATATATATATGTGTTTGCCATGTTATAAGAATACAACCAATTTATCAGTTAACAGTGGTTGGAGGAGTTATAACCAGATCCACATGCTGCTGTCTGTTCTGCTGCTTTATTCTCTGCCTTTTCCTATCGCTACAAAATAAACAACCTACAGTCTATGTACAGTACACTAACAGTCATACATACAACAGATTTTAGTGATTTCTATGTCCCCATGCATCTATCTGTTATGTATTTCACTTACCTGAGGCCCAAGTGGAAATCCTGGATGTGTCTGGTTGGGCTGATGCAAGTCGTGTGTGCCTGATTCAGCTGACACAGAGTTACCTCTGGCTCCTAGAATGAAAAGAGAGTATTTGCCTTATTATCTACACTAGAGATCAGCACATTGCATCTATCCCGTGATGTCACAGTGCATCAGCCTGAAAATGATATGCTTAAATGGTTTATCAATAACCCGAGAGCTCAAATCACTTATCAGCTGTATAAATTATGCTAACATTCATTCAGACCAGCCGGCTCATTCAAGGAGATACAACAATCTGACAGCAGAGAAACTGAAGCTATCATCAACTAGGATAATGTGGGTTGCATTATACATCAATTTACATACATGACTTCCCAGCATGACTGGGTACCATAATTTATTTTCATGCTCTGTTGAACAACAGCTAGTGTAATTTCTCAACATGAAACATAAAATAGAGGTATTATGGCTTATTATACTGGTAGTCTAGTAAAGAATCTGTGCCTTTGATATTTCTCAGAAAACTAACATGCAGAACTTTAGAATGAAACTGAGGTTAATACCTATTAGGCTAGAAATATTTTGTTTGCCCTGATATACTGCTGTGATATATTATCATGGAAATGCATTAGGATGGTTCAACAGTAAGGGGCCGATTCACTAAGCTCGAGTGAAGGATTCGAATGAAAAATACTTCGAATTTCGAAGTATTTTTTTGGTACTTCGACCATCGAAATTGGTTAAATTCGTTCGAATTCGAACGAAATCAAACGAATCGAACGAAAAATCGTTCGACTATTCGACCATTCGATAGTCGAAGTACTTGCCCTTTAAAAAAAACTTCGACCCCCTACTTCGGCAGGTAAAACCTACCGAAGTCAATGTTAGCCTATGGGGAAGGTCCCCATAGGTTTGCTAATCTTTTTTTGATCGAAGGATTTTCCTTCGATCGTTGAATTAAAATCGTTCGAATCGTTCGATTCGAACGATTTAATCGTTCGATCGAACGAAAAATCCTTCGATCGATCGATCGCAGGATTAGCGCTAAATCCTTCGACTTCGATATTCGAAGTCGAAGGATTTCAATTCGAGGGTCGAATTTCGAAGTATTTTTAACTTCGAAATTCGACCCTTAGTGAATCTGCCCCTAAGAGTGTCTGTCGTGCTCTGCAACTACACATTGATTTTTGCACGTCAGAACTTTTATATTTCTTATCCATATACTCTAATAATGTCTTGTAAATAATTTTTTTAGGAATCGTTACAATTTTACATTTATGGAGTCATGTATTATCAAAAATCAAACAAAATGTATACAAACATAACTGAACAAAACAGAACCCCTACGATGTATATTTAAGGGGCTAATTAAAAAAACAATAAAAGACTTCTCATGGTTCTTTAAAATCCATATAATAATCAACAGTCATATACATTATTTCCAGTAAATTCGAAATTTATAAATGGCCATTGGCTGCTTCTGACAGACTCACTACGAACACTACGAAGTATCAATCATAAATCAGTGTATCTTTCTTTAACTTCCACTACAAATAAAAAAATCCTTTGTGTTCATGGCAGTGAAGAACAACTACAGATAGGAATCTAGCATTATGAGAGATGTGATTGCTACAGCAACAATGCCTGACTTTTTATTTTATCCCTTTATCAAAGCTGCCCTCATGTCACGAAAACCTTCAGAGTGCATTAAAGGTTTGAGCTATTTTCATATGTGTCTGTACTAAAAAGGGTACACATTGGAGCACTGCATGCTGGCCTGGCTCATTTATTAACACTGGGAAAATCTGCAATAAACCATCACAAACAGTCAATGATACTAGAAACTGACTGCTCAAAGCCTACTAATAGCTGCTATGGGCAAATGCAATGGAGCAAATCTACCCAGTATAAGTAAATGGAGCCCTTTGAGTGGTGCCTTGGCATAAGCAAGAGCTAACTGGTTTGTTTTGTTTTTAAGCTTTTTCCTCCTGAGTGCATTATTGGAATAGTTTGTTGTAACTGAAAATATTAGATGCAACATTTTGACTAAGGGGCAGATGTATCAAGGGTCGAATATCGAGGGTTAATTAACCCTCGATATTCGACTGCCGAATTAAATAGTCGAAGTCGAAGGAATTTGCGCAATTCCTTCGAATGATTCGAAGGATTTTAATCCAACGATCGCAGGATTATCCTTCGATCAGAAAAACCTTGGAAAGCCTATGGGGACCTTCCCCATAGGCTAACATTGGCCTCGGTAGGTTTTAGGTGGCGAACTAGGGGGTCAAAGAAATTTTTAAAGAGACAGTACTTCGATTATCGAATGGTCGAATATTTGAATGATTTTTAGTTCGAAGTTGATGGTCATAGTCGAAGGTCGAAGTAGCCAATTCGATGGTCGAAGTAGCCAAAAAAAACATTCGAAAATTGAATTTTTTTCCCTCTATTTTCCTCTATTCCTTCACTCAAGCTTAGTGAATGGGCCCCTAAGTGTAGGTAGTGTAGCAATATCTGACAACATATTCTAGACAGCTTTAACTAGTAACTAGTGTATTATAGCAGATAACATGTCCCTCTGTATTTAAGAAATATGTTAGAAGAGGTCTATGCCCTAAACAAAACTGAAATAGTTTCTGGACTTGTGCTTTTATGTGGTCACATACATCATGTGTGACTTTTAGTATTCTTTTAAATTACCGTAAGGTGTACATCAGAGGCTCCTAAATTGTGGGGCTAATCTCTTAAACGAGTTCAAACCTCTAGACTAGTGATGGGCAAATCGGTGGGGTTTCGCTTTGCCAAAAAATTTGTGAATTTACCACAAAATTTGCGAAATGTTGAAAAATTCACAAAACGCACGTCGATTTTTATACACACTGCAATTTTTCTGCGCACCGCAATTTTGACGAGCGTAAATTAAAACGTCCTGCAAGTCATCTGTTTAAGTTGCCCCTTATGCAGAAACAGTGCAGGAGACAAATATTAACATAGAACAATAGAGTAAGAACAAAACAAAAAAGGGTGTAAATATGTCAGGTGGCAATGCTTGCAATATTTACTTATCTTGTAGAATCAGTGTCATTTGTAGTGTCATTTTTGCAGTTAGACTCGGCAAAGAATTTCGCTCATCTTTAAAAGTGTTTACTTTATACCTAACACCCCTACATTTCCCTGTATGTTACTGTTCACTAAAGTTATTCTTATATGTTAACCATATCCCACCACTGTCTATTTCTCCCTATTGTCTTTTTATATTGTTCATTATCTCTCCTGTTCTTGACTGTTTTCTTTTACCCTCAGTTGACCTTTATTGAAGGCCATTGTCACATGTGGTTCTTCACATGCTTATAAAAAATAAAATTGTTTGCTTTCTGCATAATATTTCAAGCGTCTTTGGTGGGGTGAACCTTAGTAATGTATATTTTGGAGTTAATGTTATAAATCAAAAAAACTGTAGTGCTTATAAATTGATTTACTATTTAAGCTGAAAGTTTATTGCAAAGTGGCTTATTTTGCTGTGGAGTAGCAAAATAAAAAAGTGCAATTCTCATTTGAAATGTTGATTTCTCTTTGCTCTCTTGCAAGGAAAGAAACATCTTGTATATACACATTTTTTTAAATTCTCAGTTTCTACCCTATTAAAGGAACAGTAATAACAAAAAATGTAAGTTTTTCAAAGCAATTCAAATATAATGTACTGTTGCCCTGCATTGGTAAAAGTTATGTTGTTGCTCTGTAATGGAATACAATGGATTTTCTGCAGAGAGCATCTGTTATCAGCTATGTAACTTGTACATTAAGGGGCAGATTTATGAAGTGTTTAATTGAAAATTCAAATTCGAAATTCAAATATTTGCAACTGTCTATTTGAATTCAAATTTGATTTTCGATATTTATCATTTTTAAGAACTCGAATTTGACTATTCTACACCTAAAACCTGCTGAATTGCTGTTTAAGTCAGTGGGAGAGGTCCACGGATCAATTTGGAGTTGTTTGCAGCTTTCCTGACATTCAAGTTTTTTTCAGAGAAAAAAACTCGAATTGAGTTTTTAAAATTTAAATTGAATTTGATTCAAATTCGACTTTGAGTTTTTGGTTCCATGCATCCATGCATCCGAGTTTAAATAATGTTATTTTATTATAAAATTTTGATTGGTCAAATTTCAGATTTATAGGAGTTTATAGGAGTTTTTAAAAATTCACATGAATTTGAAATTCGATCTTTGATAAATGTGCCTCTAAGGGGCAGATTTATCAAAGGTCGAGGTGAATATTCGAATGAAAAAAAACAAACTAATTTTGAGCTAGTTTTTGTGTACTTTGACTAGGGAATAGTCCACATTTGATTTGAATTTGAAAAAAATTAAAAAATTCGAATATCGAAATTTATCATGTACTGTCTCTTTAAAAATTCGACCATTTGCCATCTAAAACCTGCTTAATTGCTGTTTTAGCCTATGGGGGAACTCCTTTGACCTATTTGGAGTCAATTGGTGGAGTTTTAAATATCAAAGTTTTTTTTGGGAAAAACTTAGAATCTAATTTGACCGCAATCGCTATTCCTATGATCAGTACGATTCGAATTTGGCCGAATACAGACAAACTGACCTATTCAAACAAAAAAAACTTTGACTTCATTACAGTTTGCAGTGTGTTTTACTTTAAAACACATTCATTTGTTCCTTTGAAGGAGAAGGAAAGGCATGGTGCACTTGGGGGTGCCTAAGAAGTGATTGTATTGACTTACCCTGCACCGGGCGGGGTTATACCAGTGAGCACCACGGTGAGATCCACTTCGGTTTTCTTCTTTCTTCAAATTTCCCGGGGCAAACGCATGCGCAGTTGAACGAAATAGCCAACTTTTTAGTTAAAGTTTGGCTTTTCATTCTACTGCGCATGCGTAGCCACGTGAAGACAGAAGAAGATTGCTCCTTGGTGCTCACTGGTATATCCCCGTGTTGGTGCAGTTTTCTACTGATAGGAGCACCAGCCCGGGGTTTCAGTTAAGTCAATACAATCACTTGGGGGAACCTAACATTTGTACCCCAACATTTAATGGGGATGTTCACTTTCACGTTAACTTCTACTACGTCATAGAGTAAAACTTCCAATAGGTTATAGAGTAAACAATTAAAGCAATTATAATTCCTATGTATATTCCCTCTCCTATCTACTTACAAACCATTGTCTGGTTACTACTGTGTAGGACCCTAGCAATTGGAAAACTATGGAAATTCCAAACCAGATCCGCAGAACAAAAAATGTATTTAGAAAAACACAAACAATGATTCAAATTTAAATTCAAAATAAATAAAGATCAATTGCCAAGTGTCTTAGAATAGCATTTTCTACAATATACTAATAATGCATTTTTAAACCTGTAAATATAGAAGGTATGTTAATGGTGCACTTAGAGGGTTACTTATCAATGTATTTTTTTCTTGTGAGTTTAATTTTTTTGTGCTAAAAATCATGAATTTGAATCATGGTTTAAAAAAACAAATGTTTGTGATATTTATTAAACGATAAAAACCCCACACATTAACATTTTGATAAATAGGCCTCCATGTCATTGATACAGGCATGGGACGCATTATTCAGAATGCTTGGGACCTGTGGTTTTCCAGATAACGGAGCTTTCCTTAATTTGGATCTTCATACCTTAAGTCTACTAGAAAATCGAGAAAAAAGGAAATCATTTCCTTTCATCATGGATAAAATGGAGTCTATGGGAGATGGCCTTTCTGTAATTCAGAGCTTTCTGGATAACAGATTTCCAGATAACAGATTCAATACCTGTAATTTATAATGTGCAATATATATTTATTAATACATAGGAAATACCAAACTATAATGATATTTGCTTTTGAAAAGAAAAATAATTTAGGCACTGGTACTGTTAATAAAAAGCATTAAAATATGTTTTTTTATAATCAAAAATGCACAAACTTTTACAGTTTTATAGTCTTTTCTGACAGAAAGCGCCCTTACAAGCAATATAAAAATAGTTCAACAGATTGAAGAGCCAATAAAATTGACTGCTACATATTATTCAGAGGATTTTCTATCTCTGTAGCGTTATGTCAATCAAGGCAGCAGAACATAATGGGATTAAGTAATAAATGTGCAAAGCTATTATGCGTAAATTTGGAAATCTGATTAATCTGTAATATCCTTTGTGCAGAGAGTCAGAAATGGACATTGCTCAGGGAATACATACAAGCACTCAGCTGAAATTTCTAAATTGATTTTGGAACAAACTAATAAAACACAGAGACTTGCTGACATTTTTAAAAAGTGAATTCTGTCAAAATACGTCTGGCATTTAAATGACCACTGTCATTTATTAAATAGAAATGATAGCCTTTTTACAATAGACAACAAAAGAACTAGTTTGCTGAAAGAAGCAATGGAAGTATTGGATTTTACATGTAATTATGAAGGATCAGTAACAAAAAAAATAGGTATGAGAATTAGATTAACTATGCACTGTAGTGTTTATATTATTTGAAATATTGTGGGAAAAAGAATAGTATGTCGCATTTAGTTTGTGAAGGTAAATCATTTACTTGTTATGTATTTTTCAATGGGAGTTCAACATTGCACCTTTTAATGTGCTTACTTGTCAGTCTGAAATGGATTATTTTTAAGTAAGTATATGGATTCTTTTTAGAATTAAGGTTTATCTTTATAAGGTATACCTTATAATATAAAAAAAGAATATACTGTGGGATAATACATTGCCTTCCTTATATAACACATTCCACAAAGAGAATCGTGGAGTAGAGAACCGAGAACTGCATAATGCATACCTCTTACATGTAAGAACGTAAATGTGTAAAAAAAAACTATACTCTGTACACATGATATATTATATGTTTTAATATATATTATTATTAATATTTATCAAGGGCCGAATTTGGAATTCATGGGAGTTTTTTAAAACTCCCATAAACTCCCACAAACTTGAACTTCAACCAATCAAATTTTTTTTAAAAAAAAAATAGAATTTTCTAAACTTGGGCAAATAAGATCGTCCCGAAAACCTGAATCAAATTTGAATTGAATTCTATTCAAGTTTTTCTCTGAAGAAAACCTTGAACGTCAGGAAGGCTACAAAGAACTCCTAATTGATCCCAGGTTGTCTCCCATTGACTAAAAAAGAAATTCAGCTAGTTTAGGTCGCGAATAGTCAAATTTAAGTTCTTAAAGGGCCAGAGTATGCTAAAGCTCAAAAATCTTATTTGAATTTTTTTAAAAACTTGAGTCAAATTTTAACAATTCCCTAGTCGAATTTGACAGTTTTGGCCATAAGAAAACTCGAAAATTAAAATTTTCAATTTGCCCCTTTGATAAATCTGCCCATTAAAGATTGGAAATAAAAGGAAATAAAATATATATACAAGGCAAGGTAAGGTTATTCTGATTATTCTGAAAAGTGTTTAATCAAATAATGATTTCGTTTTATGAAAATAAACTATTCTTTAATGAGCAAATTTATGAATGAATATGAATATAATTACTAGGCATAAGCAAACCTTTTTATCCAATACAGTTTTGCACAATTTGTGAAATTTGTGAGAACAAAGGTTCTTCCAAAAAGAACGATCATTAGACATCATTATCCACCCCTTATCAACTACATCAACCAGTGGCTTAATTAGTGTGCACCTGGCCTTCCTAGCCAGCCAACTCCCCACCCCCCATCAGAGTCTCCTACCTGCCTGCATCAGCCTTCCCACCCAAAGGTAGGAAAGCAGCTGGGGAGGGGAGTATTCTTTTCTGCTATAGAGAAAGCAGATCCCCGACCCCCCTCAGCAACCATGAGGTCTGCTTCCCCTACAGCTACACCACTGACATCAACCACCTGTCTATCTATGGAGCTGTCCATGCACCATGTTTGGATATAACTGCCAACATGACAGCCTTTCTTTTGTATGAAGAAAAGTTGCAGCATAATAGAAAGCATATCCTATGGCTGAGTCAAAAAATGCCAAAACTACAATGTAATTTTACCTTCCAGTACATGCATTCACAAAATTTCCTGTTGTTTTACAAACTTTTATGCAAAGCAAAATGTCAAAAGTTTGCTCATCACTAAATAATTACCTCCAAAAATAATTATCTAACTAGCTTAGAAATACCATAAACATTTTCACTTTTTTAAATGGTTTACTCTAGTGAGGTTACTTCTGTGACAAACTTCAGTGGGAGATGATACAAACATAACGTTCAATAATGTGATTTGATCAGAGAATACATTTTACATATACATTTGTTCATACTTATGAGTTTTGAATGATGGGCTGAATTGAGCCAACCCATGCAATTTAAGAAAAGGGAGAACATTATTGTAGAGTAGGGTATAAGTTTATGATTAGTGATGTGCGAATTTATTCGCCAAACGCGAATTCGTGGCGAATGTGTTTCGGCATCCAAAAATGGACGGTGGCTTCAAAAGCGAGATGCCGGTGCCGTTTCGCAAATTTTCCGCCGTTTTGCGAATCTCGCAGGAAATTCGCAAATCTTTTGGTGAAAGGGGACAAATTCACACATCACTATTTATGATTTTGAAATTATAAAAGTTTTGAGTTTATTGCCCTGAATACAGAACTTAAATTGGCAGTGAATTAAAGTTAAAAGTGGTCAGCTAAAATCATATAAAACATCTCTTTATATTAAAAAGGTTATTTACATAATACTCAACTGGATTTATGAACATATCAACATGAACAGTCCTTTGAATGTTGCAGCTCTTTCTCTATTGCTTCCTTGTTTACCAATCACTGTCATTCTTTTCACTTTCTTACATGCCTTTTTCCTTTGTCTCTCTTCACCCTACCCCCTGTCGCTTCCATATGTCTTGCCTGTGATATTGGCCTCTGTGATGCCTCAATATATAATATTACATTTTATGATGCCAACATCACATATTTCAATTTTCAATCAAAATATATCACACATGGAAGCCAAACAGCAAAGATGGTTTACCATTTCTTTATAGCAAATTCCTTTGAAGATTAGATTCAAGAGGTCATTAGAGGACATGCAGACACAATTTAATACAATTCACACAATGGGTCATACAGGCAGGATACATTGTACACAAAATATGAAAAAGATTTATTTTATATTTCCTGGAATGGCCATAAGAATCCATCCGTTAGCTGACATTCTATGCATTTCTTATAAACAAGTCTTGTTGAAATTGCTGGTTTATTCACTAAATGCATTAGTACAAACATAATCACATTAAGGTCACAGGGCTCCCACTAGCTTCCCTTGGTATTAAGTCAACCTTTCATACTTAAAGGAATTGTTCAGTATAAAAATATAAATAAATATAAATGAAAACTGGGTAAATATATAGGTCATGCAAAATAAAAAATATTTTCAATAGTTAGCCAAAAATGTAATCTAAAAGGCTGGAGTGACTGGATGTGTAACATAATAGCCAGAACAATACTTCCTGCTTTGCAGCTCTTTTGGTTTCCACTCACTCTAACTCCAGCCTTTATAGTTTTTTTTTATTTTGTACAGCCTACCTATTTACCCAGTTTTAATTTTTACACTGAGGTGTTTGTTTAATGTTTGCAGTCAGCATGCAAAAGCTATACACGAATAAGGTTGCTCATTAGTAATGGAACAGTCCAGACTTTTTCTTACAAGGCAGGGGATCCTAAACTGGTAAAAACAGATATATATCTCTAAACCATTCTGCTTTCTATTAAAACTGTCTAATATAAAGTAAGAAAAAATGCAAAATGATAATATATATTTTTCTAAAGGATCCACAAGATAAATACTGCATCCTCCAAGGATAGTGTGATCGAATACCATAACAAACCCAAACTATGATTTGCATATGCAAATTTAAGAAAAATAATTGCTAACCACCTTTAGTGATCACAGAAAAATAAATAATATAGAGAATGATATTTTTTGGAACCTTTTACTATATCATGTCACATTGTTACTATACACATTTGTATGTGTGGAGCCATGTTGGAATTGGAAAACATCCTCTTTAGTATAGACATACATTTAGGGGCAGATTTACTAAGGGTCGAATATCGAGGGTTAATTAACCCTCGATATTCGACTAGGAACTAAAATCGTTCGACTTCGAATATCGAAGTCGAACGATTTAGCGCTAATCCTACGATCGAACGATCGAAGGATTATTCGTTCGATCGAACGATTAAATCCTTCGAATCGAACGATTCGAAGGATTTTAATACAACGATCGAAGGAATATCCTTCGATCAAAAAAACGCAGGCAAGCCTATGGGGACCTTCCCCATAGGCTAACATTGACTTCGGTAGCTTTTAGCTGCCGAAGTAGGGGGTCGAAGTTTTTCTTAAAGAGACAGTACTTCGATTATCGAATGGTCGAATAGTCGAACGATTTTTAGTTCGAATCGTTCGATTCGAAGTCGAAGTAGTATTCGAAGGTTGAAGTAGCCCATTCGATGGTCGAAGTAGCCCATTCGATGGTCGAAGTAGCCAAAAAAACACTTCGAAATTCGAAGTTTTTTTAATTCGAATCCTTCACTCGAGCTTTGTAAATGTGCCCCTTAGCCTAGGGGATAAGAAACCGTCATTTTGTTACATTAGGACATAAAAATCTATTTGTTAAATGGAAGTTTAAGCCCAGAATTTGCAGAATTAGCTAATATATCATGATCCTACCCCTCAAATTTACAGTGACATATTTTGCAAGAGCCTAAGTCATTAATTGTTTTTACTTAATTGTTACACAAGTAGAATGATGCACCAATCACCAGTCATCCAATGACATGCTTGTACATAATAATTTTGCTTTAACATGGAATATTACAGCTGGAGAGCAATAGCTGAATTCCTCTCTTCGGTTTTAAGAATAAAACAACTGTTTCCCGAAGCTAGTCATTTTTAAGACATTACAAATGACTAAATGTATATTTGGAAATTTAACCCAATACCCCCATATAAACTTTTTATGCTCGGTAACTTCCATCACAATTTTGGTGGATCTTTTGAGGTAGAGATGGACACATTTTTCTGGAAGCTGAAATGCTGAAATTATCTGAACATTCTTCAAGCCATTTAGGTTTTTGGACAATTTTTGGCTACCAAAGTAAACAGGCATAGGGGCAGCTCACCTTTAAGTTAACTTTTAGTATGTTATAGAATGGACAGTTCTAAGCAACTGTTTTACTGGTCTTCATTATTTATTTTTATAGTTTTTTGATGATTTGTCTTTTTCTACTGACTCTTTCCAGCTTTCATTTAAAAAAACAACAAATGCTTTGTAAGGCTATACATGTATTGTTATTGCTACTTTTTATTACAATGCATGGTTGCTAGGGTAATTTGGACCCTAGCAACCAGATTGCTGAAATTGCAAAGTAGAGATATGATGAATTATAAGCTTAATAACTCTGAGACCATAAACAATGAGAAATGCAAATACTTTGATCGAACAACGAACGAAGGAAAAATCGTTCGAACGATTAAATCCTTCGAAACGAACGATTCGAAGGATTTTAATCCATCGATCGAAGGATTTTTTTCAATCAAAAAAAGCATAGAAAGCTTAAGGGGGTATCCATAGGCTATCCATAGGCTAACATTGTAGCTCGGTAGGTTTAAAGTGCCGAAGTAGGTAGTCAAAGTTTTTTTTAAAGAGACAGTACTTCAACTATCGAATGGTCGAATAGTCGAACAATTTTTAGTTTGAATCGTTCGATTCGAAGTCGTAGTCAAAGGTCGAAGTAGCATATTTGATGGTTAAAGTACCCAAAAAAAACTTCGAAATTTGAAGTTTTTTTACTTCGAATCCTTCACTCAAGCTTAGTAAATGTGCCCCCATATGTTATGATAAAAGAAATCACTAGTAATTAATTCATTACTGAGAAACCAGTGTTTCCTGTGCCATAATTTAATAATTAGCCCTGAAGCATCATCTTATATGACATGTGAAGTTGTGGAATTCTCTCAATTAAACACTTGTACTGGCAGATAAATTACACATCTTCAAGAAGGGGTTGGATGCCCTTTTAGCAAGTGGGGAAATAGCTCTTAGTACAAGTTGATCCAGGGACTGGTTTGATTGACATCTTGGTGTCAGGAATGATATATTTTCCCTCTGAGGCAAATTGGAGAGGCTTCAGATGTTTTTTTTTACTTCATCGCGATCAGCTAGCAGTTATGCAGGTTTTATATAAACAATATTTTGAGCTTGATGGGCGTGTATCTTTTGTTCAACCTAACTTACTATATTATTATATGAACCTCATTTTCTGCTTGTTGATTTGTGATGAATCCTAAGATTATCTTCTTAACAGCTGCCCTGAGCACACTAAGCATGTAAGTGTCTTACTGACAATCCTAACGAAATTCAAGATGGTGAGCTCCCATGACAAACTGAATGCCAGGATCATTAGTGTCATAGAGATGCTAAACTTTAGCTGGTGTAGCATGTTTGGTATATAGAATATAGCATTTCTATCCCATATCATTTTTATGGTTTAGTTCTCCATTAACTTTTACTAAAAATAACGATAGCCATTCCATTGAAATTTGAGTTTAGAAGATTTGTTGCACTCAAGTTCAGCGTGTCAAATATATCATTTTTAGCCATATTGTTTACTTCCTTTAATACTTCATTATGCCAGCAAATGTGGTGGGCATAATAGTTGTTGATAACTGTGAATTTTGGCATGTCATCTACTTCTGAAAAAATTACAACATAAACAGCTCTGGGGGTGATAATATTTCAATTTTTTTGGATTAGTCATTTGAAAATAATTATTGTAATCACTGTGAGCTAGGTTTTATAAAGCAACATGTGTGAATTCATCTTTTTAGACTGGCTGGTACTACCCAAAGCTGCAATATCTGTTACATTTTACATACCATACAGTATATTAATGAGCTTACATTTTCTCAGCAGGTTTTGATGTTACTATGCATGTAATCAGAACTATCAGTCATGGGAAAAATTGTATCCTGAGTCCATATGTAGCCAGCCTTGAATTTGCATGTTGTGTATATTGTGTTCAAGAAATGACTAACCCTGCCCTGCTCAAATATGCATTTCAGTATATATGAGTGGTAGCTCCCTGAATATAAATTTTCCAATCATCACCCTCCCACAGTCTTTATTTCATGTTAAATAACAAACTGGACACCAAATGTAACACAAAAAATATCCACTTAGATAGAAATATATGCTCATTATTAATAAAATAATAAATAAAAGTGCATGTCGGTCAGTTGGTAATTATTAGTCTATGTTCTGAAAGCCCCAGCATCATATGCCATTAGTTATTTGTAAGTTATTGAGCATTTGTGCTATAAACCTCAGCAACATATCTGTGGCAGCCACGCTTGTTATCCAGCAGTCCATTATTTTAAGTGAATGCACTTATGCAACTTGATCATCCTTTCAGAGAATCAGGAGTCCTGCCATCTCACTTTCCAATAGATACAGCTCATCCAGCAATAGAAGGGAATTAAAAAAGACATTAGGGCTCTTTCAACACTGGGCAAATTTGTCCATGGATAGTTACATATAGCAACCAGTCAGTGATTGGCTTTTTAAAGCCAGCTGCAAGTAGAACAATAAATGTAGAAATATATTTGGTTGCCATGGGTTACTGTCTATGGGCAAATTTGCCCAGTGTTGATAAATTACCCCCTTTTGTTCTCTTTTCTGATGGTTGATAGAGTTGTTTTTATTATATGGATTGCATCATCAATCTGGTTTCTACTAAAATATTACTAAATATGCCTAAAGCATGTATGTTTTCTACATACATATGACTGATTGTATGTGATATTGGGACCTTATGACCAAGCATTACTAATTACTATTAGCATGCATTTGCATCTTTATGAACGGGTAATTAAAAATGATTGTGTAGGGGACTGAAGATATATTTACCATTTATTCAGGCAATTCCCTAAAGGATTGAACACCAAAGTGTGGTCCTAAATATAGATGGGAAGCTGTAACCTTACCCTGTGTTAAAGTATCTTCCTAGCAGCTCTGTAATGGGCAGTAGATGTTATTGTTCTATTCTATAAAAAGGGAAGCTTGGCCTTTTTGGTCCCCCCCATTTGCTGTAGGAGTGTCGTGTGCTTAATAGAGCCTGAAACAAAGCCTGTATAGGAAAAATATCAGGACACATTTAATAGCTCACGAGTGAAAGGCAGGATCAGGGTAGTTAGTAGAGCAGTCAGAGGCAAGTAAGGATTTATACACTGCGGTGTCAATGCTGCCGGTAGAGGGACTCAAGCAGCTAGGCACAGGAATGAAGAAATCCATGGAGTATGGAATCACTGTGAGCTTCATCTACTGCTGGGGATTGTTCACCAAGACAGGTGATGCTCCCATGCTACTGTTGAGAAAGTATTTAAAGTACTTACTGATTGTATCTGAATTGAATTGAATGATCAATAATGAGTTTCATCTGTTTAAAAAAAGACTGGTGCCCAAGTTTATTTGAATGATCAAGTTTGTGTATGGAATCAGCGTGGTTATACCTGCCTTCAACATACACGGGGGTCCTCTCCCATGAGTTAAGAGTTACTGGAGATTATTACAGTAGGGTAACATTCTATTCTATATTCCTTCACTTGTATATTGAGCAGATTGTTCTTTGTGTTGCATTTGTGTTGGCATTATTTATATTTATCTGGGATATAATAAAAGTATACATTTGTATTTTCTGTGCTGGTTTCTTGGTGCTGGTCTCTAGGTCTCTATTCTTAGATAACTGTTCATGATATCTTTGTGGTATTTGGTTCTGTACACATTTTGCAATTTTTCTTAGTTCTGGTGCTGTGACCTTTGTGTGTATGTTATACCTTTAAGAATATGCACCATGGTACACAGGGCAAAGGTTTAAACCAGTTAAATGTTTGGAGCATTTTTACACAGAAATTACTGAAAAAGCAGAGCTAAGAAACATTTGAGTTTAACTGGATTATATGATAACAATATACTATATTCTACCTTTCATTTCTCAAAAATAAGATAGCAGAATGATAGTCAGACTAAAAGCTGGGCCACTCTAATTTTATTCTAACAATTTTTTACTTTTACATTAAGCATCTGCTGGTAAAAATATGCTATTAATTTAAGTGCATTTATAGTGTGTTATGTCACTAATAGACTTAGCTTACATTATTCCTTTATCCTTTTACAAATCATTATTTTATTGTCCTCTCATTTGTAAGCATTTCTTCCACTTAAACTAAAGCAGAGTGAAAGCTTCGCTGAATTCTATTATGTTATTGTCCTGTCATTACTTTAACTCCATTATACAAGGCAAAATTGGCATCAACTTCCATTTGTCATATTATTTATTCCTAAGGATTACTCCAGGATTCAGGCTGTCAGTATTTGCCAACTAAACATAAATTGTCTTCAATCATCTTCCAGTTCCTTTGATTTAGTAGTGATTTTAAAAAGTTTAGATTTATTATTTAAAATCTTTATGGTCAATAATAATGTGTTTTACTCTAAAACTAGTAAATAATACTTAACCTTGAAGATAATGTTATGTTCAAATAAATAGGTAAGATGGAGGATATTTTCAGTACTCTTATGTCCTTATGTCAGATAAACGTTCACAAAATGTACTTAATATTTTTATTATGCGTTGAGTGCAGAGGACCCCTTTATTTGTCTATGTGAATTTTGTGGTCACAACCTCATTGCACCCCCACTTAATGTTTTTTTTTTAATTAGTGGTAAGCACTATATATATATATATAATTTTTTTTTTTTTTTTTAATCAGAGACTAAAATAAACTAGAGATATGTTATGAGCAAATATTTTGATTAAGTCTACATGGGCAATTATAAAGTCATGTTTTATATGCAGCCAAAACTCTGATAAATTTTCCTGGATTTTATACAATTTTTCTACTGTATACTCATGTTCACCAAGACTGAAAAAAAAATGCAATTGGGCAGTCCTCCTGGTCACCATTCTCACCAAACTTCATTTTAATAGTTCTACATGCAGGTACCTTAAAACAAACCACTGCTTTGGGTTACTGTCCAGATGCATACTGTATATGCCCAGTGCAGGGTGTATGTTCAGAATATTGCCCATGCATGTGATGTGGGGAATTTAAACACTTAAGCTAAGTTTCACATCAAAAAATAAATTATACATATCTGATTTCATGTTTTATTTAAATGGAATATCTATGTATTGTTTTTTAAACAGAGAAGGAAAGGCATACTTACTGAGTGTTAGGCACTCCCCCTCCAGTGATAATAATTTCTGACCTGACACCCTAGGTGCTCCTTTTGCTGAACACCAGCTGCACCAGACTTGGCTACTACTGGAGGAGCACCAAGTCCCAATTGTCTTCTAATTCTTGAGTGAAAATCCATCTTTTTGCTTCTAAGTTGGCTTTTCACTCTACTGCACATGCGCATCTAGACAGGGCCATAGAGAGCATCCAGGAAAAATAAGAAGATGGTAAAGAGGCATTCCTACAGTAGTGCCCTACTCTTGTTTACTTTATCACTTAAAATGTGTTTTACTCTATAACAAGTAAATAATACTTAACCTTGAAGATGAATGTTTTGTTCAAAAAAATAGGCCAAATGGAGGATTTTTTCAGTATTTTTATGTCCTTATGCCAGATAAATGTGATTTTAATCACTTTAAAGACTTGCAGTGCACGCTATATGTACATCAAAAGTTGTCTTTCTTTAGGGTTCAGGTTTGATTTGGTTAGGAACTTGGATTCAGCTGAATCTGAAAAAGGCTTGCATTTGGCTGAGTCCCAAACCAGACATCGGATTTGGCGCATCTCTAATGATAAGTAACAATAAAAGGTCCTGGTGGGCCTTGGGCAAAGAGCCAGCTGGTGGAAAGGCGGACGGAAAGGCTATGCCCACTTTTGGCCACACCAATTTTACAAAAAAACTCAGACATGACAGTATAATTACTATAGAAAAATGTATAGGCATCAGCATATTAACACCAGATGTGCCAGTATAATTACTCTAGAAATGGCCAATGAGCACTCAATTAATACTAGACAAGCAGTTAAGATTACTTTCTCTGTGCTCATGGCCTGAATAGAGACCTGAATAGAAATATAAGAAATAATAAAACAGCAACAATATTGTAGCCAAACTTTTGGCACAACAATGCCAATAGTTTATGGGCTGCTGGGGTTTGTAAAAGATGGATCAGAGGCAAAGGCCAAATACATTAAAACTGTTGAAAAAAATTAGACCAACTGAAAATTTGCAAATAATTGCCCACTCTATAACATACTAAAAGTAGGCTTCAAGGTGAACTACCACTTTAAAACTAAAAACTACCACTTTAAAACTAAAAAAACGGCAATTGTAATTCATGTTTTTTTAACATGTTGAAGATCAAGGTGGGAGGCAACAGGAAAAAGATGGTATAGGAATAGGTCCAAGAGAAAATAGCCAAGGAAAGGCCCAAGATATAGAAGCATAACCACATAAACATAATATTAATAACAAAAATTAATAATTTAATAAACCTAAAATGGCAGCATTGCCAGGTACAAAACAACACACTTGTGAGACAAATTATGGGCCAGGCAGGGATCCAGGGTGGTCAAAATAACCATAAATAAAGTGGGCCCTGGGCAGATGCCCCTTTTACCCTATTATTAAAGTGACACTGGCCTCATAGAGCAATAGATTTGGTTGCTCGGTCCAGTGACCCTCATATAAGAGCTGGAAAGAAAGAACAATAACAAACAAAAAAGTTGCTAAGAATATTACATTGTATAACATACTAAAAATAACTGAAAGATTAACAATTTCTTCAAGTGGATGGAGGAACTGACTGCAGGAGTAATTTACAGAGACCTCCGACACAAAGGACACAATTACAGACCCCTCAGTACTCATTCAAAAAGTACTATAAAATCTGGTGCAAAATCAGTACAAAACATAGACCCCAGGAAGTCGATAAGTAAAAGCTTCATTGCAACCTGCACTCATTCCCTAATGGACATGTAGGGAATGGGTAGGAGATGCATAGGATCTGGGAGGAGGGTCACCTATGTACCTTCCCTTGGCCACCCTTCATGAATACAGAGCTGCAGCTGTAGCAATTTTTCTTTACTCATTTTTACATCCTGCTCTACATCCTTCGTAAGACTACTGATGACTTGGAATCACAAACTTTTCACCTTGTTCTTTTCCTCTAACCCTATCCCTTAAAATTTGTGAAGTTTTAAAACCTAAATAAAAAATATATACACTAATTTTATGATTAGGGGGAATATAGTAAAAATACAGGTATATAGTACATTTTATTTCACCTATACCAAATAAGAGCAATGTTCTGCTCGTAAGTGATTGGATCAAAATATAAACACAATGCAGGGTACTTATTCAGTAGATCGGACCAAAGCATTTTTGCTAAGCAACAATAGATTTTGAACTGTAATGGAAGAAAAGAAGTTATCTCTTGTAGAAGTTTTTGAACCAAAGAAGAAATAAATGTTGGCTGGGCAGAAGACTATTTTTGTAAAGAAAGTGCATCTGTAAAGGTACCTGATCAAGTCACTTCAACTGAAAGTTTCAAATACAGTGCCAGATACAGTAGCTTGATAAAGTTAGCAATGCTTCCACCACCCAATTATATATAGATGGCAATAAAAGCATTCTTCACTTTGTTCCCATTAAGAAATAGGGTATGATCATGAAATAGGCCAAATTATTAGAAGCAAGAGGCCCACTGACACCTGGGCCCACCGGGAGTTTTCCGGGTATCCCGGTGGGCCAGTCCGACACTGCTGACTTGTCCATTCATGAATATTCCACTACTTTGCTTTAATAAACTCCTGGGTTGCTTTGACTGTATGTTTTGGGTCATTATGAAATGCCTCCCAATCAATCTGACTGTATTTAGCTGGATTTGAGCAGACCGTATGTCTCTGAACACCTCAGAATTCATTCGGCTGCTTCTGTCCTGTGACACTACTGTCTCAGTGCCACTGGCACTGCCTCCAAAATGTTTTATAGAGATGTGGTATGCTTTAGATCATGAGCTGTTCCACTTCTTTTTTCTTGCCATTATTCTGGTAGAGGTTGATCTTGGTTTCATCTGTCCAAAGAATGTTTTTCCAGAACTGTGCTGGCCTTTTTAGATGTTTTTTAGCAAAATCCAATCTAGCCTTTCTATTCTTGATGCTTATGAGTGGCTTGCACCTTGCAGTGCACCCTCTGTATTTACTTTCATGCAGTCTTCTCTTTATAGTAGATTGGATATCGATATGCCTACCTCCGGGAGAGTGTTGTTCACTTGTTTGGCTGTTGTGAAGGGCTTTCTCTTCCCCATGGAAATTATTCTGTGATCATCCACCACTGTTTTCTTCTGTGGATGTCCATGTATTTTTGCTTTGCTGAGTTCACCAGTGCTTTCTTTCTTTCTCAGGATGTTCCAAACTGTAGATTTTGCCACTCCTAATATTGAATTATTTGGATGGTTTTCTTTCTGTTTTTACAGCTTAAGGATGTCTTGTTTCACCTGCATGGAGAGCTCCTTTGAGCGCATGTTGTCTGTTCATAGCAATCCTCCACATACAAGCACCCCCCCCCCCCCCTCAAATCAACTCCAGGGATTTTATCTGCCTAAATGATAATGACATAATGAAGGAATTAGGCAGAAAAAGTCCCAGGTTCTGTAGTTCACTCCCTTTGCCGGTTTGAAAAAGATCCGTTCTCCTTCGGATAAGTAATAATGTAATTTGTGTAGATAAACCAGCGCTAATAGCTCGGGAAAAATTGAGATCTCTAAATACTACTATTTTCTCTATTTTTCCCGAGCTATTAGGGGTTTATCTACACAAATTTCACTATAAGGAATGAATTGCCCATGAAATAGCCTTTGACTCAGTGTCCAATTACTTTTTGAGCCCCTAGTCCGATTACTTTTGAGCCCCTGAAATGAAGTGATTGTGTTAAAAAAAGGCTTTAGTTCCTCACATTTTTATGCAATCTTTTTGTTCAACCCACTGAATTAAAGCTGAAAGTCTGCAGTTCAACTGCATCTGGGATGTTTCATTTAAAATTCATTGGGGTAATGTACAGAACCAAAACTACAAAAATAAGTCGTCTGTCCAAATATTTATGGATATATATATATATATATATATATATATATATATATATATATATATATATATATATATATATATATATATCAGTAATACATGAGACTGTAAATACCTACACGCAGAACACTGTTGATGTTATTTGCAAAATTAAAAAAATACCCAGCAAATGGCAGGGGACTTTATAACCAATTCATTACTACCTTTCTTATTGTATAGCACTCGACCGCATAATCTGTTTATTGAAATTGAAATCTTTGGAAGCATTCCTCCCTATAGACTTTACGAATAAGCATCTTCTGCAATAAGAGAATGCTTAATGCAATATTAACATGATATCAGCAAGGCTTTAAATGCCCTGAGGCTTTTACCTACTCGAATTAAGCATTTTAACACTCTGTGTTCTTCCAGTGCATTAAATTCAATATTTAATTTACAGGATGCAGAATGCAATATCCACAGATTATAACAAAAGGCAAAATTGAAAACACAAACAGAATTGTCAGGGTGACAAGCAATATGCTTGTACATTAGATAAAATGGGCACAGTGCACACTATATTTATAAGCAGCTGGGCAGCAAAATTAGATTGATTTTCTTTTCATGACTATCTATCGTAGAAGTGTAAACTTATTTGTACTTGCTGGCTTTTATTAAACATTCAGATGCCCTAGTCTAAACAAACGACCACTTCCAGACAAGATTCTTCTTCTTGACTTTTTCACTAAAATATCCATTTTTATTGCACTTACCAATTTTACTTGCTACTTTGTATTTGTATACTAAAAAGACAATGGGTAAAGGTTGATATTTCCTTTTTCTTATTTGGCCATTTTACTGATTTTATTAATATGCAGAGAAATTCAGTGATTCACTGGCAAATGTTCTCAGCTAATTGTGGCAATAAAGCCTAGCATAAATGCTATTTCTACTTGCATTTTAAATTTATTTTAATGCATTGTAGTTACCTGAAGTTATATAAAGAATAATGAACTCCTATTGGCAAGCAAGTCACCATGAGATTCCGTGACCATATAAAAACACAAAACGGAAGGCCAAGTGCATTTATATAGGCGACACACACATACATACACATTTTTGGATGTGCTCACAGGTTTTCCTGCCATTTATGTATATTTTGATCTTTATCTTAAAATTATAACTTGATTTAACTGAGTGATTTAGTGCCATGGTTACTGGATATAAAAGGGTTAATTTGCCTGCAATTTGGCTAGATAGCTTGCTGCAGTCTTTAGAGGTACTGGTGCCGTTTTGTCTGCTGAATCTAACATCTTTTAATATAGAAGAACCATTGCCTGCTGCAAGTATTTCCTGCCCTTGGCCAAATTTTTGATAAGAACAAAGAGATGAAATACTGTAGCATGACAACAGATACAGTAGTATGTTCTAAATGAGGTGTGGGGGGAGAGAGACAGATGCAGGGAAGCAACTGGTAGAGTTGGTCCTGAAATTTACCATGGCACTTTTACCATGAAGGAAAAAAAGGAACTATCATTCCCTCTAATGCCCTTTGTATTTGTATGGACCACTGGTATAGAAAGCACTTTTCATTTAAAATAATTAATAATGAATTTAAATGAATGTTGTGTGCTATAGACAGGAGCATTTAAAGTCAATTTACAATTGGTCATTTAGTTAAATATTTTTGTTCATGTGGTTCCTATTGAATTATTACCCTAACAAGCAGGTAGCAGTTATCAGAATGTCAGAATGGCATATGAATAGTAGAGTACAATTTAAGAATAATTATAAAAAGGCAGCCTCATACTTTATCTGTTTTTTGGTTGCTGGGGTTAGTGAACCTGACAAATGGGATATCATTTCCATTTGGTAGTTAACAAGAAGCAGGAAGGATACTATTTAAAAAAAAAAAAAAACTAAAAAATGTAAAAGAATTGTTCAGTGTAAAAATAAAACTGAATAAATAGCATGTGCAAAATAAAAAATGTTTGTAATATAGTTAGTTAGCCAAAAATGTAATCTATAAAGGCTGGAGTAACCAGATGTCTAACGTAATAGCCAGAACCCATCTTCCTGCTTTTAGCTCTCTGATTTGTTACCAGGCAGTAACCAATCACTGACTTGAGAGCGGCGCAAATTGGTTGTAACCGTTTACTTTTGAATTTGACCTGCATGCTAAAGATCAAAAGCAAACTCACTGAACAGTTATGTCCCATGTGGCCCCATTGAAGTCGCTGACTAACTATGAGTTAGAGAGATATAATCAGGAAGCTGGATTCTGGCTATTATGTTAGACATCTGTTCACTCCAGCCTTTATAGATAGTTAAGGAGATATACCTTCAGAAGGAAAACAGAGAAGTTTTCTGATGTTGCTCTGCTTTGGAAAAAGATCATAGATATCAGATGCCCTTACTCTCTCTCTATTTTCAGGAGATGTGTGACCCACAGTAACACAGATCTAACTGCGGTTGACAAATCTTACCATGTGCCATGGCCTTACGTGTTCAAGAAAAAGATATATAGATAAATAGCATGTCAGCTAAAATAATAGCTTTTCTTTGGTGCTGCTAATTTATTTGAAAAATATGGTTATTAAAAGTTATATCAGCTTTAAAATAACACATAATGCATCTTATATTCAGAGAGAAAAGTAAGCCTCTAAACTCTTAACACTTTGAGAACAAGGCCAGCTATAATGTTTCTCCATTTGTATATAAAACATAGGTTGTGAAAGCCATTAACAAGTAATTCAGCAGAGCATAATTCCCTAGCTTCCCTCTTGTGAGTAACACTGAATGGGTCAGTGGCTCAGCCATTTTGACAGATACATCTGTGCTAATGAGAGAGAGTCTTTTCTTATGACAGGATATTCTTAGTCACAATAATATACAATGTTGAGCTGAGCAATGGAGTTAAAATAAACCTACTATAAACAGTATGGGCAGACACATTGCAAAATTATCAGACAAAAACATCCTATAGATTATCATTAGCACACAACTTAGCATTTCCAAACTAAGGACTGTTGGGCTTAATGAAGTTGTTTGGACATGGATAGCAAAATGGCTACAGGATAGGTTACAGAGGGTGGTTGTTAAAGGTACATTCTCTACTGGTAAAAGTTATTTAAAATCTCAGCTATGAGGAAAGACTGGAAAGTTAAGGTTGTTCATGCTGGAGAAGAGACAATTAAGGGGTGATATGATAACTATGTATAAATATATAACGGGATCATATAATGATCTCTCTCTAATGCTTTGTTTACTAGTAAGTCTTAACAGCTGACACAAGATCACCTGTTCTGATTAGAAGAACAGAAGTTCCATCTAAATATTCATAAGGGTTTTTTTACAGTGATAGCTGTGGAATTCTCTCCCTGAATTGGTTGTGCTGGCTGATACATTAGATATCTTTCAGAAGAGGTTGGATTGTTTTTTAGCAAGGGACGGAATACAGGGTTATGAAAGATAACTCCTAGTACAAGATGATCCAGGGACTAGTCTAATTGCCATCTTGAAGTCAGGAAGGAATTTTATCCCCCTCTGAGGCAAAAAGGAGAGGCTTCAAATTGGGTTTTTTTGCCTTCCTCTGGATCAACTAGCAGGTAGGCAATTTATACATATAGACTTAAAATGTTGAACTTGATGGATGTGTGTCTTTTCAACTTAATTTACTTACTATGATCAGGTCTGATCCAGATTAGTTGTAATGTTACACAAAGTCCTTATATAGAACCTTTATAAATGATGATTCATGATGATACATTTTTCATTAAATATGTCATTTACAAGTCAAATGTCACACAATTATTATAGAAATGATAATAGCAACTGCTCTGTTCTCCACACGAGTACAAGAAATCCTCTATCCTCAGTGAAATGGCTGATTAGTAGACGTTAAATTAATGACAAGTAAATGTAGCAGCTAGGGATGTCGCGGACTGTTCGCCCGCGAACTAATTCGCGCGAACATCGACTGTTCGCGTCCGCCGAATGTTCGCGAACGTCGCGCGACGTTCGCCAATTTGGGTTCGCCTTAGCTGGCGCTTATTTTTGACCTCTCACCCCAGACCAGCAGATACATGGCAGCCAATCAGGAAGCTCTCCCTCCTGGACCACTCCCCTTCCATATATAAACTGAAGCCCTGCAGCGTTTTTTCATTCTGCCTGTGTGTGCTTGGAAGAGCTAGTGTAGGGAGAGAGCTGTTGAGTGATTTGAGGGACAGTTGTAACTTTGCTGTAACTTTGTTGGCTAGTAATCTACTTGATACTGCTCTGTATTGTAGGGACAGAACTCTGCAGGGATTTGAGGGACATTTTAGGTTAGGTAGCTTTGCTGGCTAGTAATCTACCTTCTACTACAGTGCTCTGTATGTAGCTGCTGTGGGCAGCTGTCCTGCTGCTGATCTCTCATCTGCTGACTGCTGCCTGTAACCCAATAGTCCTTGTAAGGACTGCTTTTATTTTCTTTTTTGTTTTTTTACTTTGCTACTATAAGAGCCCAGTGCTATTAGTCTAGCTGTGTTGGGGAGTGGGACTGGTGTGCTGCTCCTAGTAGTTCAGCACCAACCAGAGTAATTTTTTTTTTTAATATACATATATATATTATTTTATTTTACTTATCTTACTGTTCTTTAACGTGTCCAGTGCTGTTTGCTGTTCTTCATAGTAGTGCACCAATAGTAGTGCACTTGCAGGCATTGTTTGCCCAGTGTGTTCTTCAAACAACTGCCGCCTAGCTGTGTGAGCTTTTTCACATTCTGTCTAAATATCAATAATAATACCGTCTCCAGAAACACCACCTGAGTGACGTTTTTCAAGCAGCAATAATATATTCCGTATCCACTGCTGTAGTGTATACGTTGACCTTGCAGACATTGTTTGCCCAGTGTGTTCTTCAAACAACTGCCGCCTAGCTGTGTGAGCTTTTTCACATTCTGTCTAAATATCAATAATAATACCGTCTCCAGAAACACCACCTGAGTGACGTTTTTCAAGCAGCAATAATATATTACGTATCCACTACTGTATACGTTGCCCTTACAGGCATTGTTTGCCCAGTCTTTAACCAAGTGCCACCTAGCTGTGTGAGCTTTTTCACATTCCGTGTCCAGAAACATCACCTGAGTGACGTAGTGTGATTTCTGCCCTTTACAGCACAAAACGCAGCGCTGTGTCAACAATGTATTTTTCAGATACATTTTTGCCCTTGATCCCCCTCTGGCATGCCACTGTCCAGGTCGTTGCACCCTTTAAACAACTTTAAAATAATTTTTCTGGCCAGAAATGTCTTTTCTAGCTTTTAAAATTCGCCTTCCCATTGAAGTCTATGGGGTTCGCGACGTTCGCGAACCGTTCACATTTTTGACGCAAGTTGACATTGTTTGCCCAGTGTGTTCTTCAAACAACTGCCGCCTAGCTGTGTGAGCTTTTTCACATTCTGTCTAAATATCAATAATAATACCGTCTCCAGAAACACCACCTGAGTGACGTTTTTCAAGCAGCAATAATATATTACGTATCCACTACTGTATACGTTGCCCTTACAGGCATTGTTTGCCCAGTCTTTAACCAAGTGCCACCTAGCTGTGTGAGCTTTTTCACATTCCGTGTCCAGAAACATCACCTGAGTGACGTAGTGTGATTTCTGCCCTTTACAGCACAAAACGCAGCGCTGTGTCAACAATGTATTTTTCAGATACATTTTTGCCCTTGATCCCCCTCTGGCATGCCACTGTCCAGGTCGTTGGACCCTTTAAACAACTTTAAAATAATTTTTCTGGCCAGAAATGTCTTTTCTAGCTTTTAAAATTCGCCTTCCCATTGAAGTCTATGGGGTTCGCGACGTTCGCGATCCGTTCACATTTTTGACGCAAGTTCGCGAATATGTTCGCGAACATCTTTTCCGCCGTTCGCTACATCCCTAGTAGCAGCCAACTCCTAACACTATCGCATTTACTCACAAAGACAAACAGTATTCCCATGCAGCGTAGAATAATCAAATATTAGTAAATAGGTCCCCAATTGTCATCATGTTCTAACCTGTATAGGTTTATATTAGAACACTCAGTAGACAGTTATGAATGTTCCCCTCACACACTTTCACATATATGGATGTATTTGTTTAAGTTTATCCAAGAGAACTATGCAATACAAGCAACACAATCTGTCCATATGATAATATTGCCCTCTTTGGTTAGTGTTATCCAAACAAAGGTTGGTATTAACCTATTAGTATATTCTACTTCAACTAATGTGTTTACACTTGTTGGTGTGAGAGGTTATTTTCATAAAAACCTTTTACAGTACATGGACAAAAGTATTCAGATGATTTTTTAGTCAAAAGAATCAAGTCATTCCACCAAAAATGACATTCTCAGTTGGAACACTCACTGCATACTGTTTCTGGAATTAGGGGCAGATTCACTAAGGGTCGAATTTCGAAGTTAAAAATACTTCGAAATTCGACCCTCGAATTGAAATCCTTCAACTTCGAATATCGAAGTCGAAGGATTTAGCGCTAATCCTGCGATCGATCGATCGAAGGATTTTTCGTTCGATCGAACGATTAAATCCTTCGAATCGAACAATTCGAACGATTTTAATCCAACGATCGAAGGAAAATCCTTCGATCAAAAAAAGGTTAGCAAGCCTATGGGGACCTTCCCCATAGGCTAACATTGACTTCGGTAGGTTTTATCTGCCGAAGTAGGGGGTCGAAGTTTTTTTTAAAGGGAAAGTACTTCGACTATCGAATGGTCGAATAGTCGAACGATTTTTACTTCGAATCGTTCGATTTCGTTCGAATCGAACGAATTTAACCAATTCGATGGTCGAAGTACCCAAAAAATACTTCGAAATTCGAATTTTTTTCATCGAATCCTTCACTCGAAGTTAGTGAATCTGCCCCTTTAAATGTCAGCACAAGGATTATTCATAGGGAGTGTGGCGTTTTTATGGTTGATCAGAGACAAACAGATAAAACATCACTATATGAAATGTCAGGAGTCAGCTGGAGTGTTGTACAGATCACCACCATTGGACTCTGGAGCAGTGGAAACGTTTCCTGGAGTAATAAATGGCATTTTACCATCTGGGTTTGCTGAGATGGGAGTGTAATAACTTGGCTGGTCTGCACACAGTCCTGACTTCAATCCAACTCCACCTCAATTAGAATGATGATTGTGAAATTGGCTTGATTCCAAAGTGGCTGAATGGAATCAAATTCCACCAACATTGTTCTGAAATCTAATGGGAAAACCTACCTAGAAGGGTAAATAAAATATGTAGATATCTGGCTATGTAGTAGTGTTCCTCCATGAAGTGCAGATTTTTCTGTTTCATATGGAAGTACCAACTGGGCTTGGATTTGTTTGCCTCTAAAGCTGGCCATAGACGCAAAGATCCTATCGTATGAATCATCGTACGATCAGACTTTCCCATCTCCCGACCTGCCACTAACCATTCTGATCAAATAAAGTAGTTAAAGAACAAGATCAGCCGATGTTCTGCCCCTGACAGCAATCGTATGAAAGTTATGTCTGACAAAAGCTAGTGATAGTCTCCCTCTGAAAATCCTACAATCGGCAATGCATACAGAGATATTACCCGCAGCCGACAGAAATCTTTTAACCTGTCCGATCGACCAAACGACCGATCTCCGCCGGATGAAAAATGTCGGGACTCTCCACACACGGTCCGAAAATCGTATGAATCCTCAATTCGTACGATCAGATCTTTGCATTCATGCCCAGCTTTAGAATATTGTGTATTCTAGATAAATACCCAACCATTAATTTACTTTCTAAGCAAGAAAGTAAATTCTGAAAAGCATGCTTTCCTTTTCAGTTTATGCCAGGATTATGTGTGATGATTCCAATATCACTAATATCATATTACAATATAAATGTCCAGAGCAAAAGGTGTATATGATGGTCTAACCTCTCTTACAGGAGCAAAGGAATTTTTTTATGGCTCCAGGCAACTTTTAACCCGGACACTGTTTTTTTCTCCATTTATGTCAGATCAATGACAAGTTACGTTAACAGCAGTGTTTAATTCTATCAATATATGACCAATTGTGTTAGATTGTTTGCTCATTGATTTTGCTTAGTGCTAGTGTAGAGCTTTTAAAAAGGAAATGCTTTCCCTCGTGTCGCTTCACAGTGACAAATGAGAAGTGCCTGTATATGTGTGTAACCCATATTCATGATTGAGATAACAATATTGATAAAAGCAAAGGTTGAGATCTACAGTATTATCCAGAATGCATGGGACCTGGGGTTTTCTCGATAAGGGTTTTTTCTATAATGTGGAGCACCATGGTACATTTCAAATTAAAAATAAACCAAAAAGGATTGTTTTGTAGTCATCATGAATTCATGCTAACTTTGCTTTTATCAAGGGCAAGGTACTGTTTTATTAAGAAAGGCAAATGAGTTTTTTTTAATATATATATATATATATATATATATATATATATATATATATATATATATATATATATATATATATATATATATATATATATATATATATACAGTAAAGAGTATATGTTAATATAATACTATTTTCCGCAAACCAGCACACGGGCATTGGAGAGCAATTTGCTGAGTGCACCAGTTGCAAATGGTTGCAAATATTATATAGATATATATATATATTTTTTTTTTTTTTTTTTTTTTTTTTAACCCCAGCACTCCAATATATAGCCCCCTGGGAAAAGTAGTTTTTGCACAACTTTACTGTAACATCTACTAAAAAAGAGACACTTTTCGTAACAACAGGAAGACATGGTGTCTGTGAATGCGCTCCAAGCATAAAACTACATTGTTAATTCTAAGGTGAGTACACTTTAAAATTAGATTTGAACAGTCATCTACAAGTTAGAAAACAAAAGCAGAGATTTGATTGGTTGCCGTGGGTAACATCACTGGTGATGTTTGTCTCCGATGTTAATAAATACAGTATGTCCCTATCCCTATATGTATTATAAGGCACTAATGGGAGAGTGTAATAAAAGTTGGTAACGGAAAATCTAGTCGCAATGCAAAAAGTTATGCCTTTGTGTCAACAAATTTTTCTTTGTGCTAATTTAATATAGCGTTTGCGAACCTGGAAACTGTTTAGCGACCGCTTCCAACAGTGGAAGAGAGTATGCAGATTTTATAGTTTGGGCCAATGCAAAGTGAATGTAATAAAACCTTCAACTTATTCTTAAAGGTGCACAATTAAAATTCACAATGCACCATTAACATTCGCAATGGAATAACAGTTTAAGGTGGAATATTACATTGCGAAATGTGTATTTTATTCTTATTGGTGCAAATAGTTTTTCCTTCTCCCCTCTGGAATTGCCGCAGTTCAAACCCACACTAAACCCAGAGAAAACCAACCTGAACTCGACTTAGTAATGCAAACTCTAATTTGCATCCCCTTTATAAACCACATGAAAATTGATGTACATACTCAAAATTATTTTGGAATTCTTGGAAAAGTGCTACATTGTGGGTAAAAAAAAACATAGTAATTTGTATCTGAGTTTGTATGCTTCAATTAGCAAATGGGCCTTGGAAAGTACCTTTTTAAGTTTCTAAATACATTCAGATAGAAATTCACAATGGAATAAGCTTGTTGTTATGAGGATAACATTACTCATAAACAGAATTCTTTTAAAAAAAAAAAAAAATCTTACAAAGGGTTAAATCATTTTCTCCATGGTTTTGGAACCACAAGCAGCTCTTAGGCCGTCAATGCCTTTCCAGTGCACAGCTTATCAATTTACTTGCAAATGGCTCTCTGAAGTATTAACCCAGGTTAATTATTCGTCAAATATGATTATGCAGTGGTAATGTAAAAAATCGGAAGTGTGGGATGGAATTTTTCACTCCAGCAGTTTGGCAATTGCGGCAGCTGCTGGAGTTTCTGGAGTAATTACCAGCCCATCCCAGCTGGCGGATCTGTACTCTGGTTCAGAAAAAGGGATGAGAAGAAAATGCAATGAGGGAAACTAGAGAAGCGGGAATCTGAGCTGTGCCAATCGACGTGGGGAAAGATTTCACAGCTGCCAGGGGTGATAAATGAGAGACGGAGACCTTGCTTCTAATCAATACATGTAAATGCTACTCATCATTACAGCTTTTTATACACACTTCTCAATTAGCCTTTCCTCCCAGTGGTAAGAAGGAATGTCATGCTTTCTGGACTGTGAAAGTGGTTCAGTTCTCAGCTCACCTGCATCTATAACACTCCTCTGCTGCTTAAAGCTCCATGTGGCAGCAGGTGGCAGGAAAGTCTGAATTTCATACTCAATGAAATCTTTAGCACTGCCAAATAATTAAATATCAGTCTTATCAACTATAGTGGTGTGTATTTTCTTTGTTAGACATATATAGGAAGGCACAAAAATAACCATTATTATACGATAAATCCATTTTACATTTAAAGATACGTGGCCTATGTATTCTTTGGCCAGAAAATTGACACTCAGAGCATATGAAATGCTGTTTAACAAAATGTAATAATTGCTAGTGTCAGTGTATTTCATATACAGGTATATATAAAAGTGACATAGTACTGCACACACTGGGAATACTTGTGAAAAAATCAAGATTTATTGAAATAAATAGTCACTTTATTTACATTATTTACTAGTACCCGGGCAATTTGCTATACAAGTTTAGGGGCTGCTCCTCCAAGTTATTGTTATTATTATAATTTCTTTACTTTGATCTAATTCTACTACTGTCCCTCTTATCTCTTCTTTCTCATATCTAATTTTCTTATTATTATTTTTCCTCTTGCCATAGCCTCGACACCACTTTGACACCACATATCACTGTGAAACAGTAGATATATGTATTCCTAATCGGTATTCTCAAAGAGGCATGGCTATGTATAATTCTGTGAAACAAATAGGTATGAAAAAAAATAGACTGGAACATTGACATGTAACTTATGATTTTTACAGATGGGACCCATTATCCAGAATGCTGGAGAACTGGGGGGTTTCTGGATAATGTCAGCTGGCCATTCTGTAATTCGCAGCTTTCTGGATAATGGGTTTCTGGATAACAGCACCCATACTATATGTATATGTAACAACTCACCCTGGTGGTCTAGTGGGCCGGCGGGGATGCCCGCTGCATGGTGCCTCTTCCTTCTAGTCGCCATTTTCAAATCGGCACGCTTCAGCAATTTACGCACAGTGCGTAATGACATCATCGTGCTTTGGCGCGAGATTTAAACTATGTAAAGGGGCTTCGTGTTAGAAATCGTGGCACATTGTTGGATCTAACTTGTTCGTATCTGGGTGTGATTTCTGTCTTGTTTGATTCCGGTTTTGATCCTTGCCTGCCTGACTATTCTGAACTCTTTGAACACTGCCTGTACCGACCACGGCCTGTCTGACCTTGCTTACTATGTGACAGTATATATACAAATAACAGCCTGAAGTGCATATAATTAAAGTAAAGAAGTACAGTAATTTTCGTTGTGGTTAATTTTCCAAGAACTGACCAATTAGATCCTTATCCAAACATTTGTCAAACCCATTTAAATGACAGAAACCCATTATCCAGAAGGCTCCAAATTATGGGAAGACCTTCTCCCACAGACTCCATTTTATCCAAATAATTACAATTTTGAAAAATGATTTCCTTTTTCCATGTAGTAATAAAACAGTACCTTCTACATGATCCTAAGATATAATTACTCCTTATTAAAGTAAATACTATCCTACTAAGTTTAACTAATGTTTTACTGTTTTTTCTGTAGACTTAAATTATAGAGCTCCAAACGGAAAGAGCCCTTATCGAGAAAGTCCAAGATCCTGAGCATTATGGCTAACAGGTCCCATACCTGTACTTCCACTATCTCTTCCAATACCTCAGTCACACCTGGTAGAAGAGTCATTGCAGTTCAGCTGGCCAAATATGGACAGGCTGCCACCAAATCAAAGAGTAGAATAAATGCAAAAAAGTAGTTTCTCCAATTAGTCTGATTTTTTTCCCCCAATTCCTTATGGTAGAAATGAAATGCTGCTGGTTACCCATCTCTCCTTATGAGAACATTTTCAGCAAGAATTTTTTTACCAAAAAGAGTTGCAAAATAGTAATTTAAACCAGTTGGACAAATAAATATCATTGGGCCACAGAAAAATCAATTAGAAGTCCCCTTAAACATTGGGAATCAGGGATATTTTTTTATAAAAGCCAGTGACAATATGAACACCCAATAATTCCTGGGCTCCTGTACAGCTGCAAGCTTTGCTTTCTTTATAGATACCCCCTTATTTAAACAGCTAACCTTTTTGGAAAAAATAAATTCTTGCTGAAAATGTTCTCATAAGGAGAGGTGGGTAGCCAGCAGCATTTAATTCTGCCCTAAGGAATTAGGGAAAAAATAATGTTTAATCAACATTTTTGGCAAACGTTTTGAAAATGCAAATTATGTATTTTGCAAAGTTACATACAGATAAATACAGTGTTTATGTTGTTAAACCTTCAAAATTACAGGCCTGATAGGCTGTCATACTTCATTCCAATATTTTAATATAATATTTTTTCACTTATTTTGCACCTGAGTTCACCCTATACTTATTAACCATTGCATCTCAGGCAACCTACCTGGTAGTCAGCTGCATATATTTTGCTTAATGGAGTGGGGTGCAAATTTACAGTAAATTAAGGATTAGATCATGCTAAGAATTCTACTATTACTTGTGTGGGTTTGTAAGTTATTGCTCACTAGCAGTTTATCAGAAGGCTCAATCATTGATCCTGTATATATCTATTATTAATAATAATTAGTAAACTTATTAGTACTCATGAAGGTCCATCCCTTTATTAAAAGCGTACATTTCTAGCTATTGACAATGAGAGTGGAGATCTGTGTTATCTCCAAGATAACAACTCACATGTCACTGCATTGTCAGTGACATGTGGCCTCACACTCTTCTCTTTCCATACCAATGATGTACTTTACATTAAAGCTTGCTATAGTTAGTGGTGCTAAATCAGCGTTTATAAACTGTTTTCAGGAGCCAATACTAAGTCAATGAGCCATGTGAACTATAAACCAGCTACAGTGACTTAGAAGCCCAGGTTTTACAGTAAGCAGGATAGTAATTTATATATATCAAACCAACAATACAGTTATGGGACCTGTTATACAGAATGCTTGGGACCTGGGGTTTTCTGGATTTATTTTGGATCTCCACACCCAAAGTCTATTAAAAAATAATTTAAACACTATTTAAACCCAATATGATTAGTTTGCTTCCAATAAGGATTAATTGTATCACATTTGGGATCAAGTACAAGTTACTGTTTTTTAATTACAGTGAGAAAGAATGAATTAAAAAAAAGACACTGGTATCAACTTAGATACAGGTGTCAATTCTTTAAAAAAATCCTATTGGGAAAATATTCTTTAGAATCAGATGTTTTAATAAATTATGTAAAATGCTGGGAATCATTAAAGGAACTGAAACAATAAAAAAAATTTTATGAAAAAATCCATTCTACCCACACTAATAATAACTACCCTGCATAACGTTTATTAATATTAATGCTTTATTAAAAAAATACTGTGAGAAAACACTGCATCTTGTCTACTGAAAAACAGCGATAGGGCAACTTACTATGTAGGATCTGCGCTCCACATCTTCCCCTAACCCAACTTCTGCCAAAACAGGAAGTTAAGCGATACAGCTTTGGCAGCAGCGGGACGACTACTAACAGCTCAAAGAGTTCTGTCCCAAGGGATATGTTTTGGGCTCTGAGTTCACTAGGTAGCAGAGGAGGAGACATTAAGGAGAGGAGAGAAATTCTGGAGACATTCCTCTCCGCTTACCTCACACATCCCAGCTGCTCTTTCTGCTGCCTGGTGAACTCAGAGCCCAAAACATATCCCTCAGGACAGGGCTCTTTGAGCTGTCAGTAGTCTCCCTGCTGCCTCTGCCAAAGTTGTATCGCTTAATGAAGTAGGGTTAGGGGAAGATGTGGAGTGCAGATCCTACAGAGTGAGTCACCCTATCGCCTTTTTTCAGTAGACAGGAAGCAGTGTTTTCTCACAGTATTTTTTTTAATAAAGCATTGATATTAATAAACTTTATGTTCCTCTAATATCCTTTTAAGATATAAATGTACAATGTATTATTTTCCATTTGCTTTATTCCCCAAGTACCTATAAAAATGCCACTGACTCATTGGGGTTTTAGTCTTCCTATAGCAGCTATTGTCTCAATGGCAGGCTGGCCACATGCTGCACCCTAACAGCCCCACTGAGCTCCAGTTTATTTATAAATCCATTTATAAATCCATTCAATGTATGCTGAATATTTTTTGTCAGAAGAGCTGTGACCATTCAAACAAGGCTACAAATGGCCCTTCAATGCAGAGGCAATTCAATGTTTTCCAAAACTGTAAAAAGAAATGGTGTCAGTGTTTTCATCAGAGTATTTTTTTTTAAGAAATGATTGTCCTTGTACAGCAATTCAAGCACTTACAGCATCCTTTGGCTGCAATGAGAGTTGCACTGCATGTTGCGAAAAGTGATCAGAAACAAGAGTTCACCATTGTGCAACAACTGGATGCCACTAAATTGTGATAACTCACCCTAGTGGTCTAGTGGGGGTGCAATGGGGATGCCCGTCACAATCCTCGGGGAGGACGTCTGCCACCTGCAAGTCCTCCCGCGTAGTCTTTCTGAATGTGCCGTTCTTCCAGGTTACGCGCTCGGCTACTTCCGGAATTTTATCCAGAAAGTGCCGAAAGTGATGTCATCAATGGTGTGAAATTCAAATATTTAAAGGGCTTTTTGTGTAGTTTCATTGCCCAGCGTAAAAGGTATTTTCTAAAAGTTGCTGGGTGTGTTTCTACTGTTTATTCCTATTGTTACTGACTCGCCTGTCCCTGGTTTTCATCCAGTCTGCTGCCTGTCCTGATTATTGCCTGTTTTTTGACAACTCTTTTGGATTCTGATTTTGTACTACGATTCTGGTGTGTTGACCTGGCCTGTGATCCCGACCATCCCTACATCTCTTGCATCTGTACCATATTGACTGTATGTTACTGACCTGGACTTGCTTTTGACTACTTTCCTTGTTTCCCATTCTACAACACTACGATTGGTTCCCTTGCTCGCTCAGAACTCTCTCCTTGGTTCTCCCACAATAAGAACTGGCAGCATCTGAGTAGTGGAGGGCTCCACCTGAAGCAAAAGGCGGCTGCTACAGGCGGAAGTTTGGGACGAGACAGAACCTTGGAGTTTGTTCTGGGTTTGGGATACCCTGCATTACATAGATTTATTGGAGAAAAAGGGTCCTACCTCTGAACATTGGGTGCTGGGAGAAGGCAATAGCATTGTTTTTGAAAATATGTAAATTTCCTTCATTTTAATAATTAGGATTATTGTATTGGTATTTGTGCGCAGACACTCGCAAGCTTCAGCCTGTCAATGTGAGTGCATGCCTTGTGTATGTGGTTTTTATACCTAGAACACCTATAAGTGAGAATTTGCAGACAGAAGGGTTCATTTATTAAAACAAGGTGTAGTGCAAAGTGCAGAATTGCATCCTTCCAAATGCTATTCACAAAGGTACTTGGATCTTCTTCACTTCTTCATTTGCACCTTGCACCAAACTGCTGTTTGCTTTCATGAATAAAAAGTGCTTTTACACATGCTGAAAATTATGGAATTTGCCTTACATTGATACATTAAAAAATGTATGTAACCTGACATTTTACCAATGCAGATGCAAACTGCCAGCACCCCTAGGTCTGATGATTGAGGCGTTGCCAGAAGAAAATAATGTTTACCACTAGTTGCAGACAATATTTGTAAAATTGGATGAAATCATCAAAACTGTCTCTTATAGAGGTTCTAAAGCTAAAATACATTTATCTAATAAATAAAAATACCCATGGTACTGTGCATTTATCTAAATCTCCTTACCTAATTATTTAAATTGGTTCAAATATTGTTTTTTATCATCTGAGTTAAGCAATTTTTCTGTGCATTGAATACTGCTTTGTCATAAAGCTGTAATCTACTGTGACACTGCCTAGCAGGAAATGATATGGATGTGTTACAGTAATTTGTCTCCCCTAGATTGCTGTATATTTGTGTGCATTAAAGCCAAAATTTGTTTTGATCATTTTATTCATTTGCCCATTGTTTGCCAGAAAACACAGCTGTACATATCCTTATGCCAAACCACATTTCACTTAATCTACCAATGTTTATTTTGTATAATTTTTGAAGTAAAATGCCATAGCTGACGTGAAATAAAATGATATCTGACTTCTTTAGCTGAGTGAGGCCAACCACATAGGGCATGATAAAATCAATATCCATTGAACTACCACCACTGGGAAGAAGGGAATTGCATCATGTGAATCTTTGCTTGCAGACAGCTATCTATCCGCTGCTTGGTAAGAGGGGGAGTGAAAGGTGGACTTAAGGTACATGTATAAAAACTCCTTTCAGTCAACCTGTCAGCATTTGATGGTCAAACTAACATTGCATTGTGCGCCTGGGAGAATCTAAATATTCCAATTTTTATCCAATTATTTTGTGCCCCTATCCCAATCAACATGACAAGCCCTGACTCTCTTCGACAGGCTTATACCTCTTCTTGCTGTGTGTGTACATTTACTCAGGGCTTTTGTCAAACAAATGCAAGTTCTCTCTTGGCCTGTAAGATTTAAATAATTTTGCCCACAGAAAAGGCACGGAGACTCAAGGGTCCACATTTGCATAGCAGATAAAAGATTTGCAGATTAAAATACCAGTCAAATGTCATTCATGGCTATCTACACACCCAAAAGATAAAAGCCTGGCTATTAGAGACAATAAACTGCTAGAGGGCTAGATATGATCTATTAAAGTATATGAAATATTTTCAGTTATTAGCCCTATGAAACACTATAATTAAAGGGGCAATGGCAAATGCAGAACAGATTGGCATTGTACAAGCATGGATTTTTTTTTTATTCCTTTTGACTGTGGGATTTTTTACAATGATCACACCAGTGCTGTAACCTATTTACATGAAAGCATTCATTGACTAAATAATAGTGTACACTGATTCAGTTTTATTAAACGTGACATGCTCTGTCAAATTTACTAATCTAACATTATAAATAATAAGCACACAGACACACACACACAAGTACTAAAATACTGGTCAATAGAATGCAGAAGAGAAGATTTTTTTAGTAAGAACAGTTCAGATATAGTGATGAGGGAATTTTTTAATTAGCCATGGATTTCTGGTGAAATTCAACATTCCGACATCTGCAATTTTTTTTACAAGTTTCGCAAATTTTCCGCTGAAGTGAAGCAGGACAGATTTGCTCAATGCTCATCACTACTCAAGCACAAGCAACGTGTGTATTATAGAAATATCACTAAAAAAATACATAAAAGCTATAATAACTCTATAGTCAGCTTTACTGTTTGTTCTTCCATAATGGTTTTCTCAAAGCTAGGGACAATTCCTACATTATGTCACATAGATAGTATGGGGGTACATAAAAATGATTGGGCTAGTTCTCTTACTATATAAAGCAAGGGCTGCGTAGCAGTTAATGGAAGAGTCACTCACAGTGCTTTTTTTTCCTGTTAAAGTGTGTACTATGGAGCTTGCACTTTATTACCCATTTAGAAGGAATCACATAACATAACACAAACTTGCTGAGGGGAAGTAAATTTCTTTTTCTTTTAGGGTAGGTCTTGTAACCTTGCTTTATTCACTGTATCTTCTTAGCATATTACATTTCTTTAGGAATGCTCTCAGGGAAGATCTTACCAAACAGAAAAGTGACGGCATTGGTGAAATGTTACAAAAGGAAGAACAATGCCATAACAAAATTCTAATAATTTTAAAAATACAAGGTGATTTTTTAACGTGTGTATCCCCCTTATTCCAAAAATGTGTTTGGTAGTGTGCAAAATAGTATTTAATTATGTGTACATATGCAGAATATATATATATATATATATATATATATATATATATATATATATATATATATATATATATACATATTTAAAATACAATAATGTAACATTAATCTAATACAAAATGGGCAGATAACCGCAATAGATACAAATGTACACGTAATCAATAGGCAGATTGTTACTCAGCCCTGCTCACTACTTGGTCCAGAAGCTGCTAATAGAATGCACTGCTGAAATGGAAGCTGTCAGTTTTCATTGCATCACAACAATCAGTACAATATATGAAAATTAAAAGCTCCCAGTGGCACTAGATTCTGTTTCAGTCATTAGCTTTGAGGTAGTGGCAGGGAATCATTCAAAAGACCAGACCCCCTCTGTGGTTGTTTAGTCCTCAGGGGAATTCACCACTAATGCTGTTTTATGCCCCACTTCTTTACAATGAACAGTATGCACAAATGAATCGTTTCATTTTTGGTGCACATATAAAGGAGAAAGCTTGTACATTAAAGTGATAGCAGGGCTAGGATAATGCAAGCTATAGGTTGTCTGTCGGTTGTTCATATCATATTTCCTATTGTTTTATTTTATTTTTAAATATAAAATGTCGGTGTATAGTCAATTTCTATATGATAAATAGCATGCTATCTGCATTTCTTACATTTATATACTTATTAAATCTTCTTTTAATTATTTGCCTAAAGAATTACCACTACATTATTTAAAAACGTCAGAAATAAGACCAATAAGGGGGTCATTTACTAATGCCCCAGACTCAAGTGCTAAAGCAAACTCACTCATTTACCCAGCACTTGCATTTGCATTGCCTCTGTAATAGATTTCAAGAGAGATCCTTTTAAAGCTGAATCATTAATGTTTACAAGAAAATATTGCTTTTAAAGGTAAATTTAATTTTATTGTAAATGACATAGACAGGAAAAAACTGTCAATTTATGGGAGTAAACTTCATGCCCATTCCTCATATTCTCTCCATTTATAATACATTTTTTATAGCTATGCAAAATGTATACAATATTTGCAAGAAATACACAAAATAACTCATCTGGACTAAATCTTGTCTTGTACTAAAAAGGCATTTCAACTTTCATAAATATGGCAAAATAATAAAGTGTTAAGGGGTACAGACTTTTCAGGCTATACAGATATTTAACCATTACAAACCCAATAGGTTAACTTTGTACAAATTTATAGCAAACCAGTCAAAAATTAAGAATTTTTTAGAAACCAGGTTTCCAGATAATAGACCTTACACCTTTACTAAAAGCAATTGTGAGGCAGATAAATAGCAGAAAATAATTTATTTATAAGGTAGCCTTTTTGTGTAGAATATTTACTGGCTAATAATTCTGGGCAGTCAGAAACCATCTGATTGAGGCTTAACTGATCACAGGCCTAGATTTAAGGAAATGCCACAAAGGCCTGGGCGTAAGGCAGCACAATTGTAGGGATGGCTTGCCATCCAGTTTTTTTGATTAGGAAGAAGAGCCAATGCATGCTAGTGAGTGGTGGGGAAGAGCAACTATGCGTGCATGCTGGGGTGGCAGGGTGAGCAGAGCAAAGCACCAGACTAGGGCATACTTATTGTAATTCCAAGTCTGATTGTTCAGGGATGGTAGTAGTAAACAAACAGCTTAGAGGGTACGTCAGCTAAAGTCAGCTAAAGTCAGCTAAACTGGCAAAATTAACTAACAATGTCATGTTTATTTAAGGCTTCAATTATAAACCTCTTTATAGTATTTTATACTGTTGGATACTTTTAAATAATCCATAATAACATACATTTTTGAATTGTCATGTCAAACTACTTCTGCAATGAAATTATATTAGAAGTTTCACTGGAAAAACTGGTGGAAGGCCAATAATTAGAAATTCCTGATCCACCCCTAATATGCATATATATAAAGGAAACCAAAAATACAGAAAGTCATGGAAGCAGTGCTTTTTAAAGTAATAAAAATTAACCATGAGAAAGGCATGTATGAAAATGCTGGTCAATGTTCCAAATATTTTTATAACTATTTAATTAAATAATTAAGCAGTGCCCAATGCTGAATACATAATACCCATTACCCATTAATTAAATATCCCTTTCTAACACTTATAGAAGGATCAGAATGAATTACTGTTTGGCTATCACTTCTTACTGTAGAACATGGTAACATGGTGCCCCAAAGAGGAAGAACTTCTGTGTTAAAAATAAGTCTTTAGTCTTAGAAATGTAAAATGTATTTAGTCAGCATGGGAACATGGTACATGACTGTTTGGTTGACATGTTTCATTGCATCCACCACATCCTGAAACATAAGAACTAAATATAACTAAATACATTTTAAAAACAATATACTGAGGGGTTTATTCTCAAAGTCCGATTTTATCTCAACATTTTCTGCTACAAACTCCGATCAAACCTGCTCAGGCTTTTTACGCTTATTTATTATTAAATTTTTCTGAAAATTTGCGGGAAAAAAATCTGATTTTCACGATTTGTTCGGATTTTTCACCCGAAAACTCTGATTTCTTATGCTTTTTGCCTGAAAACTCTGAAAACTTCAGGGTATTGCACGAAACCCCAGCGCACATCAAAAAATCATTGGTACTCCTCCCATTGATTAATATGCAACCTTAACAGGCCTGCGATGCCGGATTTTCTGATAAGGACTTTTCCATCCTCTAGGTTTAATAAATTCCCAAAAAATTCTTGATTTTTTAAAAGTCTGCTTTTATTTAAAAAAAATCACACATTTTTCAGAGTTTTTGCATTCGGAGTTTGGTAAAACTTTGGTAAAACTTAAAGTGACACACACAAATGAAAATAGTCCTTCAAGTAACATCAAAAAACATTTTCAAAACCACAGTTTTTACGTTTTATTTAGCATATGAAACCTAGGAGACATAATTAGTTTAGCTTTTAAACTTAATATCCAAACTGTTTACAAACCGGCAAAAATTTGGACATTGTTCCCTTAGCCTTATTGAGAATTTTTACCACTCCCAGACAAAAGTCATGTGAGCATTAACAGAGATGAAAACACTCCAATTTAAAGGGGTTGTTCACAAACAATTTGCAATTGTTTTTTGAGTTTTATTAAGCAGCTCTCCAGTGTGCAATTTCAGCAATCTGGTTGCTGGGGTCCAAATTACCCTAGCAACCACACACTGATTTAAATAAGAGACTGGAATATGAATAGGAGAGGCCTGAATAGAAAGATGAGCAATAAAAAGTAGCAATAAAAATACATGTGTAACCTTACAAAGCCTTCTTTTTAGATGGGGTCAGTGACCCCCATTTGAAAGAAGTAGAAGGCACATAATTCAAAAACTATTACAAAGAAAAAATGAAGGTCAATTGAAAAGTTGCTTAGAATTAGCCATTCTATAGCAAACTAAAAGTTAATATTGGACCCCACATTTGTAGGTTGCAATATAAAGAATCCCTTTTTACAATTGTAATAATCATTTATTTAATATTTAATCATTTATTTAATATTTCTTACCAGTACTGAGTGCTGATACCCACATGATTTGTACCTCCTTCTTCTACATCTATAGGTTCCCTTACATTTTAAACAGGTGGTATTTTCCAACTCAGGCTTACAACACTGGTGAAAAATTAAAGAGATAATGACACCAAAAATTAAACAATTTTTACATCTATCATAATATTGGCTTTTTTTGCTACCTATAATTTTGCCATAAAGTATTTGCTTAAAGTTTTTACATTACGTTTTTACATATACTCCCCGTACTCATCTATGAGGCGGGTGCCATATTTGTGCAGCAGGAGTCCGTTAGAATTAGAAACTTTAACTGACAGGCTGAGATGGCACAGTCAGGTTGGCAAAACAGTTAGGTTTAGGAAAATCAACTAGAAATTCTCAGCAAAAAACAATCAAAAGTATTTTTTTAGCGTCAGTATCACTTTAAGAGCCTCTTGTTGGGGCAGGTACAACCAGAGCTAAAGTTCTGAAAAATGGTGAAACTGCTGTCGTTTCATAAAGAACATTCGCTAAGGAAACATTGGCATAGACACCTAAAGCAAAGATGTAATCTAAAGGTTAAAGATGAGCTAAAGGACATGTTTGTTAAGTGAGTATTCCGAGCACTTGTTTGGCCTGCAAAACAATATCAGAAGGGCTGTAAACAGACAGTATCATCATGTACAGCCTTTAAAGAACTTCAAAGCCAGTATTTTGTGGTAAGGATGCATCTCTACATCTCTGTGTGGGTTGTTGTTTGTATGTGTGTATATTTATATTTTTACACATTATTTATATATGCACAGTATAATCTATATATGTATATATACATACATGTGACATTTAAACATGCACAGAAACACAGTAAATATAGCCATTGTAGCTTAACATATCATTATTTGCTGTGACAGCTGTACAATATATTATTTTTCATGCTTATACAAGCACAGTATGTATCTTTTTTATCCTGATAATTTTCGGTGCGGCTATTTGAAAAAATAAGATTAAAAAAAATAAAACAGTGACCTGATTTTCCCTTTAAGAAAACCAGAGAAATGTGATTTTATTTTCTCTCTGAAGGTTTCAAAATATTTGCTTCATTCTTTAGATTTCAAGAAGAAGCGAATAAGGCAAAAGGACAGAAGGTCGCAAATTAATACTGGTCATTGCCCAAAGTGTGTTGGTTATAAATAATAAAAAAGGAGAAGGTGAAGGACACCAAAACATAACTTAGGGGCCCTAAAGAAAATAATCAAAGGAAATAAAATCTAATTTCAGCTTTAAAATCCTGGCAGCTTTGAAGCTTAGCTTAAGTTCAGTATTTGGTCACAGAACAGAAATTCTCTGGGCTGTAAAATGAGTCCCATATGTTAGCTCTGATCTGCAAAAAGAGCATTGGTAAAATGTATTTTTAGAGAGATTTGTTTTAAAGGGAAAACACACGTGTTCAACATGAATAGGGTTTGTGTTGAAAATGTATTCTGCCAATTATTTTAATTTAAAAATACTTATTTCTTTAAATTTTTACCATAAATCATTACTAGTTATTGTTTTGTTTTTATCCTTGGAGAGTGGAGACACATGAGCTCTAGGCTAGCTGAATAAGCCATCTCTTATAACTACTGTTTGCTTGCCATTGGTTTCACAGATAAATTGGAACTTAGTATTAGTATATCTATATATATAGTAGATTATATAAGCCTAGATACAATAACCTTTTGCAAATTAAAAACTATTTATAGATAATACAGAAAACAGTTATAGTATAGGTTATGAGGGTTATTTATGAATGTATGTATTTTTTTCCCGCAACTCAAATTTTGCACTAAAAACCATGAATGTGAATAATGGTGTAAAAACATGAGTTTCTGATATTTATTTAGCAAAAAAAAAAAAAAAAACATGAAAAACTTGGATGCAAAACATTGGCATCTAAAAACTTGCAAGGTAATGTAGAATTCAATGGGAACCTACGTAGCCAAAATTTAAACTATTTATTCAAGTTTTTCAAGGTTTTTTGGAGCATGTAAACTCACTAAAAATTATGAGTGCAACATAAATTGAAGATATTCAAGTTTTTTTCAAAGATTTTATTAATGAGTTTTTTATATATGGATTTTTTAATAAAAAAGGTAACTCATTTCTTTTTCAAATTGTGAGTGTATCAAAGTAGGAAAAAACTACAATTTCTACTTTTGATAAATTAAGTACAGTAGGTCTCTATATTTCTCTAACTAAAATAACCTTTACCAACTTAAAACTATTCTACCTTGGCATCAGTAAAATGTTGAATAAGCTACAGTATAAAGCAAAGCTGTTATGAACAGTTTTTGTCTGTCAACTAAAATCTGTGCAATACGTGTTTCTGCTGTTGTAGAATAAATAATTTAATGTTATAGTCCTTAATTACAGTAAGTTCCTTAGGGGGATAAGAATAAAAATATGTTTTTAGGACTACATCATTAATTGCATTCAAGTGTAAACATCAAACTACTATATAACAATGATTCCAGATTCAGAAAAAAATCCTGTGACAAAACAAAAGCGACTTTAAGTTAAAAAGGGCATTTGCTCAACTATTCACCAGCAAACAAAATACATGAAAAACACTGTATCATATTCTGTATGCTGTATACATATTCACTGAAAATAAATAGTGATAAGCTAATAAATTCGCCAGACACTAATTTGCTGCAAATCTCCGCTTTTCACCACAAGCAAATGAATTCGCAAAACTGTGTATTAAAACTTTCATAAACAACATATTTACTATGCCAAAGGCGCCTCCAGGCTCCAGCTTTTGGGTAATAAAATAACGCAAGTTTTTGTAAACTCACTCGTGGTTTTCTCATCTGAATACATCAGCTTGTTGCAGATCATTTTTTTAAGAATAAAAGGATTGGCACCAAAAGCCTTCCAAGCTTTTTATTTTTTTTGTCAGTGAAAAAACAACTGGTAGGAAGTCAAGGTATTCGGATGATGAAATCACGTATAAGTCCATACTGTATTTCACAACAATATCCCATATTGTAAGTACACAAATGTAACAAGCTGAAATTTCACTAATGTAAATTCTTTGCAGAAATTTACCAGCATATTTTCCCCATTCAATTGTACTGAGGAAAATGTATTGAAGAATTTATGCCATAAATAACTTATGGGTGATATTAGCATGGGGGATATTAAATAGCTAATGAGATGCAAAAGAGGAAGATTTATTTTTTATAAATTAATAAATTGGTGAATATTTGAGGTTCCACACTGGCAACATTCCACCTTGAAAAAATATACAAATGTATGGAAGTTTAAACTTAATATACCAAAACTAACTCACTCACATTTCAGCAAATTTTATCTTTCGCACCAAATTTTAACTTTTGCTTTTTCGCAAATATACTTCTGCAGCTTCTAACTGCAGAAAATTCTAAATGTGCCAAATGTCGCAATTTGCTGTATGAATTCTAAACATGCCATGCGTTTCATAATTTTTAAAATCCATGTATTTATTACTTAACCAGTTAAGTTAGTTGAAAATAGGATGAAATTACACCAACATTTTGTCAAACCAGCTTTTTGGGGGGGATGGAAGAAGGATATATTTTGACCAATAATGTATCATTAGGAACATCTACTACTTCAATGTACTTGAAAGGTTTCTAACAATGGGCCACATTTAATTCAGTGAGAAAAAAAGTTTATCACTTGAAAACTCATGGACCAGATTCAATTTTAAATGCAATTCAATCCAGAAAAATGTATCTCACGGTTTATCACGTGAAAACTCTATTGAAGTCTATGGGCAAAAACTGGAACCAAATAAAGAGAAAAGTATTTTCTTCTCGAATTGTTTTTATGTGATAAACCATGAGATAACTTTTTCCCATTAAATTGAATCTGGCCCAATATTGGAACTGCCCATTTATAAAACATCAAAATCCTTCCAAGTAGTACATTGCTCCTGAAGAAGCATTATTTCAAAATCAGTTTCAAAATTTTGAATACATTTTAAAAATATTTTGTAGAAGTTGCTATCAAAGTTGTAAGAAAAATAATCTCTTACTTGTATGTATTAGGCTAAGGACGCACAAAACACAATCTTGCCTTCTCTCGGCCTGCATTTTTTCAGCAGGCAGAGAGAAAACAATGTGCCCCCATCTGCTGTAATGTGTGTCTGCACTAACAGAAACTGAGTTAGTCTGCATGCAGACACAATAAGCAGATATCAGAGCAAAAATGTATAGTTTTGCATTTCCATGCCGATATCTGCTCAGTGTGTCTGCATGTAGGGTCAGACTGGGGGGGTCAGGGCCCACTGGGGCTACCACATCAGGGCCCCTGCCCCTCCCATGGGCTCCCCTCCCCAGTCTCAAGGCCCCCTCTTCCCCTCCCCAGTCGCAGGGACCCCTCTGTCCCTCTCCCCCGACACTGGTACTTACCTGCTTTGTGTCTTCTTGCGATTGGGTGGGGGGGAGGGGAGGTCAGGAGTGCCATCTCTGTGGAGCTGGCCTGGGCCTGCGGGGGCCCGCGAGGGCTGGGGCCCCCTGGGTTTTTTCCTGGTGTCCCTCCGGCCCAGTCCGACGTTGTCTGCATGCAGGCTCACACAGTGTGCTCGTAGTCTTATAAATACAGTAGGTGAAGATGACAAGATCTGCAAAGTCTGTGAGCTTTAACCAATGTTACTACTCTTATGTGCTATAATCAGGGACCATAAAGTTGAACTGAAAAGATCCAATAAAAGGTTGTATGCATCCTCACCCACAGTTAACCTAGATGGACAATTAATATTCTGCAGGTAATAACTGTCTTGTAGAGATTCAGTGAAAAGAAAATAACATATCAGGCAAAGTATGGCATGCTCTTCAAGATTAGATTACAGTTTTTCTTATTTTCATCAGAGCTGTAATTTAAATTGCCTTTCCTCCCAGTTAATATATCTGGGTCTTCTATCACCATGTGTGAACCCGCAAAGACTCGATCCCCACACAATCCTGTGATGCGAGAGCAGCTCTAAGAAAAGTAACATTATGTTATAACAAACATAATTTTCCTCCACCCCCTCTTCCTATGTCACCCCAGCTGCAGTGACTTTTCACTCTGTTGATACACCACTAATACTTATGGAACTGCTATGTGCAGTTCCATTTTGTTAACCTTAAATATGAACATCGGAAGACTTTCACTATACTAACAAGTTGCAATATATTAATATCTGAATGTAGGACCCCTAAATGTGTGAAGTGTGACGAGTTGATTAGATACAGTTAGGTTCATAAATATTTGGACAGAGACAACTTTTTTCTAATTTTGGCTCTGTACATTACCACAATGAATTTTAAATGAAACAACTGAGATACAGTTGAACTGCAGACTTTCATTTCACTTTAATTGTCGGTTGAACAAAAAAGATAGCATAAATGTGAGGAACTAAAGCCTTTTTTTTAACACAATCACTTAATTTCAGGGTCTCAAAAGCAATTGGACAATTGACTCAAATGCTATTTCATGGGCAGGTGTGGGCAGAAACAAGCCCTGGAGTTGATTTGAGGGGGGTGCTTGTATGTGGAAGATTTTGCTGCGAACAGACAACATGTGGTCAAAGGAGCTCTCCATGCAGGTGAAACAAGCCATCCTTAAGCTGCAAAAACAGGAAAAAACCCAGTGGTAAAATCTACAGTTTGGTACATCTTGAAAAAGAAAGAAAGCACTAGCGAACTCAGCAACGCAAAAATATCTGGACATCCACGGAAGAAAACAGTGTTGGATGATCATAGAATCATTTCCATGGTGAAGAGAAACACCTTCACAACAGCCAAACAAGTGAACAACACTCTCCAGGAGGTAGGCGTATTCATAACCAAGTCTACCATAAAGAGAAGACTGCATGAAAGTAAATACAGAGGGTGCACTGCAAGGTGCAAGCCACTCATAAGCATCAAGAATAGAAAGGCTAGATTGGACTTTGCTAAAAAAAAAAAAACATCTAAAAAAGCCAGCACAGTTCTAGAAAAACATTCTTTGGACAGATGAAACCAAAATCATGGCAAGAAAAAAGTATGGAGACGGCGGAGTGGCACAGCTCATGATCCAAAGCCTACCACATCATCTATAAAACATGGCGGAGGCAGTGTGATGGATTGGGCTGCCTGTGGCACTGGGACACTAGTGTTTATCGATGATGTGACACAGAACAGAAGCAGCCGAATGAATTCTGAGGTGTACAGAGACATAATGTCTGCTCAAATCCAGCTAAATGCAGTCAAATTGATAGGGAGGTGTTTCATAAAGCATATGAACAATGACCCAAAACATACAGCCAAAGCAACCTAGGAGTTCATTAAAGCTAAGAAGTGGAATATTTTTGAATGGCCAAGTCAGTCACCTAAGCTGAACCCAATTGAGCATCGTTTCACTAGTTGAAGACTAAACTTCAGACAGAAAGACCCACAAACAAACAGCAACTGAAAGCCGCTGCAGTAAAGGCCTGGCAGAGCATTAAAAAGGAGGAAACCCAGAATCTGGTGATATCCAGTCCAAGACTTCCGGTTGTCATTGCTAGCAAAGGGTTTTCATCCAAGTATTAGAAATGAACATTTTATTTTCAGCTTTTTAATTTGTCCAATTACTTTTGAGCCCCTGAAATTAAGTGACTGTGTTAAAAAAAAGGCTTTAGTTTCCCACATTCATATGCAATCCTTTTGTTCAACCCACTGAATTAAAGCTGAAAGTCTGCAGTTCAACTGCATCTAAATTGTTTCATTTAAAAATACATGATTTACTTTAATTTTTAACCACAGTAATTTCTGTTCTGCATTTTTAACCCATTAACTTACTTCCCAATCTATGCATTAAAGTCCGGATCTTTTCTTCAGGTTCTAAAAGTTACTATACACATGGGGGCTAAAGTATGATTCTTCAATGCTCAGGCGCCTACCATTCTCCTTCTTCCCCACTTCCTAGGCATCTAATGTCCCTGGCAGGACGTCACTTCCGCTCCCCGTTCACTCCACACGCAGCAGCTCAGAAAGAGGCACAACCTCCCTCCCACCCAGTTAGTAGAGTGTTATACAGTTAAATATCGCTTTTTTAAAAAAAAATAAAAAAAAGTGAGTGAAGTTTTACTGCACTATTTGCAGTAAAATACAAGTTAAACACTGAAGCCCTTATCTTATTTCCCTGTGTACATACAGTATATACACTCTTGCACACGTATTTATACTGGCAAAAGCAGTAACTTCACTAACTCAGTCAATCGCTGGATTGCATACTTAGAAAATGTCAACCCACATTCACCTTTATATGGACATTAGTCATACATACATACCCATATTAGCACAGCCTCTTACATCTGTTTGTGCACTCTTACAATCATACACTCTCTCCCTTCACAAGTCCATAAACTAATTTCCTCCCAAAACTGACCTACTTAACCAATGTCCAATAATTATTGTGCATTCACCTGTACCATGTTTTAAAAATCACGAACTTCAAAGTACAAATGGTTATGCACAACAATAAATAATTCCCAATAATCAATAATTCCCAATAAACAATAATTCCCATCCCATCTACCCACAATGGTTTAATCAGCTCTCAGTGTCTCTGTTGATCTCTCCCAATTAATTTTCCTTGTGTGCAAGAGATTGTATTTCCATGTTTCTATTAATAGGTGAAGAGTCATATAAAAATGTATGTACTGAGTAAAAATTATAATAATGGCCATCAAGATCAATAGTGTTTATTGATTCCTTGGGGATGAAAGCCTACAAAAGAATCTAGCTGTATTATTTTAGAATAAAAACTTGCTCTGCAAAATGATTATTAGTTTTTTGCATTAGGGATGCACCAAATCCACTATTTGGGATTCAGCAAAATCCCTGAATCCTTTATGGAAGATTTGGCCGCATACCGAACCGAATCCTAATTTGCATATGCAAATTAGGAGCAGGAAAGGAACAAGTGGAAGTACTTCCTTGTTTTGTGATGAAAAGTCATGTGATTGTCCTTCCTGCCCCTAATTTACATATGCAAATTAGGGTTTGGATTCCGTTTGGCCAGGCTCAAGGATAAATCCGAATCCTTCTGAAAAAGGCAAAAACCTGTCCAAATCCCTAACAGAATCCTGGATTCGGTGAATTCCTAATTTGCACACTGGGAACCATTTGTGTGTAGTCCCCTAGGCCCTCACTAACTGTTAGATATTTTCTTGTTTTATGTTATATTTTTACATAATATGAGGATAAAAGTCAAGGCACTGTAAAGAAACACAAAAGCTAGCTGCAATGCAACAAAAGATGAGATCCATCTGTGTTATCTGATATTTTTATAGAATACATTTTCCATTTGTACAAAAAATATCACATATACCTTTAGAAGCCTTTACTATCAAGAAAATCAAAACTGATTGCGCAGCATTTCTAACATTAGTTTACCTTTTCTGTATTACATTTGCTTCTCTAGGTTTATAATGCATTTTTAACTCTCAGATGTTTGCTTAAATACTCTCAGACACAGTGAACATCCCACTGTCAAGCTGCACAATTATTTTTACTAATCCACAGAGAATGGTGAAAACAGAACCATTTGAACTGAGCCAGTGCAATAATCTTATGGAGCGTTCAAGCAGACATAAGTAGCATTATGTAAATGTCTGGCAGCACTTCTTTATGCTTGAGTACATTGTGTTAATTATCCTAGAGCATCACCCACATTATGTCAGCAGCCACTTCCAAAACATCTCAGAGAGACAGAGTAATAGGATCAACATTAAGCATTACACTAAGTTTGCTTCAATTATTTATTTACAATGATAATCTAGACTTGTTCTTGCTTTAAACACTATTGGCTTCATTAACAGAGTTTATTTCATGAACTCAGACAATGGTAAGTTTTTTTAACAGCGTGTATAAACGTGTTGACTTATTAACAAGCAAAAGTTATCTTGCATTACATTAGCAGAATAAAATGAGTTTCTGTGCTTTTTTATATAAAACATTGGTAGGAAGATACAGCTTCTTTGGCTGAAAGTACAGCGTGGATGTATGATTGAAAAATACAGTTTATTTGCATTCCCCATTGTCCTACTTAATGGCTTCACGTAAATAAACTTTCATAATAAATATACCTGTACATTTTTTAGTGGTATCTGCCGATGGGTAATCCAAAGTCTTCATGTTACAGTTAGAGCCACATTATTTCTGGTCAGGTGATCTTTAAGGGAGCTCACAGACTATCACAAACTAGTGGTTTAAGGTGAAAGATATAAAAGGACAATATTTACTTAAATATATATTCCAGGTTGGTAAATATATTCCAGGTTGGTCTTTAATATGCTACTAAATATCTGTTGCTTAAGTATTTATTTTGGAGGTAAAAGTTTTACTTTAAGACTAACCCAAATATTTTTGTGTTTTTACGGATTTTAACCTTCTCTTTCTGCAGTTTAAAGAGATTGCTTTCCGTAGCAACTACTAAAGATAACATAGAAGATGAACAGAAAATTGACTCAAACTCAGAGATTTATAATCGCACAATTGCAAAGTTGCATAAAAAGTTGTTCTTTTACAGATTCCCTAATAAAGTTGGCTTAAAGACATACTTTTGTCAAATAAATACTTTATCAGTATTATTCTTATGATAAATACTTTATAGTTTAAATATTTTTAAATTATAATTAATTATGTTATATCTTGTAATATTTAAAAATACATATTTGATTATGATATTTTAAACCAGTACATTACAGACAACACAAACAAAATTTAGAGCTTGGATAAGCCAATACTATCTAACCTTAACAACATACCTAAAAATTGGCTCAGGAGAAATTATATTTCTTTTCTTGTTGGAAAAGTGTATTACTTGATAAAGTGACAAAACATCTTGGAAACTAACATACACGTGCAATTGTAATGCCTTCTAATCACACAAATCAATACAAGATTTTTGTACTTGTGCATGACCTTCCTCAAATTATCCCTCCATTTTGGCTGAATAAGAAAGCATGTGGGCTATTTGATAAAACACTAAGTGTGTGAAATGAGAGGCCTCATCACTTTTGCCAGACTCCTTTTGACAGAATGATGATAGAAGCATCACATCCCTGGGAGAGTAAATGCAAACTGACAAGAGATGAGCCTTTAGATGTTGAATATAATCTTGAATTGTGCTTGAAGTGTCTTATTATCTTGTCTTTTGATGTCTGAAGGGGTGGTTCATTGTTAGAAAAAAAAAGCAAATCCGGCACACATCTTTACCGTCTTTCGGAAGAAAAAAAAACTGTTTGGCCTTTAACAACTGCTTTTCCCACTAATGTCCATTTCTTTCTGACAATAAATATTTCAGGCCATCAGAAAGTGACAAACAATTTGCTTTACATGCCAAGCTTTTTACGGTTTGGGAGAGATCATGTGGAAACTTATTTCTAAAAAGGGTTGAAAATTAACAACATTACAGATGTTAAAATGGCAGAGAACTTTATGAACATGCTGTTCTGTTACTTGCTGCACAAATTATTGTTCCTGCTAAGTTTGTTTCTTATGGATATCAGGCAACTGAAAAAACGTTTTTGTTATCATAAAGTTTCAAACGTTACTGTATGCAAACTAAGCAATAAGAAGAGGCATTATGTTTGCTGGATAATTGGAAAAAAAATAATTCTGTGTGGGTGGATAGTGGCATTCTGGTGCAACACTGAACTGTGTCTTTTTATTTCCACTCCATGGAAAGAACAGGTATCCTTATAACATGCACCCTTTGTCAGGCACAAAACAGTTTATATTTTTTGGAGGAAATGTTATAATGTATATATATGTTATGTAAGCAGAAAAAAATGCATATATACGAACAGGGATTAATAAATCATAATGTAATATTCTTTATTAGACAGTTATTACATTGCAATTTTTAATTATGTATAGCACATTTTTTTTTTTACACAGTTTTATCACACTGGGCACTTTCTGTTTTCCCTAAAAGGTTAGAAAATGGAAATTATTTCACAGGTTTCTCCAGACTACATAAAATGTAACAACATCACATACAGATTATGAGCAAGTTTACTAAGGTGGGAATTTTGCAATATTAGAGTGTTACAAATGGCTAAAATGTTACTTATTTGCTAATTTCCTGTTTAATTGTGTAAACATAAGAACATTTCTAGCACTCGCACAATTCAAATGTTTTACCACTGTCAATTTACACTGAAACCAAAGCAATGGTATTTTCTGATGTTTTTTGCTAGCACTATTTGGTTATTTACACAGATAACCAATATACAGTACCATTGCCCTACTGATATACTAATATATATTGGGTAATTAGAAATATTTATAGATAGTTGGATATATAGGTACTACTTTACTGTTGTATTTTCATAGTAGTTTAGAATGTAAAAGATTAATACATGGCCCTTGCTGAAGTACAGCCTCCAGCATTCTATTCCAGTCACATACTGCTGCAGAATGCTGGAGCATATGATCAAGCCCAGGCTGGAAATCTATAGATCTGTAGAGGACCTGCTGTAATAGGCCATAAACTGTCTACTTCTTAGGCCGTTTAGGAACTGTTTGGGCCTCTGTTTTTTGAATCCCAGTCTGGGCCTGCTTTTAATAAAGCAACCCTGGAAAGTCTCATGTTACTGTTCACTACTTTATGATAGAAAAAGTAGTCTGTGGCCCACTGGCTTGCCATGTCCAGGGCCCTCCACTCCAAAAACAACCCCCTCCAACAGCCCCTGCCCCTGCTGCAACCACCCTCCAACAGCCCTTACCCTACGTGTACTTTTTTTCCTTCAAGATGGGAGGCGATCGGAGCTGGGAGGGGAGGTCAGGGAGTGGTGTAGGGAGCGGGTCTTGGCTGGTGGGCCCCAAAAAGGCCTGGACCACAGAGTCAAACCAGCCCAGTCCAACCCTGTACGATACTTCATTGGTTGACAATAAACTGGTACAAAGATGTGTAAGATGCGGGTTATCTGTTTGTACAAATGAAACTACAGTGAATACATTCTCAGATATTTGTATAAAATGCAGAGACGATACAGAGAAACAATTCTAGGCATCCAGATAAGAGTTAAATTTCATCTAGCATAGTGTGCTTGAGTTTTTCAACCCTTTTTAAGGTCATTACATTCTGTTTCTAGACAACAGGTCAGCTTTAATTACAGTATTGAAATTATTCACGGTCCTCACATTAAAGTATATTAAAATGAGACTAAAGGTGCTTCATTCGGAGAGATCAGTGCAAGCCAAGCCAATTCCTGGCTATTACTAGATCAATTAATGTTATGTACACTACACTACTCTGTTGTGCATTTGGGACTAATTAGACTATTAGGAATACCATATACTTCAAATAAAGGGCATGCAGGTTCAAAACTCAAGTATCTTTTTGAATTATATACCAGAACTAATGTCTGTATTTTTCTACTTATTTATGTTTTTCATTAAAATGCTTGTTTGTTTTCTACATAGTAAAATTGTGTTTTTTTTACCTTGAACTTGTAACTCAAATGGTACCTTACTTTCAGTCAGAAAAAAATTTTATGTGTAAAAACCCAATTCTGCGAGATCGAGTCCCACAACCCGAAAACTTGAATTGATTGAGTTTTTGGTGAAAAAAAACTAGAAACACTCAAATCATTAGAATTTTCAGAAAAACCTTTTGAAAAATCAAGTAGGCTGTTATCCTCTACTGCCATTAACATTGACTACAGAACTTTGTCAGCTTTTAGGTGGTGTATTTTTGGATTTAAGCAATTTAGAGGGTTGAGGTATAATAAATCTCTAATATTTTTTTTAAAAACTATAGTTTCAGGGTTTTCTGTAGCCTGAAAAATGTGAGTTTTGACCAAAAAAATACAACTCCAATACTGGAATTTAGGTGGAAAAAAATACTCAAACCTTAATAAATCTGTCCCTGCCAAAACAGCATCATGGATACGTCTTCCCAAAGATGTATCTCCCCTTTTAAAAAGGTAGATTTATTCTGAAAAATAGCCTGTGTACAAGGGTTAAATGCATCACTGAGCAGTTTAATAAAGTATGGTGCTGTTATAAAAGGTCCTGTTGGGAATCCAGTAGTAAAGTGATACAAAGAGAATGTCTTTTCCCTTCTCTTAACATTTGCTTGTCCCAGGATAAAAAAGTGTAGCGGTCACCATTCCTCTTTTTACATTGATGGCACAATTTGGCCTTGAAATATTTGCATGAATTCATATGAAAAGAACTGTCATAAACGATTGATTTCAGGGTATTGTCTGCAACTACATTGGAGTACTTTATTTTAACAAATATATTATATATGAGATTATGCTGTTACTGTGTCACTTTAAAATTAAGGAGGTATTTGAAAACTATGGCAACATTTACAAACACAAAGTATTTTTCTCCTCAGTAAAGGGAAGTGTTCTACCCTCCCCCATCACAAACAATACTATTTATTATTTGAAAAATCCACTTTTAAAAAAAAGATGTGTGTTAAACAATATTCTATATATATTGCATCCTTTATGTATATGTATAATTGTAAACTGGTTTGTACTGGTGGTTTATACTGATGTAAACTGGTTTATACTTTTGAAGTATGGAGGATTTTTGTGTTACACATAAATAAAAATCTATTGAAACAGAAAAATCCACTTTTAGGGCTAGGCACCTCCAGACAACATTACTTGTTGCTGAAAATAACTTGACAGTTACAACAGGAATTACTGATAAAAGATTGCCAATGCAGTTTATTAACATGGACATAAATACATTAACCAGTTATAATAATGGTTTTAGTTATAATAATAACTTTAGACCTATCAGCAGGGCCGCCATTAGAAATCACGGGGGGCCCGTACAACAAAATTTTTGGGGCCCCCTGGGCCCCGCCCACACTGACGACCAAGCTCCACCCCATATCCCGCCCACTCCACATCGCAGTTAAAAGACCACACAGACATCAGCGCTAAAAAAGTAAACCCCCCCCCACACAAGTTGTAAAAAGCTATTGATGGTCAGGGCCCCCTTATAAAAAATTGGGGCCCCAAAAAAAAAAATTACATTTTTTTTTTTTTTAAAACATTGAAAAAAAAAAAATTATTTTTTTTTGAAAAAAAAAACATTGGTGGCAGGGGCCCCCTTACAAGTTAAAAACAAATTGGGGCCCCAAAAAAAAATTTGAAAAAAAAAAATTTTTTTTTTTTTGAAAAAAAAACCAAACATTGGCGGCAGGGGCCCCCTTATAAGTTAAAAACAAATTGGGGCCCCAAAAAAAAATTTGAAAAAAAAATAATTTTTTTTTGAGAAAAAAAAACTGGTGGCAGGGGCCCCCTTACAAGTTAAGAAAATTAATTTTATATAAAAAAAAAAAAAAAAAATACAATGGTGGCAAGGGGCCCCTTACGAGTTAAAAAAAAAATTGGGGCCCCAAAAAAAAAGTTTTAAAAAAAAGATTGGTGGCAGGGGCCTATAGAATATTAAAATAATACATTGGTGGCCAGGGGATTAAAAAAAAAAAAAAACACAAACTGGTGTTCAGTAGGATTGAACTCATGGCTTCAGTACTTCAACTTCGCCTCCTTTCGTGACTTCGGGTCTTTTCACCGCTTCAGGACTTCAATTTTGGCTGTTTTCGTGACTTCGGGTCTTTGCGCTGCTTCAGGACTTCGGCTTCGGCTGTTTTCGTGACTTCGGGTCTTTTCGGCGCTTCGTGACTTCGGCTTTTTCCGTGACTTCGGGTCTTTTCGGCGCATCGGCTTCGGCTTTTCGGCACTTCCGCATTCGGCACGCAAGAGGCAAGACGTACGGCTCGGGCGCTCGTAAGGGGGGCCCGGATCTTCAAAAAATGCAGCGCTGCCGGGCCCCCCTTCATGCCCGGGCCCGGTACGCTTGTCCCCCCTGTCCCCCCCTGATGGCGGCCCTGCCTATCAGAGTGACCATGTCACATGAAGCAACCTTAACACAGGAATTGTACAAGGGACCCAGACTTGACAGGACAACCTTCTGCCTACAACTCCCTCCTTTTTCATTGGGAATAATAACATAGGATATTACAGTACTAACAAGGGATAAACAAAAGTTTAGTCAGAATCAGAACTACAGGGCATACAGACTCAAAAGAAAAAAAAGGCAGAGACAAACGGGGATAGAACAAGAAATACGAGACCAGAACCCAAGGCAACCAGACAAGGAATGATATTTATACAAAAATCAGTACCATAACAAAATGGTTTTTTTTGCCTTCCTCTGGATCAACTGGCAGATAGACAGGTTAATAAAAGTAAAATGGTTGAACTTGATGGATGTGTGTCTTTTTTCAACCTAACTTATTATGTTACTATGTAAGATATGCAGGAACCCATACAATAAGACACACACACGGGCAGTGGAAGAGTTGAAGACAGGTTTTAATACAGCTTGTTGGGCCATTAATTGCACTTGATGCACTTAATACAGCTTTAAGTAATATTCAGAACTTGGAACACATAAAGATATGATAACTTTTTAGGGCAATGGTACATGGGTAGTGATGGGCGAATTTATTCGCCAGGCGCGAATTTGCGGCGAATTTGCGCGATTCGCCGCCAGCGAATAAATTCGCGACACTCCCGCGAAAATTCGTGGAAAAAATTCGCCGGCGTCAAAAAATTTTTTCCGAAAAACGGACGCCGGCGTCAAAAACGGGCGCCGGCGTCGGAAAAACGGACGCCGGCGTAAAAAACGAGACGCCGGCGCCGTTTCGCGAATTTTTTGCCGTTTCGCGAATTTCGCTCGAAATTCGCAAATTTTTCGGCGAAGCAAAACGGCGCAAATTCGCCCATCACTATACATGGGATAAATGTGAAGGATTTTGAATTCCACCCAGTGAAATTAACCAAGGAGCCTTTAGACTATTTCCCTAGCCTAGAGACAAAGACAAAGCAGTCAAAAGCATTGGGAGTAAGGTTAAAAAATAACCAGTAGGAGCAGTACAAAGGATAAAAATTAGGTTGAGATGCCAATTAGGCACTTTTGGGCCTAACATTATACTCTTATAAAATATTAAAGTACTATACCTGTTAACAATGTATATATGTTAAACAGGTATGGGAGCTGGGGGTTCCCAGATAAGGGGTCTTTTCATAATTTGGATCACCATACTTTAAAGCTACTAAAAATCATTTAAAAATCATTTGGTTTGCTTCCAATTAGGATTTATCATATCTTAGTTTGGATGAAGGACAAGGTACTGTTTTATTATTACATCACCAATAATAATTTAATTATTTGATTAAAATGGTCTATGAGAGATGGCCTTCCTAAAATTCAGAGCTTTCTGGATAACAGGTTTTCCAGATAATGGATCTCATACCTGTAATAATAGCTTAAATATATTGCAATATATGGCCAAACAATCCCTGTTTTTTAAAGGGTAAGGCAGTTTTAGTAGCTCAAGGCACAAAATGTCTCAACGTCCTTAATATATTGATAATGGGTTGAGTGCAGAGGACCTTCTGTATTTACCTGTGATAATAAATTAGTATTCACTGCATTTTTAGGAGCATGAACACACAAACATTTTGATGTCTGATTCTGCTATTGGCAACAAACACAGAGCCTTTACGTAGTTGACACAGTCAGGTATAGCAGGAATCCTTGAACCTAAATCAGACACACAATAACAAGTACTCCATCTGCCTGCTGTATCAATGTAAGGCACAGGCCTTTGTACTCTGCAAACTCATTCCATTCATATGCCAAGAAGCACAGCTTGGTCACTCAGATGTGCCCATGCAAATGCCCTTGTGCTTAAAACACAGCATACAACAGTTTACTGCTTTAATAATGTTTTACAAAATCCATAGCATTTTTAAGACCTATTTAAAGATGGTGTAATTTTATGCATAAATATTTTTTTCCAAACAAAAAATATTATTATTACCCGCACATGCACTTTTTCTGTTAACAGCTGTTACCTTGCCCCACAAGGAATGTACATTTTTTGCAGAGCAATCTACATCAAAGTGGTTCCCATCAACAGAAAATAATGTACTTTAAGTACATATGCATTAGGGCATGCATAGAATTATTCCCTATTTTGCTAAATAATCCCCACTATGTGTGAAAAAATTCAACTCATCTTTTTTTTTCTTCTTCATGTTTTTTACCTTTTAAGTTGAGGATGTCTGATGTATTATTTATCTCAAAGTAGCTGGCAAAGATCCCAATGAACTGAAAGTACTGGTGTTCATACAAATTATCAGTTTATTATCTTCTTACAACGAAAAAAACCTGGAGACAAACTCAAACCTTCAGCAGTTGTGGATAAAAAGCTTGTATTTTGATCAGCTGATGTCTGTTAATTAGGCAAAAACCAGAGATGATGTTTATGCCAAGGGCTTCAAAGGAAAACAAGATGCATTGCTTTAGTTACCTAGAAGTGTTGACAAATAATGTAAAAGGATTTCACTTTAAATTAATTATATGATATTGTAACCCATATTTTCACAGCTTGTTTATATGACTTTTTCTCATTATCTGGTAATTATTGCTGAATATTTGTAGGTGTCTACCACATACTTTAAGAACATTATGCTAAATATTTAACATAGTTTCTGTAAAGAGGATGATAACTCGTGCAGCACTGCAAGAATAAACAGTATGTACACATAACATTTACAGGTAAAGGATATATTATCTGAAATGCTTGGGATTTTGTGGATATGGGATCTTCCATAATTTGCATCGCTGTACAAGTCTGCTGAAATCATTTAAACATTAAATAAACCCAGTAGAATTGTGCCATCAATATGGATCAATGCAACATATTTGGGATCAAGTACAGCGTACTGTTTTATTATTACCAAAGAAAATCATATTTAAAAACTAAAATAATTTTGCTTTAAATTAAGTCTATGATAGATGGCTTTCCATTAGAGCAGTCTGGATAATAGTTTTTGGATAATGGATCCAATACCTGTACTATCACCAGTGCTACGAATGCCACACTTTCGTTTTAATGTATATTGTTATAATGACTTCTCATATATTTACTATATATCATTATTTTTTTGGGGGGGGGGATTATAAATTGATGCTTTATAACTTTCCATTCCATATTAGATTTTAATGCTGGACTTCATGCCTACTTTTAACCTTATCTTAGTTTATCTGTCTGCCCATGGTGGACATTTTAAATACTAAACAGGCCTATAGAAAATAGTGCATACATGATATTTTGATTTGACTTCCGTGGTTCACTCTTAGAGAAATGTAGTGGCCAAAACAGCACTTTACCTGCCACCACTTCATATTCAAAATAATGAGAAATGCTCTGTCTGTGGTAGATGCTGCCAGGTAATGGAACAGTGGGAAGCAGTGGCTGGTAGGGTCTTCCTGAGATACTGGGGAAATCATGTCAAAGTAGTGTTCCAGTGTTACAAACAATTGCACAGGATGCAATACAAAGAATATATGTTGTGAATTATAGAGATGGAGCAAATGGAATTTGTATTTACACTATTCCCCAGTGACATGATTGGCATGTAATTTACAGCATGTGTGCTGAATGCACACATTATATATGCTCCATTTGTACAATTTTCATTTTTTTAAAAGTTTGCGCTCTTCCATAGGTATCTGAGCAAATAGCTAGCATGCTCAGGCACAGTATAGTAGAATGCTATGTAAATACCTTAAAGCCAAAATATCTATTTTAATAGAGCTTTAAACGCATGTCAAAGAAATAGGTCACCACAGTACACAAGAAGGAAACCTTCCCAGCTAGGATAGGATTTTAGGGAAACATTTGTCAAAGGGCAAAAAAAGAGGGCAAATATATGTGTCAAGTACAGCCATGTTACTGATCCCTTGAAAGTATACACAATGGATAGATCTAGATCTAGGAAGCTACCACAAATCTATGCTAGAGTAGATGTTTCCCTGTAGTATACAGTATTCAACAGGATAATATTATTATATAAAGAATCATTAACAGCATAGTGCAAGAGCAATAGGAGATGCTCTTGGAATTACATGTTTTCCTTGCTTTTTGCATTCGGAGTTTTTTGTAGGTGAAGACGTTTAGATTTCAGTAAGTTCCTTAATATAACTGATCAGTGGGAGATAGATTCAAGTTTTCATTTGCTTTGTCATACATTGCTTTCTATGGTTTCCACTTTCCAGCTGTTAAAATACATGTAGTCTTTGTGATACTCTGTACCAAAAGCAGCTTGCTTTCCATACTCAGTAAGAGCAATCAGCTGCCAGTGGGTTGGGGTTTTTGATCATCATAGTTTTTACTATTTCTGCCATAGTCAAAATTTGATGACTTTCCTATAGTAAAGGAGGATGTTTTTTCTATCACAATTGGGGGCACATTTACTAAGCTCGAGTGAAGGATTAGAATGAAAAAAACTTCTAAAGTTTTTTTTTTGGGTACTTCAACCATCGAATAGGCTACTTCGACCTTCGACTACGACTTCGACTTCGATTCGAACGATTCAAGCTAAAAATCTTTTGACTATTCGACCATTCGATAGTCGAAGTACTGTCTCTTTAAAAAAAACTTCGAATGACAACTTCGGCACTTTAAATCTACCGAGCTACAATGTTAGCCTATGGGAACCTTCCCCATAAGCTTTTTAAGCTTTTTTTGAATAGTTTGATCAACTGATTTTTCCTTCGATCAAAGTATTTGCGGTAAATCCTTCAACTTCGATATTCGAAGTCAAGGATTTTACTTCGAGGGTCGAATACCGAGGGTTAATTTACCCTCAATATTTGGCCCTTAGTAAATGTTCCCCTTGATGTTAACAATTCAGCTAGGCAGGCATACCTGGGCTTTGCAGGTACTGGAATTTCAAAACAGAAAGCAGTAAAACTAGTAAAACATTTGGTTTCAATCATCATTTTGCTGGATAGATGCATGTGTGACTATATATTTAACATCTATAAAATGTAACTTTAACAGCCATTGTTTCTTCAGTATTGTGTTTATTCTATATCTGCTCAGATATGTAAGACACACAGATAGAAGCAAATATGACACCAATATGTAATATGTATCATAAATAAACAGAGGGAGTGAAAAAGAGACTGATTTGTAAAAATGCTCCAGAAAATTAATTTGACTGACACCTCTAATAGAATAAATGATTCTCCATCAAGTCTGGTGATTGCAGTGTGACAATATATATATATATATATATATATATATATATATATATATATATATATATATATATATATATATATATATATATATATATATATATATATATATATAAATATATATATATATATATATATATATATATATATATATATATATATATATGCATAATTACCAAAAATAGACTATTCTACATATTTTCTAATGAAATGAAACAGTGATATGAGTGAGAAGTACAGAAACATTTCTATACATATTAACTAAAACAGAAATGACAAAGTATAGGTTTTCATGTTCTCAGGATGTGCTAACAAATCCACATATTTGAAATGAATGCCATGGTAAGAAATAGTTGTTTTGTCTGAAATATTTTTCCCAATAGCTGTTTTTATACATAACCTTTCTACCAGGTAATAGCTGCATTCTGCAGTGTACATTTATGTTGTGCTTTGTTTATACCAGAAATAGAAAACAGAAGGAGAAATAACAAAAAAAATCCAACTAAGGGTAAAAAGTAAATGTAAGGCATTTGATTTCTACAATATCGTTAGTTAGAACTCATCAGTAGAAATCAATCTCAATTACTTTGAGTACCAGCTATCTAAGAATAGGATGGTAAGTCAAAATCTGGAACTATTGGGAATGACAGCTCCCAGAATCCCGCAAGCCAACAGCTCACTTAGAATACCGTGGGTTTCTGGTGATAACAGTTGGGGGGGGAGTGAGTTAGGCTCTCAAATTATGAGGGCTTTATTAGAACGGCTTTGTTTTATATGTTGCATTTCCCCTTGATCTAAAGTTAAAATTAGTACTATGAGACAGGGAAATCATTTATAGTAATTTCTTTGTTGGTGACTTTGACCGCTTCATGCCAGAAGGTACTAGTTAAACCTGGGAATTGGAGACTCAAATCAGTCACTGGCAAATCATGTAAGGAGATGTAGATCAACAAGAGTAGGGTGCAAGTTTTACATCCCAGTTTAATTACATATAATATTGTTTTATAAAAATGTACAAATTAAACGTTTTAAACTGAATTATACAGTGCTTCATTTGTAACCAAACTCAATATAATGGTTTGTAATGGCATTCTGATTTTTGAAGTTGCATATTTAGAATGTCTACTCAAGTGCTATTCTGTGGTATAAAAGTTTGGTACAAAAAATCCCAGGTCAAATTCCACTTATTTATAAAACTTTAGAAATGTTTTGATTGATAAACTAATTCTAATACCTTAGCAGGTTCTTTGTATAACTACAAATAGAACAAAAAGTACAACCTGCTGTATTATATAAAGTGTGTTTATATATTTATATAAAGAGCAAATGAGAGATGCAGACTAAATGCATAACAGCCTTCTCACACAAAATATTTTAACCTATTTTTTGTCACCAAGTTTTAGCTTATTAATTGTATTTTATAGAACTATATTCAGACACACATGTTATATTTTGCAAAGGCTGGCCCAATTAAAGCACATGCCATGTACAGCAAGTGCTATGCCTTATGTATTTGTACAAGATCCACAGTCCAATTATTATATAGATTGCAGTTAATAAATCCTACTAAAACTTTTTGTTTATTTCAGCAAGTTCAAGATTATTCGAACATTCAACATAATCAGATGTATTAGCAACATTATAAAAAAGTACTGGGGCATATTTTTTTGTATTAGTACAAATTATTTTCTGCATTTTTAAATGAAAATAGTCTTAGAATGAAAATAGCATTTAATTTACAAAGCTTCTTTGCTGAGCTGTTGGGAAACAAGACCCATCCGAAAATGCTGTACTTTTTATCCTGAAATAACGTGATACGAAATTCATGTGGCTAAAGAATACCTGATAATTAAATAAACATTGAGAGGGTAGAAGATACAAACTTACTGAATCCTTATTTGTAGCTTTTGTGGGAGATTAAAACTATTTGTTGAACTACAGTATATAGTTGATGTTTTACCCTGTGTTATATATATAATAGTTTAAGTTAGAAAACGCTACCATATATTAATAGATATATGAGGATAACAAAGCATAAATATAAAAATGTTCAAATATGGGATATCAATACTCAGCAGGCTGTATTAATGTTATCTTTGACAATTTTTATGTCTCCACATGCTTCACAAATGTGACATAGATGTCATAATAGTAATTAAAATAACATTGAAGTGTCCAAAACACTAATGCCATTTCTAACACGGCCAAAAGCATGTACACTGTAATTGAACTTTGTACTAACAGCAAAAACTTTGAGTGCAATTTTGCTAACTAACACACAGTTTATTTTTCAATATCACAGTAGTGACATATACTATGTGCTGGGACACCTAAAACTTTCAGAGTGCAGTCCTGACAAAGGGCAATTACAAGCAGACAGACACATACACATGTGCTGGTTTTTTTTAGCACACAGATGAAAATAAGCACACTTGAAGCTTAAAATCAGAACTGTGGGATATCAGTGTAAAATAAATGTCTTATAGGTTTAACTCTTCCATAAACTTGCACTTCAAGATAGAGCCAATTACACTAAGAAAATATAATACTAAAAATAATGTGAAACTTCATAAAAAATTATTCAGCCTGTTTTTATTTTTTTACATTTATTATTAAAACTCACTCTGTTGCTAATGATAATATTGCTACACATTAAGTAGTGCATAGTTTCCTTTTTAATTTAAATTTAGAATGTTGACCGCAGTAGGAGTTGTAGTAAATATCTTAAGTTACCGTGATAAAAAAAATGAAATTGATCAACGGTGGTAAAGAAAAAAACAAAAAAACAAATAGAAAACACTTCTTGATTACCTCATCTCAACCCGAAAATGAGACTTTGAAGGCTGATATATCTTCCTTGAGCAATATCATTCACCCTACCCTTTGCTCTTCCCTGTAATTGGAGATCACAGGTGCCGGTGTGGACCTCCAGGATGCTATCCATTTGAATGACAAATGCCCATGAAAAAGTGCAGCACACAGCAGGATGCTCTGCTATGCAGCTTGAGGCAGGCAAATTACTTTCTTATTTACAGGATCATCATTATCTATAATATTTTGTTATTATTCTTATTTTATTTATTTATCTTCCTGGGTAATTTTGGCCAACTAAATGGCACTGGTTGTCATTTTCTTTATTCCAGCTCCCAAAAAAATAAAACAGTTGCAGAAGAGGAATTCAATACAAAGGAAAAGCATTCCGCATAATCCAGTTGTCACCTAACTCCAGAATTACTTTGGGTAAGAGTTTGACAATAGCAGGCCCCCTTTAGTGCTGAACGAGTTAATGTGTGCTATATTTACATCATAATTCACATATACCTGCAATATGGAGGCTTTGCAAGCTCTTTCTTGAAGACAGTGTTTAGAGACAGACTGAATGACACGGACGCTTAAGGAAACACATAGAATTTAAATCAAGACTACAGGGGACATTGGTCTCTAAGTCATCATGTGAGAACGAAAATTAAATACCTAGATGCACTTACCGAAGAGCTTGCTGGGAGTGTCCTCACCATCATTTGATTCCACAGGAGCAAGCAGGGGCTCGTTCAGCTCACTGTCTGAAGTAGCTGCCTTGTCTTCACCTCTCGACTCTGCATTCATCTCACTCCGCAGCAGCAGCAGGCTCTTACTGACTTTTCCGGCTATCATTGGATCCTAGGATTGGGGGGGAAATATAGAGTGAGGGAAAGGGGAAACAAAAGTGGAACCTTTGGTGTTGAAATACTCTTTCCAACACCTTCCCCCCTCTCTCTCTCTCTCTCTCTCTCTCTCTCTCTCTCTTACACACACACCACTCTCTCTCTCTTATCTCCCTAGCTGCTCCTGTTGTTATTGCTGGCTGCAGTCAAGTGAAGAGCTATTACAGATCCAATGAGTTTTCCATTACTCCCCACCCTATTAAAGCTCAACTAGCATGTGAAAGATTCAGAATGCTTTCAAGAGAACAAACTTCTTTCAAAGGGTGCTTACTAGCATCTTTTTTAAATTAGAGATATGGAGGGTTAATTCCATCATAATGCATTGAAGCATCTTTGAATATAAACAGGGCTTTTCCCTCTGCACCTGCGAGTGGTACTCTACTCCCATAACCACCAACTGAATTGCTATACAAATTATGCAAATACATTCTAATTGTGCAAAACAATACAAACAGGATATGTGCAATTGTTAAGAATTGCATGTATATAAATGTATATAGTATTTATGTATAATTTCTTATAGTTATCTTATAAATCCCAGTATCCCCATTGTAAAGAGTTATCAATGTTTAAAATCATTATACAAAAAACTATAGATCATGGCACTGTCTAGGCCAATTACTAAAATATAAAATATTAACAAAACAACCATAGTTAACAAGATTTGAATTCTATATAAATATATATATATATATATATATATATATATATATATATATATATATATATATGTTTATATATATATATATATATATATATATATATATATATATATGTTTATATATATATATATATATATATATATATATATATATATATATATATATATATATATATATATGACAAAATAATTTTTCTTGCTATAAAAATGTGGCTTTACAACACATACATTTTTGTAAATTAAAAAATAAAAATGACAAACAATGTTTCTGTGAGAAAGAAAATGGAATTAGCAATGATACTTACAAAACTATTGCAATCTTTCTTATTTTTAGTGGCATTAAGGCCCCAAAAGGTAGGAATGAAATGAATTTCCTGACGATGGGATCTATGCTATCTTCATTTCAATCAGAGGGCATTGTGAGGTCAAGGGCTCTTCTTCAGGATCCTGCCTCTAATTCCAGCACTGCACAGTCATTGTAGAATTTTTTTTTTTTGTAACTGTGCAAGTCTCAGATTAAAAAACAAAAACAAACAAAAAAAATAAAATAGAGGAGGAAGTACAAATGACCTGGTGGTGTTATGTAGCAGCTATTTATTGCAAAGTTCATGCCTAAATGATTCTCATGCAGAGAACAGGTGACCAGCATGCTTAGAGGTGGGCAAGGCACTTCCTAATGCCCCATCCTCGCATTGGTCGATGTGTGCCTGTGGGTTCCTTAATGTATTCATGTCTGAAAAGTGAATTTGATATGACACATGATAATCTATGAAAATGTTAATCAATAAAAATAGTTTAAGCTGTCATCAAATGCACTTCTTTAGTCAATACTCATATCGCTGCAAACAATGTCACTGTCACCGAGGTTTAATTTGCACAGCACTTAAATATTGGACTCCGTGCATCGATGCACTCCTCTTCAAATACTGTAGGTAAACACATTTTCTCCCTATTTAAGGCTGGAGCACTCAGCATGCATTTAGCTGAGTCGAATTCTCCCGTTTGAATAACTTGATAGGTCCACTGGAGGGCAAAATTAATACTTAATTGAATCTCACAGTCATCAAAATAATCAATACTTTTTTATTATTTATTCTTTACAGTCTGTTGACTGTTTCAAACCTCTGAGGGGATGGTGGAAAGGATTCATGGCTTTGAAACACTGTCATTTAACAAGGTAATTTTCAGTGGAGCATTAGAGGTTGTGAAACATATAATAAAACAAAAATGGTGGCTTGTAATAGGAAGAAAGAAAAGAATTATATTTCTGTCATCTAATAAAACAAGATAAATAAAATAAAATAAAAAAACACCAGTGAGAAAGGAGCCAAAGTAGGGGAGGGGGCTGGAAGGAAAAAAGAACGAGAGAGAGAGAGAGAGAGGTAGGAGCTGGCTTTTGAAGGGTTTTATCATATCAAGAGCAGAGCTGAGCTTTCATAATGCTGACATTTCTCATCCTGACAATCCTAAACAAGTGGAAAGGATGGGATCGCTGATATCATCTTTCATCACATTCCCCAGCTTAAGAACCAACATGACAGCTTCTCTCCCCTTTACACTGTTAATTACTAAATAAAACACTTCTCTGCAACTAAGGGTGTCAGCACGCTGCAAAAAACTGGGGGGACAAGGCCGGAGGTAAAGTGGATCTAAAAATTTTTGTTTTTTTGGTGGGAGATCAAAGGGGTCAGAAAATAATAAAGAGGAGACAATAATGCACCGGGCTTGCAAAAATCCCAGGAGACCAATTTAAGATAGGTCTTTGCTCTCAGCAAATCTAGTACAGAGCAATGTTTTAGAATTTCAAGATGTCACGTGACAACACTTGTCTATGCGCCATGTCCCCATTTTAAAACAACACTAATTATAATGTTACTTCATCACTATAATTTTTATTTTCCAATCAATGAAAACAAAACACAGACCACTTGCAATTTAGTGGCAAATCATTATCAACAGTGTACATATCCTTTTAATGTATTGTAACACCATAAGAGTTGCAGAGAGCAGGACATGTATGCAGTTATGGGATCCTTTATCTGGAGACCTGCTATTCAGAAAGCTTAGAATTACAGGAAGGCCATCTCCCATACACTTCACTTGAAACAAATAAAATTAATAAAATTAAAATGATTTCCTTTTTCTCTGTTATGATAAAACAGTACCTTGCACTTGATGGTAACTAAGCTGCATGAATCAATATTGGTGGTAAAACAATCCTACTGGGTTTATTTAATGTTTAAATGATTTTAGTAGACTTAAAGTTAGGGGAATCCAAATTATAGAAAGACTCCTTATCCGGAAACCCCCAGGTCCAGAACATTCTGGATAATGGATCCCATAAAATCTGTATACAGGGTGGGAAATATACTTGAACCTTCATATGAAATGATGTTCCATGGAAAAATAATAGCAATAGTTGGGCAGTGAACTAAGAAGGTGTTATTTATGGGCTGGCACAGACCTGACACAAGATGGTATTATTATGCAGGAAAGCAAAGAGAAATGTCCCAGCTCTCAACATAGCTTAGGGAGCATTATGTGATATATTGTTTTCTAGTCGCCAACAATATACCAACAGACTGTACACCCCATGGCAAAAGATAGGACTGAATGTTGCATAGTCTTAGGAATGCAGGTCACTAAAATTCTAAACCCTGCAATGCATTTGCTCGCCATCTAGTGTGCACAGTGCACATTAACACAAGGTTTGGAGATATTTTACATCATGAGAAGTATTGGCATGAACAGCAAACACTTTTGTAAATATAACAAACATGTTTCTATCATATATTTTCACATGTTGTTTTAAAAAAATCTTTATAGGATTTAAACATATACTGCTTTCACTAGATTGTTTAATAATTCTGAACTGTTCCCTTCTGAGTGCCAGATGCCCTGCTTACAATAAAGGTATGGGATCTGTTATCCAGAAACAAAATCAGATTTTTAAAATTGATTTTCTTTTTCTCTTCCTTATTAGAGGTAAAACAACCCTATTGGGTTTATTTAATGCTGAAATTAATTTTAAGTAGACTTAAGGTATGGAGATCCAAAGAAAGATCCCTTATTCAGAAAACCCCAGGTCCCATGCATTCTGGATAATATGTCTCATACCTGTAATAAAACATTCAGACATGTATTTGCTTTGACCAGTGTAACTTTTCAAAGATAAAGTCAGTGGAGCAGCTGATGGGAATTACAGCAGATTCCACTAGACTTTTACAGGCAAGAACTTCGAGCCTCATTATCATTATTATTGTTATTATTATTTATAATCAAAGATAAAGTCAGTGGAGCAGCTGACATAATTTGCAGGCTTTCACATAGATCATACATCATTCACATCGCTCCCAGTGGAGCTTTTTGTTTAAAAGCCTATCACATTCACACACATTATGGTAAATTTCATTAGCAAACAATTAACCTGTCTGTATGGTTTTGAAGTGTTTGAGGAAACCAGAGTACCCAGCAAGCATACAGACTCTTGCAGAAAGCTCCCTGGTCCCAGGGCTGCAATACAACCAGCGTCAGACTGGGGAGCAGCCCCTGCCGCAAAGCACCCTCTGCCCCCCCCAGCCGCAACCCCCCTCTGGCCTCACATCCAAGCAGCAACTCTGCATTGGCCCTGCTGCACTTATCTATTCTTCACTGCAGTGAACGGCCAGGGAGAGAGATCGGGGCAAGGATGGACGGTCACGATGGGAGGTAAGGAGAGCAACACTAGGGAGCATGTCTGGGCCGGTGGGTTTGCTCCCGGTGCCCCGCTGGCAACGGTTCAACCCTAAATACAACAATGCTAATCAATACTCGGCTTTTGCTTGTTTGCTGCACTGTAGAATATCTTGGCTTTCTATAAATAAACTCCAATAATCTATACAATCAATGAAAAACTCCTCAATGTGCTCAATCTAACAACGTGGCAAAGACGTATATTCGAGAGCTGCCATCTAGGGGTACAGGTGGTACTGCAGTTAGAGGTCCTAAGCAGAAGAGACCCCAAGAGATATACAAGTTTGATTAATTTGTTGTGAAGGAGGCAGCTTGTGGGAATATGGTGGAGATTTGATGGCAATGGTGGATCAGGGGCATGGTCATATATCTGCGGGCCCTAATTTTCATTTGAAATTCATTCTAATTGTTGGTACAGTAGGTTCCTCTACCAAGGGACCGAGGTGACCAGTGGGTTAATAATTGGAGCACTCCTCCTTAAGATGACCCTTGATTTTCCCCACTGCCACATTTCGGTCATCAGTCATGTATTAGGGTGCCATTAATATTCAGATGAGTACACATGAGCTGTGGTTCCAGGCACCCAGTCTCCCTCAAAAAAACTAGATATATTTAAAGGTTTGACCTGTGCAAGCAGATGAGCACCACTTAATAGTTACCCAGGAGGGTGTAATACTAGGGATCCACAGATCAAGGGCCTCTTGTTAGCAATCACATTTCAACTTCATTAAGTCCAGCAGCATGGAAAACTATTGCTAGACACAATACATTAAAATCCCTCACTGACTTAAAATAATAATCATGCAGAATTTGCTAAAATCTCTCCAGTGCAAAACTGTTTGATAAAATGCATTCATTAAAATGCTTATCACAAAGCTACTTAATACATAAGCTATACATAAAGGGGGGGGGGGTATATAAAGACTTTGGACTGAAGTTTGTCCTTTAGATCTCATGCAGAGGGTACCTCTCTTTGCTCCTCATGCTGGAATCAAAATCTGAATGTTGGGATGAGCGGGACCCAAAGTACAAAAAACTTGGCTGACTGCAAGTACAGAAAATGACAATTCGCAGACTCACTCAAAATACCATTCAAAATACCATTGTACATCTGTAAATCAATGAATATTCGTAAAAGAAAACAAAATTAAACATAACAAAAACACAAAAACTCACTGCAGAGATTAAACACTGTCCTAGGCACAACTGAATGATACCTGGTACTACAGTACATCTACTAATATATAGTGAATATAGTACCCCATATTGTAAAATATAAGATTATTATAAGTTACCAAGACGTTTCATGCCCATTTAATATTATACAGGTCATGGAACTTATAATGTCCTCATATTTTGCAACAGGGGTAATTGTTTTGATTTATTATAATACACACGTTTCTGTAAGTCATGTAACAGAAATTACATCACTAAGTACCAGATATAACTGATAAAATATAAACCGTACCTGACTCGAAAGTTACAATGATCCTTTGTCAATATTTATTATTTGCAAGATGATTTAAAGATCAGTCAGTCATAGAGCTGTTTCCCACTGTATGGATTTAATACCAAAGAAAATAGGTCTATAGCTTTTGCATCATATAAAGAGAGTAGCAACAGGCAGAAACTACAATGGGGCCCTGTGCTTACTGCCTTACTTTGGCAGGCATTAAGTAGAGGGCTGCATTGCACCCACAGTACTGCGCCTTGAACCTTGGACCACATCCAGCAAAAAGTGCAAAGCACAAATTGCATTAAAATCTACAGATATAAGTGCTCCATAACTAGCACTTGCATCAAGGGCATTGATAAATGACCCTTAATATCTTCATAGCCATATGAGCTAACATTCCAACAAAAATAATTAAAACTGTCACAGACATTGTTATGTTAGGAATGTGTGGCAATAGCAATGCTTTTATATGTAGGCACCGTAGCAAGTGAAATTGCTCATGACCCGCATTCATTGCGACTCATCCCTGATTTCATGCTGGGAAGACCTCAGTAATGAAAATTAAATGTAAATTCTTTAAAAAAAAAAGTTTTGACAATAATTAAAAGTTTCCTGCTTCATCACTCTCTTCTACACCTTCCCTCTTTTACTGCTTATAGTCTGCATGTGACAATGAGATCCTGAAAAATGACAATTCATGCACTTATTTGACTTACGATTTCCTACAGTCCATATCAACCAATAACTGCCATCAGAAAACACGGGGCCCTGTATAAGATATCAGGGCCCCCAGGTGGACCTAATGGTTAAAAACGAATACACACATTCGGGCCAAAGGCCCTAATGGTCCCAGGTTATACATTAAAAAGAAACCCATTCCCAGCATCACCAATCATTGGTTATTAACAGGTAGGGACCTATTTATACATTTTTGAGGTTGAGGGAAAAAAAGCCTAAAAAAAATTTAAGAAACGCTTGCAACTTTTTTCTTGAACACTTATTTAAAAAAAATTGTTAAAAAAAAACTGCAACAGAATATTCCAGGAGCACTTGTTATCAGAAAAAAAAGTTGCAAGCCAGTGAGAATCATATTGTTCCATTCATTTTAATGAGGCTAAAAACTTGAAGGTTTTAATGAGCCGGCAAAATAAATAAATAAATAGATAAAGTTGTTAGAGATCATTCGCATTGACTTCTATTGAACCTCGTCTGCTTTACTTGGTGAGTTTTCTTTAAATAAATACCAACGATTTATTGGTATCATTCATTTGTTATAATTTATTGCTGTAATTATGTGTTGGCATCTCTAATTGTTGTAATTGATAATTGAATGGTCTAAGGAAAGCAATAAAAATAAATACTTGGAAAAAAAAAACAACTAGTCAAGGTTTCAAAGAATATTCTTGAGTATATTCACTTCATGGTTTTTCATCAAGTTTTTTTCTAGAATTGAAGAAAAAAAAGCAAACTTGATTTTTGATTAGACCCTTAGGGGCAGATTTATCAAGGGTCGAAGTGAATTAGAGGGAATTTTCGAAGTAGAAAAATTTGAAGTAATTTTTTGGATACATTGACCATCGAATAGGATACTACGACTTTGAATTTATTTAGACTTCGATTCGAAGTAAAAATCGTGCGATAATCGAAGTACTGTCTCTTTAAAAAAAATTCGACTTCAATACTTCACCAAATTAAACCTGCCAAATTGCTGTTTAGCCTATGGGGGACCTCCTGTGTGTTTTGCTAAGTTTTTTTTAGTCGAAGGATTTTTTGGAATAGTACGATAAAATCGTTTGATTCGAAATACGATCGGAGTACGATCGTACTATGATCGGAATACGATCGTACGATGTATAAAATCCTCCGACTTCGAATGTCGGAGGATTCTATTCGATGGTCGAATTTAGAAGTTTCAAAATTCGACCCTTGATAAATCTGCCCCTTAGTCACTGTTTATTCAGATCTTTTATTATGGTCCTTGTTCTTGTGCTGTTTTATCCACATGCAAAAAATACAATTGAAAAGTGCAAATACAGAGATTTCCATTTCAATAACAATTAAACCAATGATTACTGAGTGTTTACGAAATCATTTCCTTAGTATCAATATGACTTAAGTAAGGTAGTAAGATCTATTTTATTTGCTTTTTATGTCCTGTTTTCTTGATGATTAGCATCTTAAACTGTTCAGACCATAAATTGGCTTTGTCTGTATCTGTATTGTGAATTTGTGAGAGATAATCAATGTAATCAATGTGATCAGTCTGTCATTGTCAGGCTAAATTGCTGGTTATTTATTAACATTTCATTCCTTCCGTGGCATGAATAGTTTAATGGTAGACTGCTGCATGCTTTCTTTGGAAGCAATATAGCATTACAAAATTCAAAATCAAATTTCCTCTATGAGCAATCTAAAGGGCACTGTATTGATGTGCAAAACTGGGCACTTTGCTATGTACTTTTTAAATTGGCTTACTTATATCCTATATTTTATTTGTATTAGTGCAAGTATACACATCTAATACTTCATGGGGGCTAGTTCAAGATGAAGCTGAACAATAGGCCAACCGTTTCTAAGAAATACATACCTATTAAATTCCTCTACTGGTTTAAAGTAGGCTTATGGCACATGAGGAGTATTCAAAGGTTCTATGTAATGACCCCAAGTTCTACAAATAAAACAAATAAATAAACATTTTTTTATCAGCCATTTGGGCGAAACACATCATATTGCTGTTATTAAAGGTAGGCATTAGTGTGCCAGAAGTCAATGTCATCTACTATCTCTACAAAAGCATTGTTCACAAAGAAAACCCTCACACGACTTAGCATGCCCATGCAATTTTGTCAGATGCAAACTACAGCACAGCTGCAATTACTTTGAGATTTTAGGAAAATTTTTGCATTATGTTATTGGTTTTAACCGTGAACCTCTTAAAAACTGGACACATATTAAATCCACACACACTATGGCAATTTACAAATAATGGCTGTATTGCATTTTATGTAGGTGTTAGCTATCTGAAAATTGTGTGCCTAGTACTAAATCCTATTTTTGTGGTAGATCAAAGGGCAGGGCTGGATTTACATAGCAGGTGCCCCTAGACCTGCTACCATTCGTCACCCCTGTCCCCTCCCCTTTATTCATGCACATATGCAAATGTTCATCATCAGGTCTTGAGAACTGGGGATTTTTAAAAAATAATTGTTTTGCCCACAAGTCCCCAGTGTTTCTGAACCAATGTGGATGTGGTTGGGCTGCATGCCCCCCCCTACAATCCTGCTGCCTTTCCACAAATCCGGGCCTGTTAAAAGGTTAATTGTTTAAGTAATTTTATCAGTAACTGCAAATGAACATAGGCCTCAGCAGTACCAATACACTAAAAACGTAAGGGGCCCCATGGGTACACTAGCTTTACTAGGTGTACTAGTGTTCATTGATAAAACAATGCTGTTTAGATGAGGTCTTGTACTCCATGTTAGTGATGGGCGAATTTATTCGCCAGGTGCGAATATGCGGTGAATTCGCCGGCGTCAAAAAAATTTTCCAAAAAACCAGGCGCCGGCGTCAAAAACCCCCGCCGACGTCAAAAACAAGACGCCGGCGCAGTTTTGCGAATTTTTCGGCGAAGCCAAACGGCGCAAATTCGCCCATCACTACTCCCTGTTACCTGGTACAACAGTTACATAGTTGCATATTTCATTTGGGTTGAAAAAAGGCAAAATTGCATAATTATATACACATATACAGCTATGAGATCCATTATTCAGAAACAATTAAACATTATACAACGTACTTCCTTTTTCTCTGTAATTAAAAGGCAGTACCTTGTATTCAATTCTACCGAAAACAAAAAACTTATTGGAATCAAAACAAAATTATTGGGTTTTATAAATATTTACACTATGTTTTAGTAGACAAAGTATGGAGATTGAAATTACTGAGAGATGCCTTATCCAGAAAACCCTAGGTCTCCACCATTCTGGATAACAGGTCCCATACCTGTATTTACTGTATATATAAGGCAAAAGGTAACAACTGGAACACTCCAGGTTTGTTTAATATGCAAAAAGTTGTTTTTATACAATGTTTTAGTGCTAAACAAAGACCTTTTTTTGTTTCCTTTTCCTGACTAAGGTCCTGGTCTAGGATTGAAACATCAAATAAAATCTCCTGTTTGCATATTGTTTATATCCTGAGTGTGCCAACTTGTGGTACACATACAGCCAAACCTATACAAACCAATACAGACATATATTTAAAAATATAAAAATAAATTACCTATACTAATCTAATTGGAAAATATCACTGTTAAATTGTATCGACCTGCAATATGTCCATCTTACAGTATACAACTTTAAAAACATTGTGGCTTGTTGAATATAGAACCGTTCACTTTTTATTGCAGTATAAAGATAATCTGTTAAAGCTATCTTTTTTTTGCAAAAAATGTTTATCTTCTCCTACCATTTCCTCCCTTTCAATTGTGACAGCCATTGGCACAATTTTATTTGGTTGTACTTGAATATTCTTACAGCTCTTGAAATATACATTGAGTTTATATTTGCTATATATCCTTTCCAAAAAGCTGGAATACTTATTTGTTCTATTTGGAAGCAAAGTTACATAAGATGAATGTAACTCAAATTCCAGGACACCCTATAGCCCCCACCTTAGATGTAAAGTCCATAATACAAGCAACATGAAAGTAAAATGACCTACCTTTATGCAGTACATGCTGGAAATGAAACTCTGGAATTTAAAATGGAATGCAGACCTTGAAGTAGATGCAGTAATAAAATAATTGTACAAATTGAGTGCATCATCTTGAATGCTATATCTGATAGACCATGAACCCAGCATTGAAATTTATTGTATCAAAAATGTAGAATAGTCAGTAAATGATATCCAGGCCATAATATACAAGACATGTGAAATAAATTGGTGTCAAACTGAAATCAACAAAGTAACACTAGCCCACAAACAGGTCACAGCTTTGACCATGAAGAAATATTTTTCTAATGCTGTGTGCATTTACTGCATCATCTTGGTATTTTAATAAGGACAGATTCTCTTATTCCATAACTATCAGTTATTTCTATAAAAAAAAGTATTACATACACGAAGATATTATAATACAATCTCAACAATGACCAAAAAAAGTAATAGAGTAGATAAGTGAACACAGCGCCTCGAATGAAATATCAGATCGTTATCCTCCAGACGAAACAGGTAACTCTAATGAAAATCTTAACCAAAGACAAGCATAATGAGTGAAGAAAATAATAAACTATAGCAAGTGGATGCCATAGTAAATACGACAGATAAAAAAAAGAAGAAGAACGAGTATGAAGTGATGAGAACAGAAACTGCCCCATAACTCCTGGAATACGTCATGTAAGACTCGGTATTAAGAATCTGTAGCGAAAAGTCTAGTCCACAGGTATATTCCGCCTCTTAAAGAGTGGCATTATCTCTAAGTGTCTGCATAATCATAGTCATCATAAGACTGATTTCTATATCGACTTCTATATAAGTCTCATATGCTCATATCTCCTTATTCGCCTGTCCTTTTACTATGTCGTCATTATCTCAGAATTCACCTATCATTACGAGTTCTCGTATCTAATAAAAAATACACTATGTAAAAAGACCAAAGTAAAACACTACTTGTTATATATATCAGGTAGAAGAATAAGTCACATACAGTATACAGTGCTGAGAATCAAATGACGACAGCAATAATAATGGTGCTCTAAACAATTGACAAATGAAAGATCAACTCATACAGTCTAAATTTACACCTACTTGTCATAAAATAACTAATCAATAAACAAATTTACATATGAACATCCTATAGAGGAGTGAGCCAGATACGTGCAAAGCATCTACAGGATCGTTATACAGACTTAATATGGTTAGTCATATTCGACTAATGTTCTCTTTCCCTCCACCCCATACAACAGAGGTGAGGAAGGAGAAATTATAATTTATAAGTCTTGTCCATCTTGAGGATCAGCAATTATTAGCTATTGACTATTGCCATGATTTTAATTACAGCACCAACACTATAGAGTTAATATTTTATGAATATAGATCCGTAAACACGTCAACTGATCACCAGAAAAATTAACTCACAAATAAAGAGAAGAAAGCAACTATCCATACACGACACTCAAGAAATAATAAAGTTAATCGAAAGCGATGTATCTATCTGATCCTGAGATGTAGTCTATTCAACCCATATTAAAGAATAATGAAAAATATAGATGTCATAATTTTAGGTGACATAAAAAAGACAATCGAGACAAGAGTGACAGAGTGTCTTAAACCCGACTCTAGCAATACAACGGTGAACTAAAGGTGTAATCAGAAAAACCTCAGATCTCGCGTATCGACATGCGTGGGTAAATCAGGCTGGCTTCGCGTATCCTACCAGCACAATAGAGATCACGATCAGATGGAGTGATATCAGTGCAGGACTCGGGCGCTACCGCGACGTAGTGCCGCTTATGACTATTATGTATGCTTGGCTGGCTTGAAATAATATCTCCGCCAAACTAACTAGGCTGATTGTGACAGACAATCCTCTTGTTGTTCTTAAAGCGTAAGGCTCTAAGACACAACAATGTTCAATGTCTCTTCTAATTATCTGTGTTAATGGTTGGAGTGCATTGGACTTCTTGTATTAGTTACTGAAAAATGCCTTGATCCCTTTAAACAAAAAGGGTTTTTGTAGTCTCATATGATTGCAATGTATAGTTTAAGGCCAACTACGTCAAAGTCATCATAAGATAGGTATGATCCCTATTGAGCTCGGATGCCGCAGCTTAAATATATTCAAATCATTGAAACAACAAACAGATCCCTTTGTTTGGTTACACGAGTAAGGGATTATACCCTAGTAAGCCAGTATGCAGCCATAAGATTTCTCTGTCTTAAATATAGTATTGCAGTACTTTGGTGTTTGAGAGTGCGCAGGACCCTCTTAATTCGTCCATATATGGTATTGTAATGCTCAACACTATTCACCCCACCTAATGTTTATTAAAATTATGTGAGTGCCGCAGCGTTTCTTGGCGTATCCACTTAAAGATGATATACCCTGTTCGAAACACACGACACAACATATTCTTCCTGGTTTATGCGCGACTATGTAGATTCTCTACAAGCTTATGTGAAGTGTGACATGACATCCAACAATGTAAATTTCTTGCATGAGTGTCAGAAATGGAGCGAAGGACTTGCATAGAATCAACAGTGGAACTCACTGCAAGGCCATGCTTGTACAATTGAGCCGATACACAGGAATGAAAATGTAGGCCTATGTGCTGTACCCGTCTAGGAATGTTCATTGTCCATTTTTTTCCCAAGGTAATCATTCAAAGTGTAGGAAGAATAACAGCATAAAGTCTTAGTCATAGTAAGGTATATTGTCATTACTTCATTATTACTATCACAAATGGCTGGTAATATTCTGCAGCACCTTGCCACTTAGTTATACATCATTCACTATTATGAATCACGTGCCCCAGCTGCAGCTTACAACCAATTGCCCACATTGCAGTTTACACAGACACCGATATGGACCAAGTTGGGAATTTCCAAACTGTGCAAAAAATGATGATAAACAGATCACGCTGATTGGCTTTGTAGAAAATCTTATCAATCCAATTCCAAAACTGATCATATTTGATATGCTTATAGAGAAGGCGCACTTTTCCTTCTGAAATACGTCAGGCGAGGAACTTACGGTCCAGTGTCAGAGAAATACAGTTAAAAGTTGCACTGGGCTGTAAATGACGCTAATTACCCTGTTGAAATATATCTAGTCATGTCCTATCTTAAGGCCAACAGGATTCAAGCCCGTTCGAGCCCTTGCTGTCATGGATTAAAGCAGATAAGAGATTTTCGGTATAGCACCAAACCTCCGTCTGATAAGTGATACAGCGTATTCAATGAGCTCAATAATCGAGTGCAGAGCGGAATTCTTGATACGTAGGCCTGACCTAGAAACATTATATCTGCACTAATGATCCGAGATCCTGTTAGTGTTTCGTCTGTTTATAACTCGCGCAGTGTTTTAGATAAGCAAGCCCCTGATATAGTTGGCCTACTCCATGCTCCTACTTGTGTGCTCGTACATTCAGGTCTACCTAAAGTGTGCGCGATATGACCTGTATAGACCTCTACTTACAAGAGAAGGTGATGGGTTTACTCATATAGCAACCAAGTCGACAACGATGATAAGTGAGGCAAACACCATATAGTGGAAATTCATTCACAATAACCCATGTTACATCTCCACAATTTAAACCAGCAGGCCCATGACATTTCATCCACCAAACCTCGAAGGCTGCCTCCTTGCGATGAGAGACTCAGTGCGAAACTACTGTACGTTCGGCATATCTGAACTATATGAATCCATCGAGCTGCTCTGTGTTCTAATTTATTGCCTTACGCAGTTCCCGTACCTAGTCCGAATTTGCAAGAACGGCTTGTTCTGCGAACACTCATTCTTACTCTCCGCGTGCGTTTAACAACATGTACTATTCCTGTATATCGTAAGCTGCGCTCTTATCTTTTACCCATTACAAATGAATTCTTAGCATCAAAACACCCTAATTTTAATACCACATGTTAAATAACAGATTGTATATATATTTTTATGCACAGTAAAAGTAAAAAAAAAAGTAAACCTAGTGCGCCATTAGCTATAGAGTATAATGAAGATGTTTAGACTGTTATAGTCTAAGTTTGCTTTGACTCCTGTGACATATATCATGGATTTAAGCATATTTCTCGGCAACACAATTGGAAACTTCGATGGGACAGATTCTAATGTCATCAAGTGATCCGAAAATTATTTGATTCAAACTTTAGCGTAATATACATATTTTAAATCTATATAAATGTTAAATATACGCTACACTCTAAAGAAAACAGAGGCCGTAATCATAAAGCCAATTGTTGCATGCCACAATAAAGTTCAATAGTCCCAGCCCAAAGAAAAGTTTAGCACAGGGAGACTCCACTGGACTAGATTTACTCTAGAGTATGTATTGCACCATTTAATAGGTGTAAAATCAAATATTGACGGGCGCACCCCGGAGTGACCTTTGTATCACAATCAGTCACACTTAACAGTTCCCCCTACATAAAAACAAATCATGAGATTTACAACGTTTGGGTGATCATTTGCAATATTAGGGGAACTCTATTTATTTTAAAAGGTTGATTTGCCTTTGAGTGTATATTATTAATGTAATCATCGTCAAATTCAAATTAGAAAGTTTTATTTGAGGATATTTAGTTGATCGTAAGCAGTGAGCAGTTGTTTTGAATACACACAGATAAAAATAGATACTGAGTGGAGTGTTTCGATTAAGAACTATTCTTGGTTACAATAGACCACCTTGTGGTTCCTACAGTGAAGTGATAGTTAGGCTATTCTCTATGCATTAGTGTACAAATGATTACAAGGAAATCAGCATTTATCATAACTTCGTGTCATAAAAAAATAAAGGTTTTCATTTATGCTTGTATCATTACCACACCATTTTATTTATTGTTAACATTATGGTGTAATGATGTATATTATATATATATAGTGCAGATTTGGTTCCTATGGGTTATTGTCAGGATCAGCCCAGGACTCGAACTCTGAGAGGTGCACTCCCTGTCACTTGCATTTACCTCTTGAGCCTCTGGGGGCTCTTGGGGCTGGTCCTGACCTCTTCATCAATGTCCATGAGCCTTGCTCAGGGCGAAGTCATTGAATGTGATTTGTTGTTCCTGTACGACCTGCCAACCTGATTCCTGAAAACCTTGTTCCTGAATACCTTTTACCTTGTTCCTGAGTGAGTACCTCGAAGTTCCTGTGTTCCCCATTTTCTCACCTTTGTGGATTCCCTGATAATGACCTTGGCCTTACCCTGATTATTGCTTTTTGCTTGATCCTTCTTTTTGTTTTCTGTTTACTGGTTGCCATTAAATATTTAACCTTCATGTCTTCGCTTCCAATTGTCTATGGCAGGGATCCCAACCTTTTCAACCTATGAGCAACATTCAGAAGCAAAAGGAGTTGAGAAAATGTTCTTAGGGTGCCAAACAAGTGCTGTGATTGGCCATTTGGTAGCCCCTATGTGGATTGTCAATGTACATTGAGGCTCTGTTTGGCAGTACATCTGTTTTTTACGAAACCAAAACTTGCGTCCAAGCCTAGAATTCAAAAATAAGCTCCTGCTTTGAGGCCACTTGGAGCAACATCCAAGGGGCTGGAGAGCAACATGTTGCTCACGAGCTACTGGTTGGGGATTACTGGTCTATGGGAACACATCTGGGTTTCTGCCACACCCACTCCCCACGGGGTGGCTAACTGCAGTAATAGTGGCTCCCCACTGTAAGTCTTACAGAATGACTCAGCCAAACTGCAGGAAGCCTATGGGAAAGCCCCCCGTGCCTTTTGCTTTTGGTTCCCTTGTTGATCTGCAACTCCCTTGGGGTGGAGAGGATGAGGCTGAAGACGCCGTCCATTTTTGTTTTTCTGATGAGGAAGACTGGGACAGACAAAGAGGACTGGGAGGATCTAGATTCTGATGCAGATGAACTACAAACTGCCATCTGGCCTGTGTCGGACCGGCCGCCTCCAGTTTTTTGGCCCTTGACTCCTCCACAACCTTGCTCCTGTGGCAGCTGCCAAACCCTTGTCACCCCATTTGTCTCTCAGACCTGAACCCCAGTTTATTTCTTTTTCTACGCCTCTCCAGTCACCTGCCTCTGTGTCGGCTCTCCAGTCACCTGCCTCTGTGCCGGCTCTCCCATCACCTGCCTCTGTGCCGGTTTTTCAGTCACCTGCCTCTGTGCCGTCTCACCAGTCACCTGCCTCTGTGCCGGCTCTTCAGTCACCTGCCTCTGTGCCGGCTCTTCAGTCACCTGCTCCTGTGCCGGTTTTTCTCCTTGCCAGCAGCCCAGCCGGTTCCAGCCTCTGTGCCAGCAGTCCAGCCGGTTCCAGCCTCTGTGCTGGGCTCTATACCTGTTCCCCAGCCAGACTCCGTTCCCGTGCCAGCTCCCAGATGACTGCTTCATCCTGAGTCAGTTTCTGCTTCTATAATGTCTGCCCTGACCTTCGGAGCTGAGGTCCTGTTTGCCCTGGCCTCCGGGCTTCCAGGCCTGAGGACCTTTTTGCTCTGGCCTCTGAGCCTGAGGACCTATTTGCCCTGGCCTCTGGGCCTGAAGACCTGTTTGCCCTGGCCTGAGGACCTGTTTGCCCTGGCCTCTGGGCCTGAGGACCTGTCTGCCCTGGATAGTTCCACTTACCCTGCTACAGGTCCTGGTAGGGAGGTTACCCCTGTCTCTATCAGGCCTGTTGCTGTAAGTGGTGGTATTGCTGTCCTGGCATCCCTCCTCCTGTTTCTGTCTGGTGCCTGTGCTCCTGGTCCGCCACCTGTAATGGATGCCTGTGCTCCTGGTCCGCCACCTGTACTGGGTGTGAGGGGTCCTGTCTACCTTCCTGTTCTGGCTTCTGACTCTGGTGATGATCCACTCTTGGCTTCCAACCCTGATGAAGTTCCTGTCCTGACTTCCGACTCTGGAAATAATCCTGTCCTGGCTTCTTATGATGCTCCGCTCATGGCTTCCGACTCTGGCTGTGATCTTGTTCTGGCTCCCGATTCTGGCAATGTTCCTGTCCTGGCTCTCAACCTTGGCAACCACTCCAATCTGGCTCCTGTCCAAGTTCCCGACCCTGTAGAGGCTCCTGTCCACGTTCCCAACCCTGGCGAGGCACCTGTCCACTCGAACTCTGAGAGGTGCACTCCCTGTCACTTGCACTTACCTCGTGAGCCACTGGAGGCTCTTTGGGCTGGTCCTAACCTCTTCATCAATGTCCATGACTCTGTTCCCAGTATGTTTCATACCTTCTCATTACCCTCATGTGTTTCCTATTCCCCATCACCTTCCCTTTAGAAACTCAGCCCTTAGCCTTGCTCAGAGCTGAGTCATTGAATGCTATTGCTTGTTCCTGTATGACCTGCTGACCTGATTCCAGAATACCTTTTTCCTGAGTGAGTACCTAGAAGTTCCTGTGTTCCCCATTTTCTCCTTACCTTTGTGGATTCTCTGATAACGACCCTTTCTGTTTACAAGTTGCCATTAAATCTTTAACCTTCATGTCTTTGCCTCCAATTGTCTATGGGTACATCCCTGGGTTTCCGCCATACCCACTCCCCACAGAGTGGCTAACTGCAGTAATAGCGGCTCCCCGCTGTAAGCCTTACATGTTCCCTTTATTTTGGAATTTTGTTTTATTTAATCTATATTTTTATATATAGTATATTTAGAAAAATATATTGGTTTGTGTTATTCTCTGTAGAGCCTGGTTATCTATATAGTTTTTCTTGGTTGAACTGGTGAAATTAATTCAAATAAATACTGTGGGCTTAATTAATCCAAATGTTACTTTATACATATAATATCAAATTACCTTTATTGCACTTTGTAAGCATATAAACATTTCTTATATAATAAATTGGTAAAATGAGAACAATTCTTGAATGTAATTCCTTGCAAATTTGTATCATTTTCTGTATGCATAAATTAATTTTTTTTTTCAAAAACATTTTTAAAGAAAAATATACAGAAAGCAAAAAGGGAAGGGAGGGGGATACACTCTTTAATATACAAATGACATTTTGAGAAAGCATAATTTGGTCATAGACAATTAGACAGTAAGTGGGTTATTTATCAAAGTCTGAATTTATCTCAATATTTTCTGTTACAAACTCCGATCAAATCTGCTCAGTTTTTTACATTTATTGTTAAATTTTCACAACAATTTGTGGGGAAAAATTAGATTTTCACAGGGGTTTTTTTGGAATTTTCACCTGAAAACTTCAGGGTATTGCACGAAACCCAGCGCACCTCAAAAAATCATTGGGACTTCTCCAATTGACTTATATGCAACCTCAACAGGTCTGAGATGCCTGATTTTACGATTTGGACTTTTCCATCCTCAGTGTTTAATAAATGTTGAAAAATTCGATTTTTTTTAAAAGTCCAATTTATGAAAAAAATTAACAAATTTGTCGCGATTTTTTAATTCAGAGTTTAGTAAATAAACCCCCAAAAACTATTATCTATTTTCAAATATCTCTTGTTTCTTCATCTAAATTATAATATCTGAAAGTATTCCTGTCTCACCATAACAATATTATAAAAGTCTATATTTTTTTTTGAGAAAGGATAACCAAGGTTCCCATGTTTTCAAGTACATTTTGCTTGTACTATGTAATATGTGTGTCATCTATTCCATTTTCTAGTTTCTTTTACTTAGGGGGTTATTTATCAAAGTTCAAATTTATCTCAATATTTTCTGCTACAAACTTAGATCAAATCCGCTCAGGTTTTTTACGCTCATTTATTATTACAGTTTCCCAAAAAATTGCTTTGCAGGACAAAATCAAATTTTCACAATTTCTTTAGAATTTTCACCTGAAAACGTTGGGGTATTGGACAAAACCCTGCGCCCATCAAAAAATTATTGGGACATCTTCCATTAACTTATATGCAACCTCGACAGGTCTGAGATTCTGGATTTTCAGACTTTTCCATCCTCGGGGGTTTAATAAATTCCAAATTTTTTTTTTTTTTTTAAAAGTCCAATTTTATTAAAAAAAATTCACAATTTTTTTGCATTCGGAGTTTAGTATTAACCCCCTAAGTGTTTTCACTGGCAGAGGAGATGCTTTCTTCCAATGTCTTGGAATTAAAGATCTAGCTGCATAAATGAATTTTCACCGTAAAGTTGCTTTTAAGTAAAATAATTCATCAGCAATTTCACATGTGCAGTTATTCTTAACAGCCAGCAAAGACATTAGCAGCATGAGAAAATATTATAGAATGCAAATATTTTCAAAAGTACAACATCCCACTTGTGTATCATTAATCCAAGTATTCGACCTCATGCACAGGTATTTAAAAAAACATACATTGCAAATTGAGCGCTGTCCAATTTTAAAATAATAGAATCAAGCACATAAGCCTGAGGTTTTCACTTCATCTGCTGGTATTTGATCTAAATTCCAAAATCAATTAGACAAAACTTCACTTGTCTGCAAACAGTTCAGGAATAACTGTCCCACAACTCTACAGCTCCTTGGTAATACAGGGTCTGTAACAAAATCAAAGGTTTAATCAAATATTAATCCCAGGTTGGGGTAGAGCATAGCTGAACAAATCCTAAAATACTTAGATCACAGAAAGCACTTTAAGTACCTTCATAAAGTCCACGTGGCACTTAGCTGATAAATCCCTCTGTATTCATCCTATAACAAGAGGGTTGACCAGTATACAATCCATCAGGATAGTATAATTAACCATAAACAATAAAAAATTGAATGTTTAAAGGGAAAAATTATAGGATTTATTAAATACTTGTTTGCATTTAGTATTTACATTAAAAAAAGAAATTGCTATTTTTGGGCACATACTGTATTTTTTATTTTCCCCCAGTTACATAACAAAACAAATATACAGTATATTGGCTAGTATATGTCCCATAAATATAATACAGGTGTCAGGTGCACTAAGGACCATAAATAGGTCACCTACATCATAGATGCATTATTGCAAGTATAGCTATTTTCAGTTCACTGGTACTTTATCCCTTCCAACATATGCAATATTTGTTTGCTGTCTTTCTGGTCACAGGATTCTTAGGTTACTTTTAATTTGGGCAAGTTCAGCCTGCAGCCCTCAAACTGTGTGTGTTTGTGTGTGTGTATATATGACTGGTCAAATAAATAAAGTTGTTAGAGACAATTACAATTTATGTCTATAGAAGCTTGCAAGCTTTTACTTGCAATTTTTTTTCTGGCGACTTTTCACACTTTTTTTCTTTAACGCATAATTCTCCATTTATATTTTTGAGTTTTTTTTCTCAAAATGAGAAAAGCTACTAATTTGATGTCTGCCCTTACTGTGAAGTGAGCACAGAAAAAATAAGTACAAGTTCGGCCACAAGGTCATGACAGGCAGCAAGCAAACAGAGTCCATGAATCAGGCAGAAAGTCAGGGAATACATTAGACGAGCAGAAATCCAGATAACAGGCCAGAAGTCAAAACCAGAGAGTCAGAGAATGGGGCACAAGGACAGGGCAGGAATAGACTCACAGGAGTCAAGAACTTCAGGATACAGAAATTCAGGATGCAGAAATACAGGGTACTTGGAAGTCTTGGTCAAGGCAAAAGCACACTGATCCAACCCAGTTTATTAGAGTAGGCAGACTTAAAGGAAAACGATACCCTTAAAACGTATACTTAAACAGATAATGACACCAGAAATTTAACCTTTTTGTATATCTACCATAAAATTGACTTTGCATGCTTCTTATAATTTTGCCATAAAGTATTTGCCCAATGATTTTACATTACCTATCTGACTCCCTTTGGTCACCTATAACAGGGTGTCATATTTGTGCAGCAGTTGTCCGTTAGAATTGGATCTCAGTGTCAACAAGAAAATTGTAAGGACTCACCCTGGTGGTCTTATGGGCGGTTGGGACCCCAGCCGCATCTCCGGCGCATGCAGCCGCTCTCCTCCTGTGCTAGTTCCCCTATGGCGCTCGCGTGATGGTGCGAAATTCAAACTATTTAAGGGGATTTCAGTGTTTAGCACATTGCCCAATTTTAGGTTCTATTTAGTAGCTCCTAGGTGCTTACTCGTGATTCATGTTTCATCCTTCTGGCTGTCCACGCTGCATTGTCTGGTATGTCTTCCAAGCTACGTTGTCTTCCATCCAGTATCCTTCCTGAAACGATTGCACGCCTTTGCTCGTCCCGAACCTTTAGCTTTGCTCCTCTCTTATTAAAGGTGGCCATTCACGGGCAGATAAAGCTGCCGATGTCGGTCGTTTGGACCGATTTGACAGCTTATCTGCCCGTGTATGGGGGCTTCCGACGGGTCTTCCTTATCGATATCTGGCCACGATATCGATCGGGAAGGTTGGATTTTTACCTGACCGACCCGTCGGAGCCGCTTGGCGCATCGTAATTCGATCGTTCGGCCATACGTCCAAACGCTCTAATTACCCCCGATATAGCCACGCAGTTTAGTGGCATATCAGGGAAAGATCCGCTCTTTTGGCGATGTCGCCAAACGAGCGGATCTTTGAGTCTATGGCCACCTTAAGACGTGGCAGCATCCAATTAGCTGAGGGCACCTCCCGAGTTGAAAGGAGGCTGTTAAAGGCAGAAGCAAGAGCCGAGACCAGGGAGCCTACCACTGGTTCCGGATTTAGTGTGCCGAACGTGACAGAAATACAGCTAGGAGGAAGTCTTTGTTATTAACCTCCAGGCCAAAACCTCCTGTGCCTCCTGTCACTCAGTCTGGAGGAACAGCACCCAGTGTACACAGGGCCCATGGCTCTAGACCAGGAAGTTCCTAACAATTACAATATAACAAATTAGCTGAAATTAAATTTTGTATGAAAACGCCTGCATGTATGACTAATGTCAAACTAATCTTTACCTGTTCACTGGAAATATGATTACCTGCCTTCAATCTACCTACAGAGGACCAATCATGAAATAGCTTCAGGATCACTGTTACCCTGCTTAGCTCAAAATATAATGATTACATAATAGGCAAAAAGTATGACCAGCACAAGAACTATTCATTGGACCCGTGTTCAAAAAGGAACAAAAAAAAAAAAAAAGGAAAATGAGTCAAGTTTCAGGAGGCCAACTGGAGTCCCATGGGCCAGATGTCATCTTCCATGTATCTTAGTGACGGGGACCTCATTCTAGCTGTGTATTAACAACTACTTGCACTAATGTATTTATTATTTCTGTTTGATTTTTAATAATGTGCTCCACATACTTCATTGTATTTCTTCAACATTGTATGGCATGCAGTATACATGGTTTATATATTGTGATAAAGATCTGTGTGTATCTGTAGAATATAGCAGGCCTTTATAAAAGACAAAAAAATACATATATTCTAGCAAATGGCAGATCAGACTATTTATGATTCCTACATGCTTTTTGTTAAATAAAAGTGCCTTTTTGTGTTCATATCTCATTTTTAAGCCTACTATTTTTAACTCCAGCTAGTAAGACCAGCAGCAACTGCAAAATGTATTGGATTTCCCACTTCTGTTCTTTCACTAGGAACTATTTGCCAACACAGTTGGATAACGCAAATGTTTCCCAGTAGCAGTATTTAATAAATTAAATCAATCAATACATTTCTTTGTATCGCCTAGAAACAGCTGGACTGAAAAAAGCCATTTGAGTCAATAACGGTTGGAAAGACCACAGACCATTAAAAGTACATATTTTTCATAGAGAGACTAAATGAAATCATATTGTGTTCCAGTTGTGAGACAGATAAAAACACAGCCATATAATTTCAGGTGAACAAAGAGAAATATGTGCTTCAATTGTAAATTACCCCTCTGTAAGAGATTATCTTAAAGCTTTAATAGCTTGATTTCAATGCATAAAGTATCATTGGCAAACAAAATCAAGTCTAATTTAGCTGTGCAAGTGTTCTTGTACTATCACATAATATTATGTTTTATAATTTCAGTTTGATTGATAGTCAGAGGTATGGGACCTGTTATCCAGAATGTTCGAGGCCTGGTGTGTTTTGGATAACAGATCTTTCTATAATTTGGATCTTCATACCTTACCAGTAAACTATTTAAACATTAATTAAACCCAATAGGCTGGTTTTGCTTCCAATGAGGATTAATTATATCATAGTTTGGATCAAGTACAAGCTACTGTTGTATTATTAAAGAGAACAAGAACAGTGTTTTTAAAAATTTAGATTATTTGGTTAAAACTGAGTCTATGGTAGATGACCTTCCCATAATTCGGAGCTTTCTAGATAACGGATCCCATACCTGTATACATATAGTACATAGCATTCAATTAAAACCCGAAATTTTAAAAACACCAATCAAGAATCATGGGATGAGATATACTAGAACTACTATGACATACTATACAGATTAAAGTTTAATTCAGTTCCCTTTTCTAGCATGAACTCAATTAATAGGGCTTGTGCTAAACATACTAATGAAGACATATTTATGTTTAATGAAGAAACATTTATGTTTAGTGTTATACTTGCACTGAACATGAGAATGAAACCAGTTTCACTTTAGTAGAGATGTCGCGAACTGTTCGCCGGCGAACTTGTTCGCGCGAACATCGGGTGTTCGCGCTCGCCGGAAGTTCGCGAACGTCGCGCGACGTTCGCCATTTTGGGTTCGCCATTGTTGGCGCTTTTTTTTGCCCTCTCACCCCAGACCAGCAGGTACATGGCAGCCAATCAGGAAGCTCTCCCCTGGACCACTCCCCTTCCCTATAAAAACCGAAGCCCTGCAGCGTTTTTTCACTCTGCCTGTGTGTGCTGAAGAGATAGTGTAGGGAGAGAGCTGCTGCCTGTTAGTGATTTCAGGGACAGTTGAAAGTTTGCTGGCTAGTAATCGTTTTGATACTGCTCTGTTATTGGAGGGACAGAAGTCTGCAGGGGTTTGAGGGACATTTTAGCTTAGGTAGCTTTGCTGGCTAGTAATCTACCTTCTACTGCAGTGCTCTGTATGTAGCTGCAGTGGGCAGCTGTCCTGCTTCTGATCTCATCTGCTGACTGCTGCAATAACAGTAGTCCTTGTAAGGACTGCTTTTATTTATTTTTTTGTTGTTTTACTACTACTACTACTACTACTATAAGAGCCCAGTGCTATTAGTCTAGCAGTGTTGGGGAGTGGGACTGGTGTGCTAATCTGCTGCTCCTAGTAGTTCAGCAGCACCAACTTTAATTTTTTTTTTAATATTCATTTTTTTTTTATTTTACTTTTTTTTATTTTACTACCGCTGTAGTAGTGTATAAGTTGACCTTTTAGGCATTATTTGCCCTGTAGGCATTATTTGCACACTGTTTTCTTCAACCCGCCATCTAGCTGTGTGACCTTGTTCACATTCTGTCTAAATATCCATAATATTACCGTCTCCAGAAAAAACACCGGAGTGACTTTTTTCAAGCAGCCATAATATATTTTACGTAATCCGTATCCACCGCTGTAGTAGTGTATACGTTGACCTTGTAGGCATTGTTTGCCCAGTTTTTTTGGCCGCAGCCACTGAAGCACAGAGGCCAGAAAAAATATGCCATATAAATGCTGAAAATAGTCATTTTTTGCCATACGTTGACTCAACGTATATGGCAAAAAATGACTATTTTCAGCATTTATATGGCATATTTTTTCTGGCAACTGTGCTTCAGTGGCTGCAACCAAAAAAACTGGGCAAACAATGTCTACAAGGTCAACGTATGGCGAAAAATGACTATTTTCAGCATTTATATGGCATATTTTTTCTGGCAACTGTGCTTCAGTGGCTGCGTCCAAAAAAACTGGGCAAACAATGCCTACAAGGTCAACGTATGGCAGTTGTTTAAAGAGAACAGTAGATTACTAGCCAGCAAAGCTACCTAAGCTAAAATGTCCCTCAAATCCCTGCAGACTTCTGTCCCTCCAATACAGAGCAGTATCAAGCAGATTACTAGCCAGCAAACTTACTATCATCTGTCCCTGAAATCACTAACAGCTCTCCCCCTACACTATCTCTTCCAAGCACACACAGGCAGATTTTTCAGATACATTTTTGCCCTTGATCCCCCTCTGGCATGCCACTGTCCAGGTCGTTGCACCCTTTAAACAACTTTAAAATCATTTTTCTGGCCAGAAATTTTTTTTTTAGATGTTAAAGTTCGCCTTCCCATTGAAGTCTATGGGGTTCGCGAACCGTTCGCGAACCGCTCGCGTTTTTGCGCAAGTTCGCGAATATGTTCGCGAACTTTTTTTCCGACGTTCGCTACATCCCTACACTTTAGCACTTCCTGTCATTTTCTGCTGACCAGAGAAGCTGATAAAACAAATTACCAGTCCAGTGAAAAGCTGTGTGTACAATGAGCTGTTCCTTAGCACAAAGGCTGAGGGGGTTTGTTTATTCAGAGCTTCTTATCTCCATTTGCAAAAATTACCCTGTTGTTTGATGTTGAGGACTGCCTTATTATGGCAAAAAAAAAACAATCTTGGAGACAGACCATTTAGATTATGTTACATTTCATCAGTGGTCATGATGTCTGACTAATAATTTCTGATGTAAGACGTAAGCCATGCTCTAATAACTTGCATTAATTACATCTTAGCATAAAATGCATATGCCTCTTGTTTTAAGAAAGCTTTGCTGCATTGATTGCACAATGGATCTTTTCTGTTGGCTCCTTTTTAGCCTTTCTCGTCCCAACCTCTTCCATATCACTTCAGTTAGAAAAAAAACATCATTGCTCTTCTTACATTATATGGCTGAAGCTTACATTATGCTGCTTTTATAACATGGCATTGAGCTTCTGTTCTTTTACTAAGTACAAGATCCTTGTACATACAGTAGTTGTAGATGCAGATTTCAACAAGTCTGCCTTTCGATTTTCTTTTTTTTATTATGATTGTTATTTTGTCTTATTTGGTGTTATGAGCATTTTTTTAAATTCATTGAGTTTCTTTGGCCCTTTTTTTTTTTAAATTAGTAATATTGCATTATGTTAGGGGAACAAGGATAAACCTCTCCTGTACTTCTGACAATGAACAGTGCCTGAAAAAGGACATTGCCATGATGAAAACTGGCTGTAATGTGTCATGTCATACACAAGCATTAGATAAGACACACCCATGATGCCAATGGCACCAGGAAATCATACACATGCATCAAAATTGATGTTGCCGTCACACTTTGCACACTATGAACTTGAGTAAACACAGAGCATAATGATTTGGAATGATTTGATATTTCTAAACTTAACTACCACTTATGGGGGAATGCAATATGTTTCATTATAGCAAAAAATGTTTGCAAAGACCATTGGGAACATTAGTGACCAGTGTCGGGCTGGCTCACCGGGATACCAGGAAAACTCCCAGTGGGCCCAGGTGTCAGTGGGCCTCTTGCTTCTGATTATTTGGCCTATTTCATGATCATTCCCTATTTCTTTATGGGAACAAAGAGGCTTAATAATGAAAGAATAGAGTATAGTATATAGAGAAAAGAGACTAGGAGAATGAAGAGGTTGAGTTAGGCCAGGAGGTATAATAGTTTGGAAAGTGGGCCCTCAACCTAAGATTTTCTGGTGGGCCCCTGGTATCCCAGTCCGACACTGTTAGCAACCAAGCTTTTCATTGTTTGCCTCCTTTATGGCCAATTTCAGACCTCGGCGACTCCCTTGCAAAATTTGAAGTAAAACTGTTTTTGCTAACATGCCTAGTGTGCAACAGCAAAGAGTTTTTAAACTCCCCAACATGTGTTAATGCTTAACTTTGCTTAGTGATTGCAATCTAGCAAAACATTTACAAACAAATGATTTTAAACATTGCTTGCAATTTTAATTTCATTTCCCCCATAATGTGTTTTGTTCTTTACCACCTAGTCTTAAAGGGGTTGTTCACCTTCCAAATACTTTTTTTTTGTTCAGTTGTTTTCAGGCTGTTCACCATAAATAAAGACTTTTTTCAATTTATTTGCATTTTCTATTTTTGATCGTTTTCCCAAAATTGAAGTTTAAAGTTTCAATGTCTCTGGTGTTTCAATCTGGCAGCAATAAAAAATCCGGAAGCACACCTCTGCTTTTGAACTGTGTCAAAAGTGATTTGATATACATCAGCAAAAAGGGCAAAGTTTCGGTCTCCTCTGGGCCCTTTATCTGGTGTTTCAGTCTCGCAAGTCAGTAATCAGGTGCAGATTCCAAACTGTTACAATTTGCTGCATTAGTTGATACATATCTCAGCATCTGTAGAATATTAGTTACTATTGTATCAATTTAAAACAGCTGCCTTAATGAAACTCATGGATTCTGCTCAGAAAGGCCGAAGATAAGAAACGTGTCAATTTATGTATCTAGAACAGTTTGCAGAGACAGTAACCCGCCTCCCAGAGCTGCTTTAGAAAGACAGAAGAAGGTGAATGAAACTTTAAATCAATATTAGAAAAACGGGCACAAATAGAAATAGAAAAAAAAATAAAAAAAACATTTATTTAATAGCAATAGAACAGAAAAAGTGTTGAAAGGTAAACGTAATTATGGATTCCAGTTGTCCCGTATTACAGAAGGTTTCTTATTCTGATTTAAAGTGGACCTGTCACCCAGACACAAAAATCTGTATAATAAAAGACTGTTTCAAATTAAACATGAAATCCAATTTCTATTTTTTATTAAAGCATTCATAGCTGTTGTAAGTTCATTTAAAAATCTCAGCTGTCAATCAAATATTGTCTGCCACTCCTCTATGCCAGTGGCATAGAGGCGGGGCAGACAATTACTTTCACTTTCTATTCAGCACTTCCTAGATGTCACTGCTCTCCACACATTCCCCCGTTCTCTTTACCATTTAATTGTGTGGCCAGGGCATGGGGATGGACATCCGGTCCCCCATTCTGGTGCACAAACAAGATTCTGAGATGATACAAGGCTTGTCTTAATAACAGTGTCCACAAAATTGCAGCTGTCTGCTTGCTATAATTTTGAAATCCTAGACTGAAGGAATAAAAGATTCAAATAATTTATATAGTGTAATTAAAGTTCATTTTGCTTGACTAATGTGATAAAATAGGATTTTGAATAATTTTTTTGGGTGACGGGTCCCCTTTAAAGCGATGAAACTTTCTATAAAAATAATAAGATTGTGTCCATATATAGGAGCTTCTACACGCTGAATATTTTCAAATAAAAGCCCCCCCCCCAATGTCACCCCCAGCCGCTAAATGATCTTCTGTGTTGTTTCAGTGACACTGCGCTGGGGGCGGTGTGATCCTTCCATAGACTAATTACAAATAAAAACAGAACTGCAGTCTATGGAAGTATCACTCCCCAAGTTCAGCATCACTGAAGCAATGTGGAAGATCTGTTAGCTGTGTCAAAGTGTCGGGTTAACAAAGGTTCGTGGTGCTGGGGGTGGCTTTGGGGGGCTTTAAGTTGAACATATTAAGCGCGCAGCAGCTCCAAAAAAGGGACACGTTCTTATGATTGTTATAGAAACGTGTCGGTATCTCTTTAATGGCTCTAGGTTTGATCAACATCTTCACTGGGAAAAGGTATGGGACATGGTGAGCCAAATCTCTTTAATAGTTTTGTTGCACTGAGCAACTTATGACACAAGTTACACTCATAGCTATTTAAACCTGCCTGATTACTTAACCAACTTTGAGCTCTAGATATATATATATATATATATATATATATATATATATATATAAAATACGTGGGAAATTTGCTAATTGCCCCCCAGTGCTGCTGTATTTATATGGAGAATAAATACACTAGTGGTAGGGCCTAATGACAGGTTCAAGGATGTTTACCCTAGAGCAGTTTTTCTTAGCTGTCCTTAGTCCTTAGATTTTAATTGTAACAAAATAAATTGGAGTTGCTAATGTCTGCAAAAATTAATTATATGTAAATATTTATATCTTAACAAAGAAAGTCATAATTAGAACCAAGATCGTTATCTATAGGTATTTATTCACTTTGAAGAAAATCCACTTAAAAACACATAATTCTCATAAAATATTCTTCTTTAGAAACCCTGTCCTGGATGAAAGAAACAGGGAGAAAACCCCAGAGCCTGATGGAACACATTCCCTGAGCAGTAAGTGTGCTCAGTTTAGTTTTAGCTAGGGACAGCAATATTTAATAATGGCTTCTTCTTGGCTGAAATGTTGAGCCAAGATTAGAGGAAAGCCGTTTCCTATTTACAGTCTCAGCATTGAAACTACCATCATGTGTGATAGCTGTTGTGAGGAAATAATGTTTGTATAAGATTACATGCAGGGATATTTCTTTTAGGATAGTTTCCGAAGTAGAAATCACACTCATTTTATAAGAAACAAGTCCTAAAAAACAAATATACGTGTTTTTATTAAGTAATGAGTAGGAGGCTGAACACTAATATAGTACCAATACGTTTGTATTGGACTTGCATACTTGAGTCACAATTATCTGTTAATTAATAATTTGGAAATGGAAATTTTGAGTAGGGATGCACCGAATTCACTATTTTGGATTCGATAAATCCTTTGCGAAAGATTCGGCTGAATACCGAACCGAATCCGAATCCTAATTTGCACATGCAAATTAGGGGTGGGAAGGGGAAGACATTTTTTACTTTCTTGTTTTGTGACAAAAAGTCCCTAATTTTCATCTGCAAATTAGGATTCGAATTCTGTTCGGCCTGGCAGAAGGATTCAGCCGAATGCGAATCCTGCTGAAAAAGGCAGAATCCTGGCCAAATCTCGAACCAAATCCTGGATTTGGTGCATTCCTAATTTTAAAGCCTATGGTACACATGGGCAGATTATGGCCAAAAAATGCTTGTGTTTCTATTACTGGTTAAAATCTTCCCCATGTGGTCATTTACTGTACATGTGTAGAACAGATTGCCCTTTTCTCTTCTGGTGTTTTTATGTCTTAGTATAGATTATAATAGATATGTATTTGCCAATGATACAAAACTATGTAGAACAATAGAATTCATTCAGATATGCAATATCTCTGCAAACAAATATGCATTCATATTCAATTCTTTTATGGGACTTCGTAGAAAGAACCTAGAAGTACTTGTAAATAACATGCATAGCAGTAGCAACAATACTAATCTAATGTATAGAAGATACTGGCATTATTACAGTGGATGAAATGTCCGTGCTTTCCCTAAGGGCAATATCAGACAGGACTGTTTTAGACACTTTAAGCATTACATTTTTTAGAAGCCCAAAACTAACAAATAACTATCCAAAACAGCCCCCTTCTTAGACCAACACCAAAATCATCTGACAACCAATGGTTTAATTGTTTCCTGGGCAATTTCAGTGTAAATCTATAGGTGGTTGTTTCCAGCGAAAAAATATAGAGTTAGGCTCTGGTTTAACACACTGCATAATCCTCATATCACTGGTTTTACTATCAATTATGTGCAAATACAATTTTATTTTATTATAGTAAGGAATGACTAAAAATAAAATGCAATAGTCCAAGTCATTGAAGCTGACTGATTTAAATGAATATGTAGTTTCAGACAGCTTGACAACTTCTTCAAAGCACTGAGGTATATTACATCCAATAACCCAATTAAATAAATCATGTCATCTAACTTGATCCAAGAATTGTCTTTAAATGTATATATTTTGGTAGTACTTGTGCATTTATAAAATCATTTATAAGTCTTATTACCTTAAACATCTCCTTTTGTTTAATAGGGAAATGTGTCCACAAGGCAATATAACTTTATGATAAGAAAATCATTAATCCCAAAAGAGATGCTACATCAGTGTTCAAATCATTTATAAAAATTGGAATTATATGCTTAAAGGGATTCTGTCATGGAAAAAAGTGTTTTTTTTTACCCAATGCACAGTACTCCTCCAGCAGAATCAGCAATGAAATACGTTTTTCAAAAGAGCAAAAACATTTTTTTTTTATATTTAATTTTGAAATCTGACAAGGGGGCCCCCAGTCATGCAGCTTGTGCTCTGATAAACTTCAGTCACTCTTTACTTCTGCAATTTAAGTTGGAGTGATATCTCCACCCCCCTCCCTCTCCCCCAGCAGCCTAACAACAGAACAATGGGAAGAAAATCAGATAGCAGCTCCCTGACACCTGTATTGTTAAAAATTACCCACCTACTGGTAGATATAAAAACATCATTTAATAGTGAAAATCCAAGCCCGACTAACCAAAGTCATGACTTCTTGAATTACCTTTAGTAGCTGAAAGCAGTTCCATTGTGAAGTGCTGGATCTTTCAGACAGCACATGACCAGGCAAAATTACCTGAGATAAATATAAATATATACTATAATATATATATATATATATATATATATATATATATATATATATATATATATATATATATATATATATATATATATATATATATATATATATATATATATATAAAGCAACAGCTAAAACCTGCCACATTCAATGTTTGTATACTATGTAAAAAAAAAAAAAGAGATTCTATTCAACATTTCGGTCCTAAACCAGGAACAGCAAACAGAGCCTCCATCAACAAACAAACATATATACCCTTTCCAAGATGGCTGCCAAACGGTTGCTAGGCAATATTGTATAAAAACAGTACATGTGTTAAGTACATGTGTTAAAAAGTCAATGGGTGTTTTTTCTTATAGCCACTTTTTTGTCCTGATGCATTAAAGTCAACTCTTCGCTATCCTTACTCATCCAATAAAGTGTCCCTATTTGGATTATAACAGTGTCAAACTAAAGCTTTTCTAAATATATAGCATAATTACATTTCTAACACATATATTGTTTTTATACAATGTTGCCTAGCAACCATTTAGCAAAAATCTTGGAAGGGGCATATACAGTATGTTTGTTTGCTGATGGAGGCTTTTTGTTTGCTCTTCCTGATGAAGGTCCTTTTTTAGGACTGACACGTCAATTAAAATCTCCATTTGCATGGTATACAAACCTTGAGTGTGCCAGGTTGAACACTCCCAAGATCTGACCAATGCCTGGGTGCAGGTTATATAATAAACATCAAAATGACAAAAGAACTGCACAACCAGGTCTTTTAAAGGTGAAAAAAATCAAAATACATTTATTTCAACATTTCGGCTCTTAACTCAAGCTGTCCTCAGGAAGTTTTTGAAATAAATACATTTTGATTTTTTTTCACCTTTAAAAGACCTGGTTGTGCAGTTCTTTTGTCATTTTGATGTTTATTATATAACCTGCACCCAGGCATTGGTCAGATCTTGGGAGTGCTCCAGGTCACAAGTGTGGATATACTGTATATATATATATATATATATATATATATAAAAAATATATATATATATATATATATATACCACTGTCTTGGAAAAAAAGTGAACTGAAAACAGTGCATTTAAGTTGCATGCTATGGGTTGCAGAGGGATACCCTGAACAGGTAGGGTTAATATTCCCTCTCAGCCAAGTAATTTAGTGGCAGTTGAGAGAGGAGCTACCTAGAAATTTATTACACCTCAGAGCTCTCCAGACACCAACTAGAGTGGAGGGAAGTGTGGTGCTGCTGGAAGAGACAGTGCCTGGCAGAAGGTGTCTTGCTGCCAGCATGAGTGTTGCAGAGACTGTGGAGCCTGAATCCCTGGAAGGGAGAAGGGTCTGGCAGAGTCTAGTGAGTCTGAGTCCCAGGAGGGAAGGTCAGCAGGGCTGAATGAGAAGCCCGAATTCTCTGAAGTTCCAGAGGGTGAGAGCTTCCCTGGATGGTGAGAACCGTGAGGGGGGAAAACCATGAATGTTTTGTATTGAAGTTGCAGAACTGTACCCTGAATGTTTTGCATTGAAGTTTCGGAATTGTGTTTCTGTTGCCTTTTGTTGGGAATGCCTAGTGCCTAAGCCAAGGTGCCCCTGTCTCTAAGCTCCAAACCCCAACTCCCTCACCAGTGACTGTAAGAACATATCCTCCACATCTTTATGCCAACATCTTTATGCACTGGTATGAAACACGCAATATACTGTATACAGTCATCCACTGTTTTGAAAATATGATGGATACTTTAGGCTCTATGTAGACAATCTTTTTTCTTGTGGTATGGATCTGATGAAGATCTCATCACATTATGAATGAGTTAAAGACAGTCTATTCGATTTGGCCACAAGAGGAACAGGAATCTAAAGGAACTCCTCTCCCCTAGAGACCCGGTAAGCAAGTATGCTTCACAAGTGAAAGTGAGTAAGATAGAGGTGTTTAAATGCAGAAACTGTACAATGTGCAACTCTTTAATTATAGGTGACACATTCTATCACCCCTACACAGATAAGGCATACTCCATTAGACATACTGTAGACTTACATGTACATCTTGAAATGTTGTTTACATAATTAAGTGCCCATGTGGGTTACTTCGGACCCTCCCCCAGGGGAGACACGACAGTAGATTGCAGTGGCCTCTCCGAATCACAAGGTGCTTTCTTTTTTTGTGGTTTTTGTGCTTTTTTACTTTGCTTTTTGTGAAGCTATGGACGTCGGAACAACTAAGGTCCAGGTCTATAACCGCCAGACACTCCTTCAGTACAGCAATCATGCATATCTTACAATAAAGGATGGCTTATTGCACACACAACGGGATCTCTGCCTTCTTCGGGAGCTGGATCTTCTGACCGCGGTCTCGTCTGGGGCCAGGTCCGGACTGAGAATTAAAATAGGCCCTGCCATTTCAGTTACACAGAGGCCCAATCAGCCCACATAGAGGCCCAACCAGCCTCCACCAGCCCACTAAATACTGACTTTCTATGGGACCTTATAGCAGCCCCTCTGGCATTTGCCAGAAATCACAGATTGCCAGTCCGGGCCTGTCTGGGGCCAATGGCGGGAGGAGAAGCACTCGGAAACGGTGTACGAGGACGCGGAAGCGCGGAAAGCTAGCAGGAGTCCGTGCTAGGCTAAGAACTAACCCCAGCCAACCCGCTCTCCTGTCCATACTACTATCTAACGTCTGCTCCATAGAAAATAAAATGGACTACATTCAACTCCAGCAAACTACCCAGCGTGAATTCAGAGACTGCTGCATATATGTATTCAAAGAGACATTGCTCAGCTAAAGAGTCCCGGATGTCGCCATTCAGCTGGATGGGCTAGTCTTGGTCCGAGCTGACAGAGTCGCTGCTCTGAGAGGTAAGAATCGCGGTGGTGGTCTGGGTGTTTACATCAACACAAAATGGTGCAGGAACTCTGTGCTTGTGTGTCCAGTCACTGCTCACCACTGGTGGAATTTGTTGTTGTGAAGTGCAGACCCTTTTATTTACCCCATGATATTGCCTCCATTCATATTATTGGAGTTTACAAGCACAAACACCAAAGATGCACTCTGGGAGCTGTACAGCGATATCACGGACATACAAAACACTCACCCAGATGGACTGATTATCATCGCTGGAGATTTTAATCATGCAAATCTCAGGTCAGTGCTCCCTAAATTCCATCAGCATGTGGAATGTGCTACTAGAGGGCCAAACATGCTGGATCAGGTTTACACAAACATTTCCAGTATGTACCAAGCAGAGCCCCGCCGACACTTCGGATACTCAGACCACATCTCTGTTATGCTAATTCCAGCATACAGACCACTAGTCAGGCATTCTAAACCGGTTCTGAAGCAGGTGAAAACATGACCAACAGGAGCCATGACTGCTCTTCAGGACTGTTTTGAGTGCACTGACAGGAACATGTTTAGGGAGGCTGCAACCTACAGCGACTACATCAACTTGGATGAGTATACGTCATCTGTAATCAGCTACATCACAAAGTCACATCACAAATTGATGATGTCACTGTCTCCAAGTGCAACACTACATGCCTCAACCAGAAGCCGTGGTTCACTGGAGAGGTATGTGTGTTACTGAGGGCCCGAGACTCTGCTTTCAGGGAAGGTGACAAAGTCGTCCTGAGAACAGCGAGAGCCAAACTTTCCCGTTCCATCACAGTAGCTAAGCGCGCACACACTCAGAGAATACACAGTTTCTTCCAGGAGAATGGCGACACATGGCACATGTGGCAGGGCATCCAGGCTATCACAAACTACAGGTCAACACTATCTGCCTGTGACAGTGACAGTGACTCCGTTTCTATGCACGGTTTGAAGCACATAAAAACACAGGAATGAGGAAGACCATCACTCTGCCTAGTGACCAGGCACTGCATCTGACGGTGGCTGATGTGAGGATGACTCTGGAAACAGTAAACACATGGAAGGCTGCAGGACCAGACAATATCCCTGGAAGAGTGCTAAGAGAATGTGCAGATCAGCTGGCAGATGTTTTCACTGACATCTTTAACATCTCCCTGAACACCTCCACTGTTCCGAAGTGCTTCAAAATCACCACCATTGTCCCTGTGACGAAGAAGTCATCAGTGTCCTGCCTCAAAGACTACCGTCCTGTGGCACTCACCCCCATCATCATGAAGTGTTTTGAGAAGCTTGTCAAGAAACACATCAAAACCCTGCTGCCACCAGCACTGGACCCCCTTCAGTTCGCATACCATCAAAATCGCTCAACAGACGATGCAATAGCCACCACCCTCCATCTGGCCCTCTCTCATCTGGACAAAAATGACCTACGTTCGAATGCTGTTCATAGACTTCAGTTCAGCATTCAACACTATCATTCCTCAGCATCTGATAGAAAAGCTGAGCCTGCTTGGAATGAACACCTCCCTCTGCAGTTGGGTTCTGGACTTCCCAAGCTCAGTCAGTCAGGACTGGAAACATCATCTCCAGAACCACCACACTGAGCACCGGAGCCCCTCAAGGCTGTGTGCTTGGTCCTCTACTGTTCACTCTGCTGACGCATGACTGTGCAGCCACGCGCCACACAAATCACATCATAAAGTTCGCTAATGACACGACCATGGAGGGTCTCATCAGCAATAATGATGAGTCACCATACAGACAGCATGTGCAGCGGTTAACAGACTGGTGCAGAGCCAACAACCTATCTCTCAATGTAGACAAAACAAAGGAGATGGTTGTTGACTTTAGGAAGACTAGGAGTGACCACCTGACACTGGACATCGACGGCTCTAATGTGGAAATTATTAAAAGCACCAAATTCCTTGGTGTCCACCTGGCGGAGAACCTCACCTGGTCCCACAACTAGGGATGTAGCGAACGGCGGAAAAAATGTTCGCGAACATATTCGCGAACTTGCGTCAAAAATGCGAACGGTTCGCGAACGTCGCGAACCCCATAGACTTCAATGGGAAGGCGAATTTTAAAAGCTAGAAAAGACATTTCTGGCCAGAAAAATGATTTTAAAGTTGTTTAAAGGGTGCAACGACCTGGACAGTGGCATGCCAGAGGGGGATCAAGGGCAAAAATGTATCTGAAAAATACATTGTTGACACAGCGCTGCGTTTTGTGCTGTAAAGGGCAGAAATCACACTAAGTCACTCAGGTGATGTTTCTGGACACGGAATGTGAAAAAGCTCACACAGCTAGGTGGCACTTGGTTAAAGACTGGGCAAACAATGCCTGCAAGGGCAACGTATGCAGTAGTGGGTACGGAATATATTATTGCTGCTGTAAAAACATCACTCAGGTGATGTTTACGGACACGGAATTATTATTGTTATTTAGACAGAATGTGAAAAAGCTCATACAGCTAGGTGGCACTTGCATACCTCCCAACTGTCCCTCTTTTGACCACTCAACCCCCTGTCCCTCTTTTGTACTGGAAAGTCCCTCTTTTCTCTGAACTGAACAGCCAGAAAAAAAACAGTTTCTAACTTAATTAGCTTTTGGCAGAGAGCTCAGAACAGCTAACAGGTGCAAATAAGATACTTTGTAACAATTTTGACTCTGGTTGGTGCTGGTAGTGGTGAACTACTAGGAGGAGCAGCACACCAGTCCCTCTTTTCTCTGAACTGAACAGCCAGAAAAAAAACAGTTTCTAACTTAATTAGCTTTTGGCAGAGAGCTCAGAACAGCTAACAGGTGCAAATAAGATACTTTGTAACAATTTTGACTCTGGTTGGTGCTGGTAGTGGTGAACTACTAGGAGGAGCAGCACACCAGTCCCACTCCCCAACACAGCTAGACTAATAGCACTGGGCTCTTACAGTAGCAAAGTAAAAAAAACAAAAAAGAAAATAAAAGCAGTCCTTACAAGGACTATTGGGTTACAGGCAGCAGTCAGCAGATGAGAGATCAGCAGCAGGACAGCTGCCCACAGCAGCTACATACAGAGCACTGCAGTAGAAGGTAGATTACTAGCCAGCAAAGCTACCTAACCTAAAATGTCCCTCAAATCCCTGCAGAGTTCTGTCCCTACAATACAGAGCAGTATCAAGTAGATTACTAGCCAGCAAAGTTACTATCAACTGTCCCTCAAATCACTAAACAGCTCTCTCCCTACACTAGCTCTTCCAAGCACACACAGGCAGAATGAAAAAACGCTGCAGGGCTTCAGTTTATATATGGAAGGGGAGTGGTCCAGGGGGTGTGGGGGTGGTCCAGGAGGGAGAGCTTCCTGATTGGCTGCCATGTATCTGCTGGTCTGGGGTGAGAGGTCAAAAATAAGCGCCAGCTAAGGTAAACCCAAATTGGCGAACGTCGCGCGACGTTCGCGAACATTCGGCGGACGCGAACAGTCGATGTTCGCGCGAATTAGTTCGCGGGCGAACAGTCCGCGACATCCCTACCCACAACACCAGCTACATAGCCAAGAAAGCACAGCGCCTCTACTTCCTGCGCAAGCTGAGGAAATCCCATCTCCCACCATCCATACTTAAAACCTTCTACAGAGGGACTATCGAGAGCATCCTGAGCAGCTGTATCACTGTCTGGGCTGGGAACTATCATGGAGCGCATATGGAGGATAGTGAAGACAGCAGAGAAGATCATAGGTGTCTCTCTTCCTTCCATCATGCACATTTACACTACTCGCTACATCCGTAAAGCCACCAGCATTGTGACTGATCCAACACACTCCTCACACTCACTGTTCACACTCCTGCCATCTGGAAAAAGGTGCCGAAGCATTAGGGCCCTCACTACCAGACCGTGTAACAGTTTCTTCCCCCAAGCCATAAGGCTGCTGAATACTGAATACTGAGTTCTCTCGCACACACACATTCCATCTGACCTTACTATATACCACAACATTACACAGCCACTGTACACCATTGTATGGATGAATAGCCATTGGATACAGTTGTTCCCTATAAGCACATCTGCACATTGTCATGTTCTTTATCATGTTCTTGCTACTGTCATGTCACAATGATACACCCATCATGTCTGACGTTTAGCATTATTTAATTAACATATTACATCTGCTTAGTGTGCACTGTATTGTCCTGTCCCTGCATTGTGCTGACTTGTCTTACAGTAGTTGCATATTTTTGCACTTGCACTTTATTGTCTGTTGTCCAGTACTTCTATGTTGTAGCATCATGGTCCTAGAGGAATGTTGTTTCATTTCACTGTGTACTGTACAAACGTATATGGATGAAATGACAATATACTCACTCTTGACTTGACTCTTGACTTGACTCATTGTGGTAAAACATCCAGACAGTTGAAAGAGAGAATTAGTATGCGCCATGCCACCATCAGAGCAGTCCTTGATCCCAAACCAAAGAAGGAAACCAAAAAGGATGAGAAGCAGGACATAGCTAAGCAACCAGTGACACAACACTGGCTTCAAGCCAAACATCCAGCTTCCTATTTCAAATGTGTGCCCACTGACTGTGTTTCAGATTTACCAAGAAGTAGGAACATTAATCGCATTTTGCTCCAAAGATAATCGTTTTGGACATACAAATTTATTTGTTTGATGCCTAGGGGCCTGAATAGCTCATTATTTTTTAACTGTTTCTTGTGAATGATGTATTGACATTGGTGGGGTGACTATATATATTGGGTGATTTTGTATTGATGTTCATTTGTAATTGATATGCAGTATTGATCATGCATCACTTGGATGGTGTGGTCTGTATGTTGACACACAGCCAGGACAGCATAGTAAAATTATTAAATTGATTATCTGGCACAGCACAACTGTTTTTAAAGTCATAACATGAATTTATTGACACCTCACTATACGCACTTATACTGAGGGGCAGATTTATCAAAGGTCCCAATGAAAATTAGAATTTTTGATGGCCAAAACTGTCAAATTCGACTAGGGCATTATTAAATTTAGATTCAAGTTTTTTTAAAAAAAATTCAAATTTGATTTTCGAGATCACTGAGCCTTTAAGAACTTGTTTTTGACTATTTGCCACCCATACTAGAAAAAAACTCTACCCTCTACCCTGCATAGACCAACCTCCCTCCTCCCCCACAGCCTAACTGCCCCCTAGGCAAATGCCCCTAATTGTTTACGGATGCCTGTGAACACCCGAGGCCAGATCTGCATGAAGGGGTAAGTAAAAAATGAAGGGCATTTGCCTGGGGAAGGGGGCAGTTACGCTGTGGGGGAGGAGGGAGGTTGGTTTACGCAGGGTAGGGGGGTTGGGTTTTTTTCTAGTACGGGTTTGTTTCTCCTTTAAACCTTTTGAAATTGATGTTTTATCCTATGGAAGACGTAATGGGATCAGTCTGGAGTTGTTTGCAGCCTTCTTGACTGTCAAGTTTTTTTTCTGAGAAAAAACCTAAATCAAGTTTTTAAAATTGGAATCAAACTCGATTCGAATTTGATTCGAGTTTGCGGGTTGATCCTATTAACCTGACTTTGAAAAATTAAATTTTTTAAGTACATTTCGTAGAATTTTGAGTTCATGGGAGTTTATGGGAGTTTTAAATAACTCCCATGAACTCGAAATTCGACCCTTGATAGATCTGCCCCTAAATTTATCAAATTAGAACAGTTTCGAGAATCGGCGACCCCCCTTCCCAGAGCAGCTTTATAAATGTGAAAAATTAGACTTAGACTTCAATATTAGAAAAACAGTCAGACATAGAAAGTATAAGGACAAGTCTTTATTTCTGGTGAACTATCTGAAACTGAACTGAAAAAAATGTTGGAAGGTAAACAATCCCTTTAAATTTGTAAAAATTAGTTCTTCTCATTGATTTAAACTACAGAAAGATACCTTATCCAGAAAACCCCAGGTCCTGAGCAAGCTGGATAAAAGGTACAACACCTTTATATATATATATACGTATATACTTATTCCATATATATATATATATATATATATATATATATATATATATATATATATATATATATATATATATATATATATATATATATATATATATATATATATATATCACCGACGTTTCGGTCCCTGTTGGGACCTTTTTCAAGGTACAAATACATATAAAAGTGTCAATTAAATAGAAAACACACCCCCCTCATGTGACCGTGCCTGTGACATCATGTGCATTATTTAACCCCTTGTAAGGCTGACCAACAGCAATAGTGCAATATAAAACTGCTAAAATTTCTCTGTAAAAAAGCAGTCAAAAAATTACATATAGTGTACAGCTTCAAATTTAGGTTAAAACACAATTTAAAACACTGTGTAAACACATTTAACATAATCACTAATGGATAATTTAGACCAATATTGTCTCTAATCTATTGTATAACTATATAGTAACAACGACACTAACTTTAGATACAATCTATTCAACATAAGTAACTTAGATTAGATTTTTCAGATAAAGGTTGTAACACTGTTTCATAAACCCCTCAGTAAGAGACATTTTCTTTTGTTCAAAAAACCATTCAACTGTAGCGTGGAGTTTTGTCCTTTAGGGGAAACGCATCCCAATTCAAAGGTCCAGAAAGCATCCCTTTGTAACAGTAACTGATCAACATCGCCCCCCCCTGCGAGGTATTTGAATGAGGCAATTGGATGGTGTGCATTTAACCAGTGTTGTGCTAACGGTTGCTTGGCAATGTCCTGCTTCACCTTTTTGTGGGGCGATGTTGGTATCAGGTATGCTATGCTATGTTATGCTATGATATGTTAAATGAAAAAAACAAAACCATTTGCAAGTAAGATGGATAAATATTCTTTTGAAACAAAATCCAGCTGTCACTTAACAAACAGCTTCCAACATACAGACCAACAACATCTGGATGGTCAAAAATTGGACAGTCTAAGAACAACTCTTTTTTTCTGTGTGGCTGATATTTTTTTAAAAAAAATATGTGAAAAAAAAATATGTGATGGAAACACCCTGGAACAATCTATTGTATTTGCCTAATCTTTAGACAAAAAAAAATCTGACCAGAGTCATCCTTTTGTGTTCTTGAAACAAAAAAAGGTTAAACACATTAGATAGCTATTTTATGTTTAGAATTTTTGTTTTGGCATTAATTCAGCTCTCTGATCTCTTGCTGATTTAAAAGGCATTATTCTGTAGAACAGTGAAAAGGTTAAATATTCTATTCACACTGAGATGTCCGGAGAATATCTCGTACAGAACACAGCTTCTGAAATCTACCTGCACAGTGCAAGTGAGCTGAAAAGCATATTTCACAGTTTGATACGATGGAGCAAGCAAGCTGAAACAATTGTTGACAATATATCCTGTTGCCAAGCACACAATGAGGTGCAAACGATTCAAAATGCTGTCACAGCATGAATATTTTTTAGACTGCTGTATATCAAGCATCTAAAAGCACTGTTTAGCCATTAAAATTACTAGGAAACATTATTTGAATTGAAAATGGAATGTGTCACGTAAATGCTACGGTTTTGGGGGTAAATAAATATAAATAGATCACATATGATAATGTAAGCAAATATGGTGTTTATAATCCTGAATGCTTGGAACTTGAGTTTTTCAAACAAGAGTGTGTTTCGCTACAGCACAATGCTTCAAAGCTGTTAAAAACAATTTAAACATTAATAATGTTTCAACAAAACATATTCAAGACTTTACCCTGCTTAGGGGTTCTCACCATCCAGGGTGGCTTTCACACTCTTGGACATTCTCAACTCCCGAAATCCCAGTTTACCAGCCTCTGGCCTGGCTCACCTTTTGGCATTACCATACCCCTCTCCAACAAAGGGAGGTAATCCCACATCTCTTCTTTGCTGGACACCTGCAGTCTAATCAGGCAGCTACATATAGCTGGGCAGCTACAAACACTAAGGGGCAGATTCACTAAGCTCGAGTGAAGGATTCGAATGAAAAATACTTCGAATTTCGAAGTATTTTTTTGGTACTTCGACCATCGAATTGGTTAAATTCGTTCGAATTCGAACGAAATCGAACGAATCGAAGTAAAAATCGTTCGACTATTCGACCATTCGATAGTCGAAGTACTTTCCCTTTAAAAAAAACTTCGACCCCCTACTTCGGCAGGTAAAACCTACCGAAGTCAATGTTAGCCTATGGGGAAGGTCCCCATAGGTTTGCTAACCTTTTTTTGATCGAAGGATTTTCCTTCGATCGTTGGATTAAAATCCTTTGAATCGTTCGATTCGAAGGATTTAATCGTTCGATCGAACATAAAATCCTTCGATCGATCGATCGAAGGATTAGCACTAAATCCTTCGACTTCGATATTCGAAGTCGAAGGATTTCAATTCGAGGGTCGAATTTCGAAGTATTTTTAACTTCGAAATTCGACCCTTAATGAATCTGCCCCTAAATGTAGTATGGAATGGATGACTCACTCTATTCTTCCTCCATTCATCAAAAGACCAATTTATCCAGCTTTCCTAAGCCTGCAAAAAAAAGCAGCCTTACTTGCTGCAACAACAAACGTTTTCCCTGGAGCTAACTATGTACCAATTGGTGAAAAATGCACTTAAAGGAGAACTAAAACTAAACTAAAGAAGTAGCTAGAAATGTTGTACATTAAGTTTTGAGCTTCTGTACCAGCCCAAGGATACCACAGTCCTTTAGAATCAAAGATCTGTGCCCCCAAATATGTCCCAGTAGCTCCCCATCTTCTTCCATACTGATTCACTGCACATGCTAGGAACCGGTGCAACTAGCATCAGAATTTAATAATCATCCCTTTAGCCTCAGCTTATATTATAGGGCAACCTCATTTTCTGACTGATAATTTTTGAAAACCCCTAAGCTTAGCTTCTCAACAGTTGCTCAGAGCCCACTGAGCATCTGAGTGTCGCAGACACTTTCAAAGATGGTGACCTCGTGACAAGTTTGAAGTCATGAATCATTGCTGCTATTGAGAATCTAAAACTTTAGGCTGATGTAAGGTTGTTATATAAAATATGGCATTTTTAGCCATAATCATTTTTAGGATTTCGCCGCCTTTATATATTAAATTTTTTTTTTTTTTGCTCAAGACAAGTTTATTAGGGGATAACCAGTTTACATACAGAGAAATGACATTTTCATTTTGCATAGGTAATTTACAGAGGCAGTCACATCAGTACAGTAGATGTTACAGAGATAGCAGACATTAACTACATATCAAATGCAATTACCCACTTATAGTAAAAAAATGCGGCGAATTGCTTTTCACAATTTTTTTGTAACAACCTTCAAATTTCACGATTTTTTTAGTGAAAACCTTCAAATTTCACGATTTTTGATTGAAAACGTCCGAATTTCATTATTTTTTCTGTGAAAACATTAGACTTTTGTGGGAAATTCGTGAATTTTCCTTTGAAGCTAAACGGGAGAAATTCACCCATCACTAGTCATAAGAAGAATGCTGTGAGAAAAGTGAGGAGGTGGGATGATCCTCAAAGAAGTGTTTACAGTAGTACCCCGATTTCCCAGGTTATGGCATCAAAACTATGTAATGTCCAGAAAAAATATTTGTGAATGCTGTAAATAACAACTTCTTGTCTCAGTCAGTTTTGTTACTTACTAGGAAAGATGTTCTTTTGGATTTTATAAAAATGAATACCAAATAATACTGAATGTATCTTGAGCAATAATGTGGGATAGCATTTAGGGGATAGTGATCATAACATGTTCTCCTTTGAGATTATGTTCTATAGAAAATTATGAATGAGTCACCAGGACACGGATTTAAACTTTTGCAGTAATTGGGCATCTCCTGCAAAATATTACGTTTACTTTTAACAGGTCTAAACACAGAAAGAAATGCAATGTCTTTTAATGCCACTTTACAAAATATACTGTATGCTTCAGTATATTGCTCTTGTAAGCAAGACAATATGTAGTAAAGCAAAAACCATTATGGTTTGATTGAAAAGGTAGCATAACATTAAGGTTGGTAAGCAAAAGAGTGCATTTAAGGCAAGCTAGCTGGGACACCTACAATTTTTAGTAGGTGATGATGAGGCCCTTAAAGCATGTAAAAAACAGACAAGCTAAAACAGAAATAAGTGCATTGCAATTAAAAATAAAACAAATTTTACTCCTCCGTTTTTCTTTTTTTACAATTTTTTTTGTCTTTTCTTTTTGAGCTGCCCATGACTGTGTGCTTGGGCTGGCTCCCTCCCCCGTCTGATCCACCCAGCAAAGGAAAGGCCTGGAAGAGGAGCTACGCTTCCTATGTGCAGCATGGTGTTGGCATGTGCCTGTTGCATGCAGTGGTATAACAACATGGGGGCCCCAGGGGAGCAGATGGTGCAGTTGAACCAGGGCCAGCTTCCCCCCCAACCACTTGCTTACTTGCCTGCTTGCCAGCCCTCTAGCTCCCCCCTGCCACCCACCAGAGATCGCATGAAACTAGAGGGGGATGAACATCCTGGGCCCGGAGTCAAGGAGCAACATGGAGTGGCATGTCACATGAGGTGCCCTGCTGGTCTGTGCATGCCGTATTTGTGACTGACTCCTTAATTGACTGTGGCTGACAATTTCTACCTATACACCAGGCACCTTCACTAAATCCTACCCCTAGGTGAGGCTGAGTAGCTGACAATTTGTCAATGTACTGCTCTATTTGTCTCTTCTTCTGATAAGGGTTCTGGGGGTTTATACTTGCATTGTGCCATACTGCTATTGGTTCTGGTTTCTCCTATGGGTTCTGGGGGTATTTATACATGGAATTACACCTGTGCCATCCTACTAACAATTCTGCAGATATTTATACATGGAATTGCGTCTGTGCCATCCTACTATCAATTCTGGGGGTATTTATACATGGAAATGCACTGTGACATCCTACTTTCAATTCTGAGGTATTTATACATGGAATTGGGCCTGTTCCATGCTACTATCAATTCTCGGGGTATTGAATGCACCTGTGCCATCCTACTCTGAATTCTGGGGGTATTTATACATGGAATTGCACTGTGCCATCCTACTATGAATTCTGGGAGCATTTATACATAGAATTGCGCTTGTGCTATCTTACTATGAATTCTGGGGGTTTTATACATGAATTGCATTGTGCCATACTGCAATGAATTCGGGGGCATTTATACATGGAATTGCCCCTGTGTCATCCTGCTATGGGTTCTGGGGGTATGTATACATGGAATTGCCCCTTTGCCATACTGCTATGGGTTCTGGGGGGTATGTATACATGGAATTGCACTGTGCCATCCTACTATCAATTCTGGGGGTATTTATACATGGAATTGCCACTGTGTCATCTTGATATAAGTCCTGCTGGTATTTATACATGGGATTGCCATTCTGCTATGAATTCTGGGGGATTTATAAATTAAGTTTTAGTTCTGCTATGAGTACTAGGGGTAATTATACATGTAACTGTGCCATCCTGCTTTCTGGGCAGGGGGTATACAGAAAATACAGGGTTAAAGATCTTAGCACAAAGTTAATCCAGACAATGGTACAATTGCATCTTGGAGTCAGGAAGAATGTTATGAAGCAAATTGGAGAAGCTTTAGAAGGGGTTGTTCTCCTTCTTTTGTATCAGCTAGTATATTGTGCTTGGCCTGCCAGTTTTCTCTTTATCTTACTGCTCGTGGTGCTATTGTCCATTGCTCTCTATGTATGTATTTGGTGTGCCATTGCGCTCTGCTTCTTACTATATAATGTTTTTTATAGTGCTTGTGGTGCCTTCTCTTTATGATGTTCTTGGTAGATTACATAATGCTCCTTTATATGTCTTTTGAATATCTCACAGTCTCTGCATGTAATGTACTTTAGGTGCCAGAATCTTTTTCCCCTTTTTCCCCATAATGTGCTTGCAGCATTCACAGCTCTCAGTTAAAATTGTACATGTGGTGTTAATAACCCCTTCCTGCAGTGCCAGACTTTTAGCAAATTTTGCCCCCACTGCTATGGTTTGATTTTTCTGAAAATTCAGTGAAAGTGGGTGGAGTCCAAAGGGAGTGGCCAAAAAGGGCATGGCCAAAATTGTCGCGGCACGCCTATTTCCCTTTTCATGGCCCCCCCCTGTCAAAACCATCTTCTGCTGCCACTGATGTGTACTGTATATTTTGAGTCAACACTCAGCACAGAGCATGTGCAGTGAATCAGCAGAGAAGAAGATGGGGAGCTACTGGGTCATCTTTGGGGGGACAGATCTTCGCTAGTAAAGGACTGTGGTTGCCTTGAGCTGTTACAGAAGCCTTAATGTAATGTAATGTACAACATTTCTAGCTACTTCTTTAGTTAAGTTTTAGTTCTCCTTTAAGTTGTAGAGTGTGAAAAAAATAGATGAGAGCACACATGTTGGGCTGTATTTAACTGCATAACAGCAGACACATAACCTCTATGTCATCATAGCATATCTGCTGTTGCCATTGGCTTATGATCTGGTTCCAGATGTTGATTGATCAGGCCTCACTGCTCATTGCCCAGGGAGTTCTAAGCATAAAATCAAGTATAAAGAGATGCAATCTTAGTAGACAAACATTTGCAGTACAATAGGTTGTAGGGGTATAGAACCGGTTATCCAGAATGCTCAGGACCTAGGATTTTCCATAATTTGGATACCTTAATTTTACTAAATTAACATTCACTTGCATTGTCACCTAGCTCAAAAAGATTTAAAAATCCAGTCCATTATCCTCCACACTAGGGGGCCGATTCACTAAGCTCGAGTGAAGGATTCGAATGAAAAAAATTCGAATTTCGAAGTATTTTTTGGGTACTTCGACCATCGAATTGGTTAAATTCGTTCGAATACGAACGAAATCGAACGAATCGAACGAAAAATCGTTCGACTATTCGACCATTCGATAGTCGAAGTACTTTCCCTTTAAAAAAAACTTCGACCCCCTACTTCGGCAGATAAAACCTACCGAAGTCAATGTTAGCCTATGGGGAAGGTCCCCATAGGTTTGCTAACCTTTTTTTGATCGAAGGATTTTCCTTCGATCGTTGGATTAAAATCCTTCGAATCGTTCGATTCGAAGGATTTAATCGTTCGATCGAACGAAAAATCCTTCGATCGATCGAACGAACGTTTAGCGCTAAATGCTTCGACTTCGATATTCAATTCGAGGGTCGAATTTCGAAGTATTTTTAACTTCGAAATTCGACCCTTAATGAATCTGCCCCCTAGATGTAATAGCTAGCACTATCCATGCAAGCAGGAAATGTTCTCTTTGCATCTGCACAACTGAGTTAAAGTGGCAGACTGTCAAATAAAGAAAGACTTTTTACTCCAGAAAACTAGTTTCACAAGTCCAGTTTCGCCATATTATACCCAACTTGAGACGATGCTTGGCATTTCACATGGTGATTTTTAGGCCTGTGTGCAGCTGCTCTGTCCAGTTCATGATGTTTATGACATAGTTGTTGTGCTGACATTGCTTCAGGAGACACTATAGAACTCAGTAGTGGGTGTGGCATTCAAGAACATAGAATTGTTAATGTTCACCATGCACATATAGCTTTGGTGCTCATTTGTCCATTCTTTTGTCCAAGTAGTTTGAGCAAAACTGATAATAACTAATATAATAGTACTATAGTGTGCTGCAGTTTTATACTTTATGTTTCATCCTAGCTGGTGTCTAATATAGGATATGGCAACATGCTATTTGTATTCATCTGAGTTAAAACTTATTCTCAGCTTAATTTTATCTTTGTTATTTATCATTATTGAGTGAATATTCTCAAACATTACACTGTATTGTTAAAACAACTTGAGAATTTAAGAAAGCTCCAAAATTTGGTAGATTTACATTCAGTTAATGATAATATGCCCATTGGTTTAAATGAATCATGGCAGGTTTAAGCTCTCAGTTTTAGTTGAAAAAGTTGTTTTTAGTTGAAAAAATGAAAGAAAAATGGCTAAATACAAAATAAAAATCATACTTACAGCTCAACACAGAATATCACCACAAAAACCTATAGGATGTGGGTGCATGAGTGATAATGTGGGTAAAATATTCTCATAATCAGCAACCCAATATAACCAAATATAATTTTGTCCATCTAAACCACTAAACGACAACTACAATGTGACTAAAACTGAATCAAGCAACAGGGCAATTGAATTTTTGGTGAACATAAAACATGGCAGCAAATCTAGAAATTGGAATGGTCAATTTTAAGGCCAGACTTCAATTTAAGTTTAAGTCTAGAACTCAAAAAATCTTAAGAGGGCTGTACATAAACAAAAATGAATGAACTCAAGTAGCAGTGTTGTTACGAAAGCGTAGCAAAATTGGTCAGATATGATGTACTATAAGAGACTCATAAGAGACTGACAAACTCAGAGAAATAGATGATATTTGCTGTTACAAATGGTTATACAAGATTTGAATTGTTGAATCACATTATGACGGAAAATTGTCCCATGAGATTTATCTAGGAAAGACTGGATAACTTTTAGTCATGTCATGATATGTGAAATATGTTTACCAGAAATTGTGCTTTCTTGTTCAGAAAGGCTAAGGGCAGTGGGTTGCCCAAAGCAATTACTGAATTATGTATTTCCATACCACACACTTTCTGTACACTTAACATTTTGTTATGTGCACCATTTCAAAACCATTAGAGCACCTCTTAGCCCCTTATTTAGACTGCATCTCTTGACTAAATCGGTAGCTGCCATAATTGCCAGCTATTCACTCAGTAAGGGAGGGAGTGAATGAAGCAGAGTCATGTAAGCGATGGCTGGTGTGTTCAAGTGTTGTTCAGTTTGTCCTCCTGAATCAGCAAACAGAAAACTAGGGAAGTATGTTTTTTTTAACTACAACTGCATGAAAGCACCACAAGGCTGCAAATACAACCTAATACTATTTACTGGCTCTGCTTTATACTGAAGTAGTGTGTTTTTGCACAATGGTTTCATTCACATATACATATTTAACTACTTAATCACACACTTCAGCTTCACTACATTTCATTTCACTGTGACAAAGATAAATATGTAGTTTCATTTTAGCAGATAATTAAAAGTTGGTAATAGCTGTGGAGTAGAACACACTTTAGTGTACAGTTCACCTATTATTTTCATTTTATTTTATTCGCTGAACTTGTGTCTAGAAATAATCTCAGCACAGCCAGTTACTGACTTCTCTCCTCCTAATAAAGAACAGCTCAGTTTACCTTCTGTGTTTTAACAATAGCTTTTGTGAAAATCATCTGCCTTAGATGTTAGCCAGTTGTGCCCTCATACTATGGTCAAAAAAAAAAAAGTGAGGGAAGCAGAAAACAGTTATCGGTATATATAATACATCTCCCTCTCAGTCTATTAAAGTAGGAAAAAAAGCATTTTGAAGCTGTAAAACTTGCACCCAGCGGTGTCCACTTTAGATAAAAAATTTTCATTGATTGGATGGAATGCAGGTCTCATTTTTGCCCATCGATTCCCCTGGTGACCTTCTCGCAGCATCAAAGCCAAGAGCGAACCCAAACTGACCCCTGGCTTTATGTGCATTATTATAGAGAGAGACAGGAGCTACTTACAGTCTGTGCCATTGTCTCCTTGGATGTATAATAAAGAATTCTAGAACTGCTCCTGCGGAGAACACTTCATGCAACTACCATCTCTTTGCTCTTTATAGAAAAGATCTTAAAACTCCTATTTTCTGTGCTTCAATATCCTGTCTCTTTGAGAAAGATTCTGCAACTCTACCATGAATCACTAAATATTTGCTGCAACTATTTTATTGCTCTCCACCATTTAACTCACTCACACACCAAATCCCCATTTTTTTTCCGTCAGGTTTTCAGTATAGAATATATAACCTATGCTATGCCTTAACCCAAATCAAAACACTGTATCAAACTAATACTAAATCAGCATAATCACAATACACCATTACACATATTATATAAGTATATAGTGCTACGCAATATGTTGGCACTATATAAATACAAGTTAATAACAATAATATATGTTAGTATATGTTATGTAGCTACAAAACGTGTATATTTTAGTAAGGCAGCAAAAAAAATTCTAAACTGCTTTCACCAGCAATACAAAATAATAAAACTTTTTAATTGATGGATGCAGGACTCCTTAAAAAAATCAGTAAGTATTAAAATAGTTCTGGCTTGCATGTAGAATATTATAGAAGGAATACAACCTGTATATTGCAGAAAATATAGCTTTAAAATGCGCCAATAACAGGTATATTTCATCCAACAACCCTTCTAGTTTGAAGACCCAGATGTTACCAATGTAAATCTTACCTTGCTGTTCAAAACATAGGTACAGAGACGATGAAAGAAATAGAGAAGAAAGGGAAGAATGCTATTTACACAAATAACCGTAACCCAAATACATCCAGCAGGATGGAAGAAATAGCTCCTTGCAGTGCAATCATGTCTCTCTAAATGTATAAAAGTATTTTACCACTCTTTGCAACAAATCAGCAATGAGACCATGGACTCCGGCGTGCTGCTACTGAGGAATTTTATGTCAAAGTCAACTTCTCGTGCTGTCTCCAGGGAACTGCACTGTGCACATTCTCATGAAAGGTGTGAAAATCAGATTTTCTAAAATGGATCAGTAATTCTCAATGAAGGGGACAAGGATCGATAAATCTTTGCTAAGTAGATTGTAAAGGAAAAAATTACTCTTGCAGTGACAGTGCATTAGGGCTTTGCAAACAATCTCAATAAACTAAAGGCATCTCATTCCTCCCACAGATTTTTTCTTTCATTCTTTTTTCCAGAGGTCTGATGTGTTATTTTTTGTTATCTGCATTCATTCTCAAGCACTCTCGTATATATATACATCCCAAGTAATGTTCCAGTTTTTACACAATTTATTATAGGGACTATCATACTGTGTGCTACTAATATATGCAAACATTATTATTTCATAGTTTTTTTGGGTAACTGTTGCTTTCTATAAGTCATGTTCCTGACATTTGGCATGTTGTTCTTATTTGCAGGAAAGTCAGCAGTTAGAATGCAAATCCCAAGAATTGTTATCCTTTTATTTTACCATGTTTGATAAATAAATAACAGCCATAAATCAGCAACAATTTGTAGATTTCCATTTAGTATCCAAGGCTGGACAAAGGTTACTTGGGCAGGAATACATATGGCAAACACTTTGAGGCATGCAGATGAAACAACCACAGTACTGTTTGTTTTACTCCTTAGATTGTCATACACAGTATTTATTGTTCTTGGGTAGTAGTATGTCCTTTTTTGGGTAGTAATGTGCCTTTTTAACTCCAGCCATTCAAAGTAATGCCCTGTGACTATTTGAAATGCATCTTGTAGCTGTCTCTTTACAACTGTTACTATATAACAGTTAACAATATATATATATATATATATATATATATATATATATATATATATATATATATATATATATATATGTATGAACTACAGGTAGATTTGTGGATTTTATATATATATATATATATATATATATATATATATATATATTTAATATCAAAACAGGGGGGTTGTGGGAGCACTCTAAAGGCTTTAAAGTATATATAAGTATAATAAATGCTATTGCATATGTACCCAAAACAGGGGTTATTTTGTTACAAAGTTATGATCATAAAATTGATAAGCCACCATACCACGTCAAGGTAAACCCCGAATGGCGTCCCTAACTTGTTTTATATTTTATGTGCATTTTAGCATTACCTGTAATCAATGTCCGTTGAACGCTGTTTTTTCACTAAGGGCTAAATCCTCCCCAGCCAGCAATCAGGCTTTTAAAGGAGAGATATTCCCAAAACAAACGCCCAATTTTAAAAGCATAGGATCACCACTAGTTTAAAGGGGGGGTATGGGGTGCTACAACCACTGAAGCTATGCCACAGCTCCTGGCTAAATATACAATATCAAAACAGGGGGGTTGTGGGAGCACTCTAAAGGCTTTAAAGTATATATAAGTATAATAAATGCTATTGCATATGTACCCAAAACAGGGGTTATTTTGTTACAAAGTTATGATCATAAAATTGATAAGCCACCATACCACGTCAAGGTAAACCCCGAATGGCGTCCCTAACTTGTTTTATATTTTATGTGCATTTTAGCATTACCTGTAATCAATGTCCGTTGAACGCTGTTTTTTCACTAAGGGCTAAATCCTCCCCAGCCAGCAATCAGGCTTTTAAAGGAGAGATATTCCCAAAACAAACGCCCAATTTTAAAAGCATAGGATCACCACTAGTTTAAAGGGGGGGTATGGGGTGCTACAACCACTGAAGCTATGCCACAGCTCCTGTGGGGGGGTTTACCTTGACGTGGTATGGTGGCTTATCAATTTTATGATCATAACTTTGTAACAAAATAACCCCTGTTTTGGGTACATATGCAATAGCATTTATTATACTTATATATATATACTTTAAAGCCTTTAGAGTGCTCCCACAACCCCCCTGTTTTGATATTGTATATTTAGCCAGGAGCTGTGGCATAGCTTCAGTGGTTGTAGCACCCCATACCCCCCTTTAAACTAGTGGTGATCCTATGCTTTTAAAATTGGGCGTTTGTTTTGGGAATATCTCTCCTTTAAAAGCCTGATTGCTGGCTGGGGAGGATTTAGCCCTTAGTGAAAAAACAGCGTTCAATGGACATTGATTACAGGTAATGCTAAAATGCACATAAAATATAAAACAAGTTAGGGACCGCCATTCGGGGTTTACCTTGACGTGGTATGGTGGCTTATCAATTTTATGATCATAACTTTGTAACAAAATAACCCCTGTTTTGGGTACATATGCAATAGCATTTATTATACTTATATATATACTTTAAAGCCTTTAGAGTGCTCCCACAACCCCCCTGTTTTGATATTGTATATTTAGCCAGGAGCTGTGGCATAGCTTCAGTGGTTGTAGCACCCCATACCCCCCCCTTTAAACTAGTGGTGATCCTATGCTTTTAAAATTGGGCGTTTGTTTTGGGAATATCTCTCCTTTAAAAGCCTGATTGCTGGCTGGGGAGGATTTAGCCCTTAGTGAAAAAACAGCGTTCAATGGACATTGATTACAGGTAATGCTAAAATGCACATAAAATATAAAACAAGTTAGGGACCGGCATTCGGGGTTTACCTTGACGTGGTATGGTGGCTTATCAATTTTATGATCATAACTTTGTAACAAAATAACTCGTTTTGGGTACATATGCAATAGCATTTATTATACTTATATATATACTTTAAAGCCTTTAGAGTGCTCCCACAACCCCCCTGTTTTGATATTGTGTGTATATATATATATATATATATATATATATATATATATATATATATATATATATATATATATATATATATATATATATATGAACTACAGGTAGATTTGTGAGCATATGATTGTCCTGCAGCAGTCTGCTAACTGGATAACAGCTATAGAGTAACAAGCAAATGTGCAGAGAAATAATTCAACAACATCTACATTTCCAACTGTAAAATATTATAGTTCATTCAGACCAAAGGCATAACAGTGTCTTTAATAGGACACTACCCCTAATTCATAGCTGATGTGTTCTCTAATTGTAGAAAAGGACAGTTTAACTAATTATGGGCAAACTATTACTACAAAGATTTTCTTTTATGTGTAAAGCTTGTACATTCGGTGTCATTCTTTTCTTATATGCATTTCATCTAGCATGGGACTGTCAGAGAGTACGGGAATAGTATCACAGTATTACATACATTTTAATGTCTTAATCTCTTCCCAGTATCATGGTTTAATTTTTCTGCATAGAAGTGGTTAATACACAAGGAAAAGATGATTCAGTGCCTATGGCATTTCACTTGTATTCTCTTGTCCACTGGTTTTCTGTGGCTCAGTAAGATATTGCCCAGACAACAAATAATCTTGGTATGTCCTGTCAAGCAATAAGAAAAAGCTGCTATTTCCTGTACAACATAGCAAGATAGTGATAAGCGGTGCACAATACTTTGAAGTTAAATCCAGTCAAGTTTGACTTTTGCATTTTATGGACAGTATAAAAAAATTGTATTAAAATTGTGTACTCTAAGCTGAAATCGAAAATACATTTTAACCTAAAGTATTCAGGATATGAGAACAAAGCTTGCATATGCACATAAATAGATATTATGAAATATTTGAAATTTAAAAGACTTCCTTTTTTTTCTTGCTAGTTAAGTTTTATTTTACCAACTTCAAAATGGATATTTACCTGGGGGTCAAATATTGCACAATGCACTTTGTTTTGACTTAAGTGCCATTGTAAAGTCCCTTGAATCCATCTCAAAATGTTTATCATATATACTGTATCAAGAATATTTTAATTGGGGGCATGGAAGTATGTGACTACATCAATAGAAGAGCATAAGCAAATAAAAAAATACCTTTAAACGTAAGTGATTGCTAGAAACTTATCCCTCTGTTGCAAGTACAATAATGATAAAATAGATATATAAAAATCAAGTTCAATCTATACCCAGAGCACAATCTCTCCAAAATTAGAACATCAGTGGCAAAAAAGTCAATTAAAGTCTAATTGGTTGCTAAGAAGCTACCCTAGCAACAGATATGCATATCCAACTAATAACTAAAATAAAATCTATAGTCAGAGCACCAAATCTCCCACATTAGAACATCAGTGCAAAAAAAGACAAGTTAATTAATTGATTATTAGGAAGCTACCCAAGCAACCAATAGGAGTGTGTTATACAGATGTTTAAAGATAGAATCCAGTTGAAAAACAGAAAACAGAAGCTTTCATATTAATACGGCGCATTTGGTTGCTAGGAAGCTCCCCTAGCAACCAATAATAAAATGTTGCTGGTGTATTAATGCCCAATAAATATTAAAATATAGAATCAAATTGAAAATATACCTAAAGCAGAAGCAATCCAATATTAAAGGATTGGTGCATACAAAAAATAATAAAGTGCAATTTGTTGCTAGGGACTTAAACAAGCACCCACTATAAATGAGTTAAATTTTAATGATGATATTTTAACCAAATCCATTTTTAAACAAGAATCATATGATAAATACAGGTATGGGACCTGTTATCCAGAATGCTTGGGACCTGGGGTTTCCTGGATAATGGATCTTTCCGTAATTTGGATCTCCATACCTTGTCTACTAGAAAATCATGTAAACATTAAATAAACCCAATAGGCTTGTTTTGCTTCTAATAAGGATTAATTATATCTCAGTTTGGAGAATGTACATGGTACTGTTTTATTATTAAAAAGTGAAAAGAAAAAAAAAGAAAAAAATTGGATTATTTATCAAAGAGTAAATTTAGAGATCTCCGCAGAGTGAAATACCGCTCTCTCCATTCATTTCTATGGGATTTTTAAAGGTGTATTTATTAAATGGTAAACTTTCACTATCATCCTTTGATAAATGCGTCTTTAAAAATCCCATAGAAATGAATGAATAACGAATCCCATACCTCTACATACAAGGAAAACTTTAAACACAGAGACATATGCAAGTAACATGCAAAGGATATGACAATACAATATATATATATATATATATATATATATATATATATATATATATATATATATATATATATATATATATATATATAAAATAAAAAAAACGAATATATTACCCCTTTATTAGGGGGCAGATTTATCAAGGGTCGAATTTCGAGGGTTAAAAAACCCTCAAATTCAACCCTCAAAGTAAAATCCTTCGAATTCGGATATCGCAAAAGGTTCGTTCAAATGATCGAATAAAAATCATTCGATCGAACGATAAAATCCTTTGAATCAAACGATTCGAACGATTTTAAGCGGTCGGTCGAATGATTTTTATTCGATCAAAAAAACTTAGAAAAGTGCTCTGGAAGGTCCCCATAGGCTAACATTTCACTTCGGTAGCTTTAATGTGGCGAAGTATGAAGTCGAAGTTTTTTTTAAAGAGACAGTACTTCGGTTATCGAATGGTCGAATAGTCGAACGATTTTTTACTTCGAATCGTTTGAATCATTCGATTCAATCGAATTCGATCGAATTTGACCAATTCGATGGTCGAAGTACCCAAAAAACTACTTCGAAATTCAAATATTTTTCCATTCGAACTATTCACTTGAGCTTAGTAAATCTGCCCCTTGGTGTTCCTGGTTGGTGAAGCTGAGAATCGTATGCTCCTGAAAGCTACCAAGTTTGGATTCAGTACCAAACTTGTATCCTTTTATCAGTGCTAAAAATGTGGCCTGTGTTCATTCTAACCTGTGCCCTGAATATACAATGGGATCATAAAAAGCAATGGTTTGGTAAATTAAATCCCTTCTCCCAACAAGCAAAATGCAAAATGGAATAAGGACTGGGTTATGGGTGTTAGTGCACAGTGCTGCAGATGAGCTTTAACACAGGCATAGAGGCATAGACAGAGGCCCCTCTGTTTAAATACCTAGCAATAGACTAACTCGAATTTCTTGTTTTTAAAGGAGAATTCAACCTGTAAGTAAAAAAAAACCCTACCCCCCCCAGGTAGACCCCCCTCCCTCCTCCCCCCTGGCTAACTAACCCCCAGAGATGCCCCATACTCCATACTTACCCCTCGGTGCAGATTCTTCCAGCGAAGTTCCACATATCCATCTTCCACGATCTCTGTAAGCTGACTGAGAGATCTGCAAATTTCGGTGTAATTTCGAGTATGCGCTGTTGTCGCAAACCGGCAAACTGCTCCAACTGCGCATGTGCAGAAAGACAGATCTCTCAGTCAGCTTACAGAGATTATGGAAGATGGATGCGTGCAACTCCGCTGGAAGAATTTGCGCAGAGGGGTAAGTATGGAGTAAGGGGCATCTCCCCGGGGGGTGTAGTTAGCCTGGGGGGAGGAGGGAGGGGGATCTACCTGGGGTGTGGGGTATGGGTTTTTTTACGAACAGGTTGAATTGTCCTTTAAAGGGATCCTGTTATCGGAAAACATGTTTTTTTCAGTTACTACAGCTACTCCAGCAGAATTCTGCACTGAAATCCATTTCTCAAAAGAGCAAACAGATTTTTTTATATTCAATTTTGAAATCGGACATGGGGCTAGACATTTTGTCAATTTCCCAGCTGCCCCTGCTCTTTTGAGAAATGAATTTCAGTGCAGAATTCTGCTGGAGAAGCACTATTAACTGATTTATTTTGAAAAAATGTTTTTTACCCATGACAGTATCCCTTGAATTTCTCAACCTCCCCCACACCAAGCACAGACACAGACAATTTTTAAGAGAATAACCTAAGATGGAATGAGTACAGATATCGGAAAATATCAGTTAGTAATTCACTCATATTTTTAAAAATATCTCAATACATATTGACCCCAATTTTCACCCTAACTGACCTTTAATCTGAGTTTTCTAGTAAAGCAAATGACCATTAACCTCAGTTCTCAGCCTAAGTGGCCTTCACTTTGAGCCTCCCCGCTCCAAGCCCTCCCAGGGGCCAACCACATAATCAGTGAGAACCTGCTCGGGAGAGTACCAGAGTTTTGTGTGTGTTCAACTTGTGGGGTGGGGAAGAGGATGGATTATTTTTGTGGTCCCTTAAGGCATTTGAAGAGTACAGCAGCATGTAGTATTGTGGGATTGTACTTTTATTATATTATTGCTGATAATACCAAATTGCCCTTTAGTATTATAGAAATATAAACCACACAGTTATTCAAAGTATTGCATTTATTTGTATTTAACTGTACATGACACATAATATCCCCAGATAGAACATACAGGCAGAAAGGCACCGGTTGCATATGGTCCTTTAAAATCAAATTCAGAGAATATTTTAAATGTTTTCAACACATCAGCATGAAGCATAAACCTAGCTGAAATCACTGAGAGTCACTGCAAATGCACAGATTGTTTTCTCAGCATGAATTTCTTCCTTGAACTGCATCATTCAGATTCAAGTTTGTGTCTGACGATAGGGAAGGATTTCAGCCCCCTGCCTTGGCCTGCTATGGCCCTTGACACAATCAATAGCAGGGGTTAGATGTCACAAAAAGCTAAGAGAAAATTATGAAGATGAGGAGAATGATAGAATTAAGTTATATACAGTAATTTGTTCTTTGTCTCACCTTGAAAGGATCACATTCTTCTAGGATAAAAATGGAGAACTGCCCAGCAATTAAAAAATGATTAGAGCTCAACAAAGTAGTAGGCTACATATGCTGCATATTTATGGCCTCTGTAGCAGCTCAAAGGGACCACAGCCCTTGGTGCTCACTGCAGGTATATCACTCATCACTCATGTGTGAAACAAGTTTATTAAGTCATATTAAGACATACCTTTAAATCCATATGCCTCATCCTCCCCGGTGGATAACACAGCACCCCAGCCCATCATTAAACACCTTGGGGACCCCCTAACAAGTATTTCCAAATGCTAACAAACCCCCACCAGGTTCAGACACACACAGGTAGCATATTGCAGGCACACACAAGGAACATAGGGCAGGAAGAGTATACCACACACAGGGAGCATAGGGCAGGCACAGTATGGCACACACAGGGAGCGTAGGACATGCAGAGTATGGCACTAACAGGGAGCATAGTACAGGCAGAGTATGGCACACAAAGGGAGCATAGGAAAGGCAGAATACAGCAGAAGACAGGGAAACATATAAGGACAACTCAAAGATGAGCAATGCATACTGTGCTACATACAGTGACACAATGTTGATGCCCCTGAAGTAGTTTCTATGAGGTGTGAACAGATAAACAATGTGGGCACTTCGACTCTGGGTCTGAGGTGTATACTAATTTTAAGTATACTGTCAAAGTTACACAGCAGCTGGTATAGCAGTAAATAAGCACCATAATGAGGAATATTACACTTCCTGCTGCTGTGGATTTCACCTGCGTTCTTGATCCTATTCCTGGCTAATTTCTAATTTCTCCACTTTTGCTCCAAATCTCACTTCACTATGTTACCATTTTTTACCATCATATTCCCACAAGCATTCAAACACTCGACCATCAAACCTAGTGTATTCTAAAAAATCTTCTTTGGTCCTCCAATCCACTATCCCCGCTCTCTTTCTTCTCAAAATTACTAAAACTACATGTACATAGTGATCTCTCTCTCTCTGCCTACTAGACCCACGACAAACTTGCAGTCTACATAAGCAGCAGTAGCAAGATATTTGCTAACTGCTAAATCCAAGGGCTACTCCTCTCTCTTAATTCTATTTGATCTTTTTATAGTCTTTGACAATGTTCATCATTCCTTGTTGCTCCACATTGTGTTTTCAGTGGATAGAACACTGATTTTTTGTGTGGGGACATTACATTTTGTACAGCTATATTCAATGGAACCTGCCATTTTTTTTGCTCACACATGCCACCATTATTTTTAAATTCCCCAAATTTGAATATAACAGTATATTATGAACCAGAGAGTCAAAGTTCAAGTCTTGTGATTGTTACCAAAGCTTGTTTTGCTTCTTAAATTTGTCATGTGAAATACCTATGAGCCTCCTCTGATGAAGCACACAATGGCTCGAAATGCATCAGGAGGGATTGGATGACATTAGGTATGCAGACAGGGTGGAGATACTCAGATGTGGTTTGATATGCATGAACACTTTTGTGGCTTGTATAAATTGTATTATGCCAATTTGAATGTTATTGGTGAATATTGGTAAATATTTGAAGTGAGCTATTGTGCATGTTTCTAATTTTGAGCATTTAGCATTTTTTGTACCCTTGCACAGTGCTCACCAGCAGATAGCATATAACCAGATCATCAAGAATGAAATACCTATGATCATTACTGATGCACATGGAACATACCATAGAGAAGAACATGGGACAAGACACTGAAGATCCCTTCCCACTGGCATTAATGTAAATCAACAGTGGAGAAACATACAGTATGCATTGCTTATGTTTCCATAGTAGTCTGCACATGTTTAACACCAGCAATTTACATTATTGTTGGTGGGAGTAAACTTTAGATGGAGATTAAGCGTGGGTCATGTGTGCCATAACCCTAAATGCTATTTTCCTTCTGGCTGCGGCACTAATAAATTAACACTATAATCTGTCTTTGACGTTAATAACTTTGTATAATCTTCACACCTAATGCTTATGAGAATTCAAAAAAACATGTTATTTACAATTTTATACCTAAATATCTAGTAATCTGGGTATATGATAGCTTCAGAACACAGAAATAAAAAAATAAAAAATTCTGTGTGATATAGGCAGAGAAAAACACCTTTGGTATTACAATGAATAGTTCTTAGCTTCAATCTCTAGAATCCTTACTATGTTGTGTTAAGTTTTGCCATAATCTTGAAGTATTCACAAGGAAGGTCATGAGAAATATATTGCATTGCCTGTCAGCAAGTCTGGCAAACAAGTTTTATTTTCATGTTGAATGCCAGTTATCCAAGGACAATGCATATTTTTTTACTTTTTTTTTTTTTTACTTTTTACTTAACTTTCTACTCTAAAACAAATAGATATTTGCAACTTAAAGAGACACTTTCCATTCCCACCGTTTAGAGTTAAACAAATCATCATCATACTCGGTCACTCAAGATTTGCCGCTATTAATTATTCCTATTTCCCTACAGTGGTCCAGAGGATTCCTTAGGAACAAAGTCATCATTGATTCAGGAGCTTGTGGCTGTTTTGTGGATGCGGAAATTCTTTAAGAACCACGGCATTCCTACCCAATCAAAACGCCAACCTTTCCTGGTGAGAACTGCTGATGCCTTCCAACTTTCTTCCGGACCAGTGACTTTGGAAACTGTTCCACTTTCTGTGATAATTGACTTTACATTCAGAGACTTTTTTTTTTGATGGTATCTTCCCCCCTTTTTCCCTTAATTCTGGGTTACCCATGGTTAAAATTACATAATTCATTAATAAATCGAAGCACTGAGGTTATGCAATTCACCTCTGAAGCATGTGTTTTTCATTTGATGTCTTCTAGACCTACCCCTAAATTATTGGCATTGTGCTCCTCTCAGGATCCAATTTTCAATCTATTCCGACATTTCTACATGACTTTTTATGATGTTTTTAATCAAAAGGGAGCTGACACATTACCTCCCCATTGAATATATGACTGCCCAATTGACCTACTTCCTGGGGCTCCTATTCCGTTTGGGGGTATTTATCCGTTATCCGAGCCAGAACTACAGGTTTTGAAGGACTATATTGATGATAGAAAGGATTTATTCGTCCTTCTACCTCATCTTTGTGGAGAAGAAGGATCATTCTTTGTGTCCTTGTATTGATTATAGACATTTGAATCAAATTACAGTAAAGAACCACCATTACCCCTCATCCCAGAGAAATTTCAAAGTCTTCGAGGAGCAGGAGTTTTCTCTAAACTTGACTTACGTGAAGCCTATAATCTGGTGAGAATTCATGAAGGGGATGAGTGCAAAACAGCTTTTCGATCTCGCTTCGGTCATTACGAGTATCTCATAATGCCTTTTGGATCATGCAACACCCCTTGTGACATTTCAGCATTTTCTCAATGACATTGACCAAGATTTCTTAGATCAATTCGTTATAGTATATTTGGATGATATCCTTGTTTTTTCATTTAAGAAAGGTGTTCGATCATTTACGATTTCACCGTTTGTTCGCTAAGCTAGAAAAATGTAAATTTAACTTTTTCCTCTGTTAAATTTTTAGGTTTTGTAATCTCCCCTGATGGTGTGTGGATGGACAAGAAGAAGGTATCTACTATCCTTGATTGGCCTGTCCCTTCATCCCGGAAGGCGGTACAAAGTTTTACCGGATTCGCAAACTTCTACAGAAAATTTATTCAAGGTTTTGCGAAGATTAGGGATGTAGCGAACGTCGGAAAAAAAGTTCGCGAACATATTCGCGAACTTGCGCAAAAACGCGAGCGGTTCGCGAACGGTTCGCGAACCCCATAGACTTCAATGGGAAGGCGAACTTTAACATCTAGAAAAGACATTTCTGGCCAGAAAAATGATTTTAAAGTTGTTTAAAGGGTGCAACGACCTGGACAGTGGCATGCCAGAGGGGGATCAAGGGCAAAAATGTATCTGAAAAATCTGCCTGTGTGTGCTTGGAAGAGATAGTGTAGGGGGAGAGCTGTTAGTGATTTCAGGGACAGATGATAGTAAGTTTGCTGGCTAGTAATCTGCTTGATACTGCTCTGTATTGGAGGGACAGAAGTCTGCAGGGATTTGAGGGACATTTTAGCTTAGGTAGCTTTGCTGGCTAGTAATCTACTGTTCTCTTTAAACAACTGCCATACGTTGACCTTGTAGGCATTGTTTGCCCAGTTTTTTTGGACGCAGCCACTGAAGCACAGTTGCCATAAAAAATATGCCATATAAATGCTGAAAATAGTCATTTTTCGCCATACGTTGACCTTGTAGACATTGTTTGCCCAGTTTTTTTGGTTGCAGCCACTGAAGCACAGTTGCCAGAAAAAATATGCCATATAAATGCTGAAAATAGTCATTTTTTGCCATACGTTGACCTTGTAGGCATTGTTTGCCTAGTTTTTTTGGTCGCAGCCACTGAAGCACAGTTGCCAGAAAAAATATGCCATATAAATGCTGAAAATAGTCATTTTTTGCCATATACGTTGAGTCAACGTATGGCAAAAAATGACTATTTTCAGCATTTATATGGCATATTTTTTCTGGCCTCTGTGCTTCAGTGGCTGCGGCCAAAAAAACTGGGCAAACAATGCCTACAAGGTCAACGTCGTTGACCTTGTAGGCATTGTTTGCCCAGTTTTTTTGGCCGCAGCCACTGAAGCACAGAGGCCAGAAAAAATATGCCATATAAATGCTGAAAATAGTCATTTTTTTGGTCGCAGCCACTGAAGCACAGTTGCCAGAAAAATTATGCCATATAAATGCTGAAAATATGCATTTTTTTGGTTGCAGCCACTGAAGCACAGAGGCCAGAAAAATTATGCCATATAAATGCTGAAAATATAAATTTTTTTGGTTGCAGCCACTGAAGCACAGAGGCCAGAAAAATTATGCCATATAAATGCAGAAAATATGCATTTTTTTGGTCGCAGCCACTGAAGCACAGTTGCCAGAAAAATTATGCCATATAAATGCTGAAAATATAAATTTTTTTGGTTGCAGCCACTGAAGCACAGAGGCCAGAAAAATTATGCCATATAAATGCTGAAAATATGCATTTTTTTGGTCGCAGCCACTGAAGCACAGTTGCCAGAAAAATTATGCCATATAAATGCTGAAAATATAAATTTTTTTGGTTGCAGCCACTGAAGCACAGAGGCCAGAAAAATTATGCCATATAAATGCTGAAAATATGCATTTTTTTGGTTGCAGCCACTGAAGCACAGAGGCCAGAAAAATTATGCCATATAAATGCAGAAAATATGCATTTTTTTGGACGCAGCCACTGAAGCACAGTTGCCAGAAAAAATATGCCATATAAATGCTGAAAATAGTCATTTTTTGCCATACGTTGACCTTGTAGACATTGTTTGCCCAGTTTTTTTGGTTGCAGCCACTGAAGCACAGAGGCCAGAAAAAATTAAACCAGTAGGGTTTGCACCCTAGTTTGTAACGGTGGCGGAGGGAGGAGGAGGACGCTAAAGGACAGCTGTGTGTGGAGTCATGAGGCTTGAAGAGAAGGACAGCTGCATAGAAGTCAGAACAAGTCTTCCGGCGTGCAGTAACCCTCCGAGATCCACCCTCATTCATTTTAATAAAGGTCAGGTAATCGACACTTTTGTGACCTAGGCGAGTTCTCTTCTCAGTTACAATCCCTCCTGCTGCACTGAAGGTCCTTTCTGAGAGCACACTTGAGGCTGGGCAAGACAAGAGGTTCATGGCAAATTGTGACAGCTCTGGCCACAGATCAAGCCTGCGCACCCAGTAGTCCAGGGGTTCATCGCTCCTCAGAGTGTCGATATCTGCAGTTAATGCCAGGTAGTCCGCTACCTGCCGGTCGAGGCGTTCTTTGAGGGTGGATCCAGAAGGGTTGTGGCGCTGCCTTGGACAGAAAAACATTTGCATGTCTGACGTTACAGACTGGCCAAAGGGCTTTGTCCTTGCAGGTGTGCTCGTGGCAGGATTACTGGCACCTCTGCCCCTGGAATGTTGATGAGTTCCTGAAGTGACATCACCCTTAAAAGCATTGTACAACATGTTTTGCAGGCTGGTTTGTAAATGCCGCATCTTTTCGGACTTGTGGTATGTTGGTAACATTTCTGACACTTTATGCTTGTACCGAGGGTCTAGTAGCGTTGCGACCCAGTACAGGTCCTTCTCCTTAAGCCTCTTGATACGGGGGTCCTTCAACAGGCATGACAGCATGAAAGACCCCATTCTCACAAGGTTGGATGCAGAGCTATCCATCTCCGCTTCCTCATTATCAAGGACTGCATCATCCACGGTCTCCTCCCCCCAGCCACGTACAAGACCAGGGGTCCCCAAAAGGTCACCACTAGCCCCTGGGAAGCCTGCTCCTGTTGGTCCTCCTCCTCCTCCTCCACAAAGCCACCTTCCTCCTCTGACTCCACTTCTGGCACCTCTCCCTGCGTTGCAGCAGGTGCCTGGGTTCGTTCTGGTGATTCCGACCAGAAATCGTGCGCTTCCAGCTCCTCGTCACGCTGGTCTACAGCCTCATCTGTCACTCGTCGCACGGCACGCTCCAGGAATAAAGCGAAGGGTATTAGGTCGCTGATGGTGCCTTCGGTGCGACTGACCATATTTGTCACCTCTTCAAAAGGTCGCATGAGCCTGCAGGCATCGCGCATAAGCACCCAGTAACGGGGGAAAAAAATCCCCAGCTGTGCAGATCCAGTCCTACCACCCAGTTCAAAAAGGTACTCGTTGACGGCCCTTTGTTGTTGCAGCAGACGTTCCAACATAAGGAGCGTTGAATTCCAGCGAGTCTGGCTGTCAGAAATCAAACGCCTGACTGGCATGTTGTAGCGCTGCTGAATGTCAGCAAGGCGTGCCATGGCTGTGTAGGAACGTCTGAAATGGGCCGACACCTTTCTGGACTGGGTGAGAACGTCCTGGAATCCTGGGTACTTGGAGACAAAACGTTGGACTATTAAATTTAACACATGTGCCATGCAGGGCACATGTGTTAAATTGCCTAGTCTCAACGCTGCCAACAGATTGCTTCCATTGTCACACACCACTTTTCCGATCTGCAGTTGGTGTGGGGTCAGCCACCGATCGGCCTGTGACTGCAGAGATGACAGGAGTACAGATCCGGTATGGTTTTTGCTTTCCAGGCACGTCATCCCCAAGACAGCGTGACAACGGCGTACCTGGCACGTCGAATAGCCTAGGGGGAGCTGGGGGTGCACAGGTGTGGAGGAGGAGAAGGAGGACCCAGCAGCAGAGTAAGAAGAAGAAGAAGACGAGGTAGAGAGCGATGGAGGAGTAGAGGTGGTGGCAGAACCGCGTGCAATCCGTGGCGGTGACACCAACTCCACTGTTGTTGTTGAGCTACCCATTCCCTGCTTCCCAGCCATTACCAAGTTCACCCAGTGGGCAGTGTAGGTGACATACCTGCCCTGACCATGCTTGGAGGACCATGCGTCAGTAGTCATATGGACCTTTGGCCCAACACTAAGTGACAGAGATGCGGTAACTTGGCTCTGCACATGTTGGTACAGGTGTGGTATTCCCTTTTTAGAAAAAAAATTGCGGCTGGGTACCTTCCACTGCGGTGTCCCAATTGCTACAAATTTGCGGAAGGCCTCAGAGTCCACCAGCTGGTATGGTAAAAGCTGGCGGGCTAAGAGTGCAGACAAGCCAGCTGTCAGACGCCGGGCAAGGGGGTGACAGTCAGACATTGGCTTCTTACGCTCAAACATGGCCTTCACAGAAACTTGGCTGGTGGCAGATGACTGGGAATGGGAACAGGTGGTCAAGGTGGAAGGCGGAGTGGAGGGTGGTTCAGACGGGTCAAGGAGAGCAGAGGTAGAGCAGTAAGATGCTGGACCAGAAGGAGTGTGGCTTTTAGTTTGCCTGTTGCCTTTGAGGTGTTGCTCCCAAAGTGCTTTGTGCTTGCCGCTCATGTGCCTTCGCATAGAAGTTGTACCTATGTGGCTGTTGGGCTTACCAAGGCTCAGTTTCTGACTGCACTCATTGCAAATTACAATGCTTTTGTCAGAGGCACACACATTAAAAAAATCCCACACTGCTGACTTTTTGGAAGTGTGCGATCTGGCGGTAACAGTAGAAGTTGGCGGCATTGGCGGCAATGGCGGGTGCGTTGGCCGGCTGAACACAGGTGCCGATACATGTTGTTGCCCTACTGATCCCTGCGGGCTGTCCTCCCTGCTTCTTCTAAGTCTTATTCTCCTACTGCCTCTCTGACTCTCCGTCTCTCCATCTGAACTACCCTCCTCTTGCTCTCTTCTACTAGGCACCCACAAAACATCAATCTCCTCATCATCATTCTCCTCAGATGCATCAATTTCTTCTGACACATCACAGAAGGAAGCAGCGGGGACCTCCTCCTCATCACTCATTATGTCCATCTCTATCGTGTTCTCTGCCAGAATTAAATCTGGTGTAAGGTCCTCATCTCCTTCATCTTCTTCTGGCAATAATGGTTGCGCATTACTCAGTTCAAGAAACTCATGGGAAAATAACTCCTCTGACCCCAGTGAAGAAGGGGCACCGGTGGTGGAGGAAGTGTTACGTGGGGTGGCCATAGCAGTGGAGGATGAGGAGGATGTTGTGGTAAAGTTAGAAACGGTAGAGGATGGGGTGTGCTGTGTAAGCCAGTCAACTACCTCTTCAGCATTTTGGGAGTTCAGGGTCATTGGCTTTTTAAAACTGGGCAATTTGCTAGGGCCACAGGATTGCATAGCAGCACGGCCCCTAGCACGGCCTCTGCGTGGCGGCCTGCCTTTGCCTGGCATTATTTTTAAAAAAACAACAACAACAACAACAAAAACTCAGTTGGTTTTTCTGGAAACGATAATACACACAGCTAGATGGCGGGTTGAAGAAAACAGTGTGCAAATAATGCCTACAAGGTCAACGTATACACTACTACAGCGGTGGATACGGATTACGTAAAATATATGAATGCTGCTTGAAAAAAAGTAACTCAAGTGGTTTTTCTAGAGACGATAATATTATCAATATTTAGACAAAATGTGAACAAGCTCACACAGCTAGATGGCGGGTTGAAGAAAACAGTGTGCAAATAATGCCTACAAGGTCAACGTATACACTACTACAGCGGTGGATACGGATTACGTAAAATATATTATGGCTGCTTGAAAAAAGTCACTCCGGTGTTTTTTCTGGAGACGGTAATATTATGGATATTTAGACAGAATGTGAACAAGGTCACACAGCTAGATGGCGGGTTGAAGAAAACAGTGTGCAAATAATGCCTACAAGGTCAACGTATACACTACTACAGCGGTGGATACGGATTACGTAAAATATATTATGGCTGCTTGAAAAAAGTCACTCCGGTGTTTTTTCTGGAGACGGTAATATTATGGATATTTAGACAGAATGTGAACAAGGTCACACAGCTAGATGGCGGGTTGAAGAAAACACTGTGCAAATAATGCCTACAAGGTCAACGTATACACTACTACAGCGGTGGATACGGATTACGTAAAATATATGAATGCTGCTTGAAAAAAAGTAACTCAAGTGGTTTTTCTAGAGACGATAATATTATCAATATTTAGACAAAATGTGAACAAGCTCACACAGCTAGATGGCGGGTTGAAGAAAACAGTGTGCAAATAATGCCTACAAGGTCAACGTATACACTACTACAGCGGTGGATACGGATTACGTAAAATATATTATGGCTGCTTGAAAAAAGTCACTCCGGTGTTTTTTCTGGAGACGGTAATATTATGGATATTTAGACAGAATGTGAACAAAGTCACACAGCTAGATGGCGGGTTGAAGAAAACAGTGTGCAAATAATGCCTACAAGGTCAACGTATACACTACTACAGCGGTGGATACGGATTACGTAAAATATATTATGGCTGCTTGAAAAAAGTCACTCCGGTGTTTTTTCTGGAGACGGTAATATTATGGATATTTAGACAGAATGTGAACAAGGTCACACAGCTAGATGGCGGGTTGAAGAAAACACTGTGCAAATAATGCCTACAAGGTCAACGTATACACTACTACAGCGGTGGATACGGATTACGTAAAATATATTATGGCTGCCTGAAAAAAGTCACTCCGGTGTTTTTTCTGGAGACGGTAATATTATGGATATTTAGACAGAATGTGAACAAGGTCACACAGCTAGATGGCGGGTTGAAGAAAACACTGTGCAAATAATGCCTACAAGGTCAACGTATACACTACTACAGCGGTGGATACGGATTACGTAAAATATATGAATGCTGCTTGAAAAAAAGTAACTCAAGTGGTTTTTCTAGAGACGATAATATTATCAATATTTAGACAAAATGTGAACAAGCTCACACAGCTAGATGGCGGGTTGAAGAAAACAGTGTGCAAATAATGCCTACAAGGTCAACGTATACACTACTACAGCGGTGGATACGGATTACGTAAAATATATTATGGCTGCTTGAAAAAAGTCACTCCAGTGTTTTTTCTGGAGACGGTAATATTATGGATATTTAGACAGAATGTGAACAAGGTCACACAGCTAGATGGCGGGTTGAAGAAAACACTGTGCAAATAATGCCTACAAGGTCAACGTATACACTACTACAGCGGTGGATACGGATTACGTAAAATATATGAATGCTGCTTGAAAAAAAGTAACTCAAGTGGTTTTTCTAGAGACGATAATATTATCAATATTTAGACAAAATGTGAACAAGCTCACACAGCTAGATGGCGGGTTGAAGAAAACAGTGTGCAAATAATGCCTACAAGGTCAACGTATACACTACTACAGCGGTGGATACGGATTACGTAAAATATATTATGGCTGCTTGAAAAAAGTCACTCCGGTGTTTTTTCTGGAGACGGTAATATTATGGATATTTAGACAGAATGTGAACAAGGTCACACAGCTAGATGGCGGGTTGAAGAAAACACTGTGCAAATAATGCCTACAAGGTCAACGTATACACTACTACAGCGGTGGATACGGATTACGTAAAATATATTATGGCTGCTTGAAAAAAAGTAACTCAAGTGGTTTTTCTAGAGACGATAATATTATCAATATTTAGACAAAATGTGAACAAGCTCACACAGCTAGATGGCGGGTTGAAGAAAACAGTGTGCAAATAATGCCTACAAGGTCAACGTATACACTACTACAGCGGTGGATACGGATTACGTAAAATATATTATGGCTGCTTGAAAAAAGTCACTCCGGTGTTTTTTCTGGAGACGGTAATATTATGGATATTTAGACAGAATGTGAACAAGGTCACACAGCTAGATGGCGGGTTGAAGAAAACAGTGTGCAAATAATGCCTACAGGGCAAATAATGCCTAAAAGGTCAACTTATACACTACTACAGCGGTAGTAAAATAAAAAAAAGTAAAATATAAAAAAAAATGAATATTAAAAAAAAAAAATTAAAGTTGGTGCTGCTGAACTACTAGGAGCAGCAGATTAGCACACCAGTCCCACTCCCCAACACTGCTAGACTAATAGCACTGGGCTCTTATAGTAGTAGTAGTAGTAGTAGTAGTAAAACAACAAAAAAATAAATAAAAGCAGTCCTTACAAGGACTACTGTTATTGCAGCAGTCAGCAGATGAGATCAGAAGCAGGACAGCTGCCCACTGCAGCTACATACAGAGCACTGCAGTAGAAGGTAGATTACTAGCCAGCAAAGCTACCTAAGCTAAAATGTCCCTCAAACCCCTGCAGACTTCTGTCCCTCCAATAACAGAGCAGTATCAAAACGATTACTAGCCAGCAAACTTTCAACTGTCCCTGAAATCACTAACAGGCAGCAGCTCTCTCCCTACACTATCTCTTCAGCACACACAGGCAGAGTGAAAAAACGCTGCAGGGCTTCGGTTTTTATAGGGAAGGGGAGTGGTCCAGGGGAGAGCTTCCTGATTGGCTGCCATGTACCTGCTGGTCTGGGGTGAGAGGGCAAAAAAAAGCGCCAACAATGGCGAACCCAAAATGGCGAACGTCGCGCGACGTTCGCGAACTTCCGGCGAGCGCGAACACCCGATGTTCGCGCGAACAAGTTCGCCGGCGAACAGTTCGCGACATCTCTAGCGAAGATCTCACCCATTTCCGATCTTACCAGTTCTGCTAAACATTTTCAATGGTCATCACAAGCACAAGTAGCCTTTTACCAACTAAAAGAATTATTTATATCTGCTTCTGTTCTTAAACATCCTAATACAACACTACCATATGTTTTAGAATGGGCTCTTCTGAAACTGCCATTGGAGCAATTCTGTCTCAAAGAACTGGGAATAACAATCCTCCTGTGGCTTTTTTATCTAAGAAACTTTCCCCTTCTGAGAGAAACGATGGTGTATCTGACAGAGAACTTTTGGCTATTAAATCAATGCAATGGAATCATCTATTAGAAGGGGCTCTCCATTGAATTACTATTATTGAATTATGACCACCAAACATCTTAGGCCTAGACAGGCGAGGTGGGCTCTATTCTTTTCTCTTTTTAATTTCCACATTACGTACAGGCCTGGTTGCAAAAATAAGAAAGTTGACATCCTCTCATGTTTATATACGAATAAGGAAAATTCTACTTCCTCAGACACTATATTGCAACCTCAGAATTTTTTTACTACAGAGTGAGCTCATTTCCAAAGTAAAGAAAGCATCTTCCTCTGTACTTTTGCCTGAGGATCTTCAAGTACCTGATGGGTTAAACTTTTTTGAATAATAACATTTTTATTCCTGAACTCCTTCGATTAGAGACCTTACAATTGGTCCATGACCATCCTTTGGCAGGACACATGGGATTTACCAAGACTCTTGACCTAGCCGAGAGTTATTTTTTTTGGCCACAGATGGCTAAGGACTGTTAAGATTGTGTGTCCTCATGTGAGACATATGCCCATTGTAAAGATTCACGTGCTAAACCTTTGGGGTTACTTTGTCCCTTGATGGTTCCTACTTGACTTTGGGGTTCCATCTCTGTTGATTTCATTGTTGATCTTCCTTCCTCGCAAGGATATAACACAGTATTTGTAGTGGTGGATCGACTTTTTCATTCACATTTGCTCGGCTTCTGATTCTCCTGTGTATGACCCGGCTTGCTTCCTGACCTTGATTCAACACCTGCAGTTAAAGGGATACTGTCATGGGAAAAAAAATTTTTTCAAAATGAATCAGTTAACAGTGTTGCTCCAGCAGAATTCTGCACTGAAATCCATTTCTCAAAAGAGCAAACAGATTTTTTTATATTCAATTTTGAAATCTGACATGGGGCTAGACATTTTGTCAATTTCCCAGCTGCCCCTGGTTATGTGACTTGTGCCTGCACTTTAGGAGAGAAATGCTTTCTGGCAGGCTGCTGTTTTTCCTTCTCAATGTAACTGAAGGAGTCTCAGTGGGACATGGGTTTTTACTATTGAGTGTTGTTCTTAGATCTACCAGGCAGCTGTTATCTTGTGTTAGTGAGCTGTTATCTGGTTACCTTCCCATTGTTCTTTTGTTTGGCTGCTGGGGGGGGGGAAGGGAGGGGGGTTATATCACTCCAACTTGCAGTACAGCAGTAAAGAGTGATTGAAGTTTATCAGAGCACAAGTCACATGACTTGAGGCAGCTGGGAAATTGACAATATATCTAGCCCCATGTCAGATTTCAAAATTGAACATAAAAAAATCTGTTTGCTCTTTTGAGAAATGGATTTCATTGCAGAATTCTGCTGGAGCAGCACTATTAACTGATTTATTTTGAAAAAATTTTTTTTCCCATGACAGCATCCCTTTAAGTGCCTAGTCCTAGTTATCTCCAACTACATATCTTCGTGGGCTAACAAGCACTCCAGTTATTCTTTAGCTGGGATCGCTCTGTCTCATTTCCAGGGCGTAGCTCAGTGGGAAGTGTGCGAGAGGCTAATATATTTAGACTCACAGTGATACTTGACATGCTGGTTCTTTCTGAAAGCACATGACCAGGCAAAATGACCTGAGATGGCTGCCTACACTCCAATATTACAACTAAAAAAAAAATACACATACTGGTTCAGGAATGAAATGTTATATTGTAGAGTGAATTATTTGCAGTGTAAGCAGTGTAATTTAGAAATAAAAACTACATCATGAAAATCATGACAAAATACCTTTAACTCCATTTTTTTGGGTGAAGATACCTTTCAAGAGAGTAGACAATTCTACACCTAAAGCACCTCAGGCTTTACACTTTCCTGATGCGTGAGCATGTTGTTAACTGTGTAGATATCAGGATTTTAGATTTAAGCATAAGTGGTTATTATCAAAGAACAAGATTATAGAACATGACACTAGTACAGAATTGCTGTGTTGTAGAAGAAGCTCAAGGTTAAAGGCCATTCTGTTATTAGAATGTAGAATGTTTGCACAGAACAAGGAATACATCTGGTGTCTCATGTTACAAGTATAGTGCAAGGCCAAGAAAGACACATATAGTTTCAGAAACTACAGCATAGATACCATTCTGGACACTGTGCTGACACAGTAGTTGCACCTTATTTGGCTTTTGTACTGAGACTGTGAGTCTGTCCCTAAGATGGAAATAGTGACACAGTTATGTTAAAACAAGAATGGTGATTGGATGCCTCTGGATCAGCCCCATAGAAGAAGAAATGGTTACATAGTCATCTATTGTATTGCTCATTGTTCCCTCAACGTCCTTACGAGCTTTCAGGACGTATGAGCTATTATTTAATCCTCTGTATTATATTACTCTGTATTAATGTATACCTCAAATAAAGCTGTCTGGTTAATATCCTGAGCGAATCTGAATGGTTCAAGTCAGGCCCAGGGTGAACTTCGGGGCCAGGCTCGATTTGAGTAAGCATTTATTTAAATCCAAGAGAGACTTACTTACGACAAACTGCACTTGCAGTTGTCTGCTGGCCAGAAGAGGAATTACTATATAAATATTTTTAACTTCCTGTATTTGTGTCACGATCGCCGCCCGGAGCAGGTCCAGGAGCTCCGGGCGGCGCGTCCTTCCCTGCCGGCGTCGCTTCCAAGATGGCGGCGCCCATGGCCACCACGTGGGTAGCGGCGCCAGCGCGATGACGTCAGCGCGCCGACGTCGGCGCAAGGACGCCAATGACGTCACTATGGCGCCAAATTTGAAATAAAAACGCTACCTGGACGCCAGAATGGCGCCCAAGTATAGGAATACATTTCCTAAGTGTTTCCTGGGTTTCCTGTGTGCTGATTTTGCTGATCCTGTTCCTGATTACTTATCTTGACCCCTGCCTGGACTTTGGACTTTGCTGTTATCTGCCTGCCCCTCAACTCTTGCCTGGATCCTGACTACTCTTCGAATTAACCCTTTGGACACCACAACCTTGCTCCCTCAAGAGGGCTTCCTCCTCGATCCTGACTACCTCCCTGGAGGGAGCTCCCGGCTCCCTGACATTATACTTGGGCCATGGATCCTACTGAGGAAGCTACGCCTGATGTCGGACGAGCGCTCCGCAGACTGGCATCCCGCATGGAGGAATATGAAGCCCAGCAGTACCGCATAGGACAGGCACTCGATACCCTTCTCTCCCGAGTGCCTCCAGCGCCTCCTGCTTCCCAAGCGGCTGTAAATCCTCCCATGGCGGACGTCTCGTCTAGCACAGGTTTCTCGTCTGGTGAGCCTCGTATTCCGCCTCCTCCTCGCTTCAGTGGGGACCCACAGGCCTGCAGAGGTTTCACTACACAGTGCCAGATCCAGTTCGAGTTTCAACCCTCGCACTTCCCCAATGAACGTTCCAAGGTGGGGTATGTGATGTCTCGTTTGGTGGGCAAACCGCTTGAGTGGGCAACATCTCTTTGGGAGAAGAATTCTCCACTGACTTTTGATGCCAAGGCTTTTCTTCAAGCATTTCGTACTGTGTTTGATGGGTCGGGTCACAAATGCCCCTTCTCGTCTTTTGCAACTCCGGCAGGGAAACCGCAGTGTCAGTGACTATGCAATTGACTTTAGAACTTTGATGGCTGAGACTTCCTGGAATGACGATGCCTATAAGGCCGTATTCTATCAAGGTCTGTCTATTCGCATTAAGGATGATCTTGTCTCCAGGGAGTTCCCTGATCTGCTGGAAGATCTGATTGCACTATCCATTAAGGTGGACACTCGTCTCAGAGAGCATCAAGTAGAGAGGGAGCGTTGTAAACGATTTCAACCCGTGTTGGCACCTCGCTTCCAGAGACCTCTCTTGCAAACTCCAGCTGCTCAAGCCTCTCCTTCTCCTCCGGAGGAACCGATGCAAGTTGGAAGGGCTCGTCTCTCCGAACAAGAAAGACTCCGTAGACGAATGGCTGGCTTATGTCTGTATTGTGGCGGACAGTCTCATTTTGCGAACTCTTGTCCGGTGAAGCCCACGAGTTCTGTTCCCCGAGGTATTTCCAGGGTAACTCATGTAGGGGGCACTACTCCGAAGTCTCAAGAGAACTCTCACAGGTTTCTCCTTCCTTTACAGATTCGCCTAGCCACTAAGACTATTGTCGGCTCCGCTTTCATTGACTCTGGAGCTGCTGGGAACTTCATGGACGCTCTTTTCGCCAAATACATGGAAGTTCCCTTATTCCCATTGTCCACTCCGCTTCGTGTCACTGCCATTGACGACAGACCCCTGGTGGCTGAATTTATCTCCATGACGACTGGTGAATTGCCTGTGCAGGTTGGGACGCTGCATAAAGAAAGACTTTCGTTCCTAATTATTTCCTGTCCATCAGTTCCAGTCGTTTTGGGTCTCCCTTGGCTGCGCCTGCATAATCGCACCATTGATTGGTCCGCAGGACAGATTTCCCGTTGGAGCCCATTTTGCCAGAAGCATTGTCTTCCTGCTGAACCCCTCCAGAGGGTGAATATCTCTATGTCTGATCTGAAGACTCTACCCTCCTTTTACAGGGAGTTCTCTGATGTATTCTGTAAGAAGTCTGCAGAATTCCTTCCTCCACATCGACAATACGATTGTCCTGTCGATCTTCTGCCTGGAACCATGCCCCCTAGAGGTCGTACTTATCCTCTCTCTCCAGCAGAAACCACTGCCATGAAGCAATATATCCAAGAGAATCTCCAGCGGGGGTTTATTCGCCCTTCTACTTCTCCTGCCGGGGCTGGATTCTTCTTCGTGGAAAAGAAGGATGGAGGTCTACGTCCCTGTATTGACTACCGGGGTCTTAATAAAATCACCGTTAAGAACCGGTATCCCTTGCCCCTGATTGCTGAACTCTTTGACCAACTGAAGGGGGCTAAAATCTTCACTAAGTTGGATCTCCGTGGGGCGTATAACCTTATCCGCATCCGGGAAGGTGACTAATGGAAGACAGCATTCAACACTCGGGATGGGCACTACGAGTATCTTGTAATGCCCTTTGGTCTCTGCAATGCCCCCGCTGTCTTTCAAGAATTCGTGAACGACATTTTCCGGGATCTCTTGGGAAAATTTGTGGTCGTGTACCTAGATGACATCTTGATTTTCTCCAAGGACCTTGCAAGCCATCGCTCTCAGGTGAAGGAAGTACTCTCTCGTTTGAGGAAGAACTCTCTCTTTGCCAAACTGGAGAAATGTGTGTTTGAAGTGCCCAAGATCCCTTTTTTGGGCTATATCATCTCCCCAGAGGGTTTCGAGATGGATCCTGTGAAAGTGTCTGCAATCCAAGAGTGGCCTCTACCCCTAAGTACTAAGGCAATCCAGAGATTCATTGGTTTTGCTAACTACTATCGGCAATTCATTAAGGGATTCTCTTCTCGTATTGCTCCAATCCTTGCTCTCATCCGAAAAGGGGGTAAACCCAGCTCTTGGCCCCCACCTGCTGTTGAAGCTTTTCAATCCTTGAAGGATGCCTTCACTTCTGCTTCGGTTCTCAGCCATCCTGATCCAGAGTTACCTTTCTTCATCGAGGTGGATGCTTCTGAAGTTGGAGCCGGAGCTATTTTGTCCCAAAGACATCCCTCTGATGGGAAGCTGCATCCATGTGGGTATTTCTCTAAGAAGTTCTCTCCTGCGGAGCAAAATTATGATGTAGGAAATCGGGAACTCCTGGCGGTTAAGCTTGCCTTAGAAGAGTGGTGTCACCTCCTTGAAGGTTCCTTGATCCCAGTCACGATCTACACAGATCATAAGAATCTTGAATTCATTCAATCTCTCAAGAGGCTGAATCCCAGACAAGCAAGGTGGTCTCTCTTCTTCTCTCGATTTAACTTCGTCTTGACTTTTCGCCCTGGCTCCAAGAATCGGAAGGCCGATGCTCTGTCTTGAAGTTTCACTCCAGTGGATCGTACTCCTGAAAGACTAGAGCCTATTATTCCTCCTGTCAAGATCATCGCTTCCTTGTACCCTTAATTCGCTGATCAAATCCTGGCTGGTCAATCTTCTGCTCCTCCTGATACCCCCATTGGGATGGCGTTTGTTCCCTCCGAGTTACATCTGCCCATTCTTCAACAGACCCACTGTTCCAAGCAAACTGGACATCCCGGTCCAGAAAAGACTCTTGAACTCCTTCGACATTTAGTCTGGTGGCCAACTATCCGAAAAGATGTCAAAGACTTTGTTGCTGCTTGTACCGTCTGTGCTACATCGAAACCTAGCCATTCTCGCCCCAGTGGGTTATTACAACCATTGCCTATCCCATCTCGGCCATGGACTCATTTAGCAATGGACTTTATTGTTGAACTTCCCCCCTCTGGTGGTAACACTGTGATTTGGGTAGTGATTGACCGCTTTAGTAAAATGTCTCATTTCATTCCCCTGCGGAAGCTTCCCTCTGCTGTGGAGTTGTCTCAGCTCTTCATCCAGTATATTTTCCGTCTGCATGGTTTTCCTGTGGAAGTGGTCTCTGACAGAGGTTCTCAGTTTACTGCTAAGTTTTGGCGTTCCCTGTGCAAAGATCTGGGTATTACTCTCCAGTTCTCCTCCGCTTATCATCCCCAGACTAATGGAGCAGCTGAATGAGTAAACCAAGCTTTGGAACAGTTCTTGAGGAATCACATCTCCCTTTGTCAAGATGACTGGTCTGATCTCCTCCCATGGGCGGAATTTGCTCATAATAATGCATGCCACACTTCCACTGGAAGGTCTCCATTTATGTCGGTGTATGTCAGCATCCTCAAGCCTTCCCCCAAGACTTTGTGTTGTCTGACGTCCCGGCTGCTGATGACCATGCAGCCCACATGTCTGCTATTTGGGCTGCAACCAAGTCGAACTTAGAGAAGAGCGCTCTGGTTCACAAGACATTTGCAGATCGTAGACGTAGACCCTCTCCTCCCTACAAGGTTGGTGATAAAGTCTGGTTGTCTTCCAGGAACATTCGGTTGAAGGTGCCATCTCCTAAGTTGGGTCCGAAGTTTGTGGGTCCATTCTCCATTTCGCAGCTGATCAATCCTGTGGCTTTCAGACTTCAGCTTCCCCCTGAGATGCGAATTCCCAACGTGTTTCATGTCTCTTTGCTGAAACCCGCTACCTCCAACCGCTTTTCTGTGAATCAGTCTCCCCCTCCTACTATTTCTGTGGATGGTCAACAAGAATATGAGGTGGAGAAGATCCTTGACTCCAGAATCTCCAGGGGCTCTCTTCAGTACCTCATCAAGTGGAAGGGCTTTGGCCCTGAAGAATGCTCCTGGGAAGGACACTCTGATGTTCATGCTCCTCGTCTTGTGAGGGATTTCCACTCCAAATTTCCCCATAAGCCAAGTCCTGGTGGTCCAGAGGCCCCCCCGTGAGGGGGGGGGGGTACTGTCACGATCGCCGCCCGGAGCAGGTCCAGGAGCTCCAGGCGGCGCGTCCTTCCCTGCCGGCGTCACTTCCAAGATGGCGGCGCCCATGGCCGCCACGTGAGTAGCGGCGCCGGCGCGATGACGTCAGCGCGCCGACGTCGGCGCAAGGACGCCAATGACGTCCCTATGGCGCCAAATTTGAAATAAAAACGCTACCTGGACGCCAGAATGGCGCCCAAGTATAGGAATACATTTCCTAAGTGTTTCCTGGGTTTCCTGTGTGCTGATTTTGCTGATCCTGTTCCTGATTACTTATCTTGACCCCTGCCTGGACTTTGGACTTTGCTGTTATCTGCCTGCCCCTGAACTCTTGCCTGGATCCTGACTACTCTTCGAATTAACCCTTTGGACACCACGACCTTGCTCCCTCAAGAGGGCTTCCTCCTCGATCCTGACTACCTCCCTGGAGGGAGCTCCCGGCTCCCTGACAATTTGAAGCTTCAAATAGTCTCTCTTACTTTCTTGGAGTCACACCTGATCACTTTTTTATAGGTTAAAAGAATGGTTAAACTAATGGTGGTCCTATGCTTTTAAAAATGGGCATTAGTTTGGGCAATCTCTCTCGCTTAAAAGCTGAATACTGGCGGGGGAGGATTTAGCCCTCAGACTGAAACCAAGGTTCTGGATACACTGACTACAAGGAATGCTACTATGCAGAGAAGTAAAATACTTTTTATACTATGACCAGAGTTAAACAAGTTAGGGATCACCGTATGGGGTTCACCTTGACGTGGTATGATGGCTTATCAACTTTATGATCATAATTTTGTAACTATAAACCTCTGTTTTGTAAACACATGCACTTGCATTTATATTGAATCACTTATGAGACAGGGGACCAGGGAATGTGCACTGAAAAGTAGCACTTCCATTATATAGTGAATAAAGTACCCCCTCTTGTAAAATATAAGGATATTATAAGTTACCGAGGAGTTTCATGACCATATAAAAACACGAGGCCGAAGGCCGAGTGTTTTTATACAGGTCATGGAACTCCGAGGTAACTTCTAATATCCTCATATTTTGCAACTGGGGGTACTTTATTTATTATAATACACACGTTTCAGTGAGTCATGTGACAGAAATGACATCAGAACTCACCGTTTATAACTGATGACATCAGAACTCACCGTTTATAAGGATATAATTTACAGGATATTCATGGCTTTTGTGTATTATACTTAAATATACTTTAATGTAGCCTTTTGAGTGCTCCCACAACCCCCCTTTTTGTATATTGAAAAGAATGGAAGGGTGTCAAAGGGAAAGCCTAAATAATTTATATTCCACTTCTGAAACTGTCAACAGTCAACAGTATATAGGCCATGGAACTTCATCACTTACAATCTGTCCCATTAGAAATAATTCACAAGTGCTTGAATTTCAAGTGGATGATTATACCCACACAAAATAAAAAAGTTAATTATACAATTTTTTTTAGTAATTATGTGATTATTGTAAATGTTTATGCCAATACCTTAAAAAAACACATAAAAGATCTTGCCAGTTATTATACAGTATGTGGTAAATCGGGTTTTTTCCCCAAAAATATTTTAGGAGAAAAGCGTACTGTTTCATTATTATGGAGAAAAAGCAAATCGTTTTTAAAAATTATAATTATTTGCTTGAAATTGACTCTATGGGACTTGGACGTCCTGTAATTCAGAGCTTGCTGGATAATGGTTTCCATTTAACATTGCTTTTATTTAAACTGCCTTAAGTGATCGGCAAAACAAATGGTTTTGTGTAACATACATTTTCAAATACACTGATTTAAAAGAAAAATACATACTATGGAAATAAATCTAGGAAAAAAAAGGTGTCTTGAACAATAATTTTATTATTCAGTATTGATATTGTTTCCTATCTTTAACAAGTTTAGGGAGAGAGTTTACTCCAAGTATGCTTATCTGGGTAGAAAAAGCCATAAATTTTTGATGAATTTTCGCATCTGTGTTAGTGAGGTTTCAATTGGTTAGCATATGGCTTGGTCCACTGAGGATAATATTTACACTTCAACGGGTTTTTTATCTGCCTTCAATGAGCACACTGATAAAGTATCATATCTATGTGGGTTTTGTTACACATTTTCTGTGAATCCCAGGAATTTGTGCTCTGACCTCAAACATCCACCAATGCACTGCACAAATTTGAAGTCTGTTTAAAGTAAAGGATTAAAGAGAATGCATTAGAGACTAAAAACTTAATGTTCAGCATCTCCATCTCACTACCCATTTTTATGTGTAAGCTAGTTTTTCACAAGAATTAACTTTAAAAGCAGAGACTTGTCAATTCCCCAGAATTCTCTAAGGGTAATGACAAGACGCCTAATTATATATTCTTGGAGGAAAAAAAACTCTCCAGGCATGATGCATAATTTGATTTAACTGTGTATTTTATGACCATTTATTAAATCTCAATTTTCTCTGGTTGAAGTTTTTAGGGGAAAAACTCAAATTTTTCAAGGAAAATTAAATTTTTAGATATTTATCAAACCCCAAAGCTGCTAAAAATCCAAATCAGAAAATAAGGCATCTCAAAAAGATATCCCTGAAGTTGTTTCTTGACATTGTGCCTGCTGAGTTTTCATCTGATAATCCGAAAATACAATAAAGTTGAGTTTTTCTGAGTTTTTGGAGAAAAAGTATTGATAAATGAGTGCAATTCGTGAAAGGGAGTTTTGTTGACTTTGTTTTCATTAAAAACTGAGATTAATTTGAGTTTTAGTAAATAAGCCCCTAAATGTAAAAGTCTATATTTTTGGCTGATTTTTTGCAAGCAAATGATTTCTATGATGATCCAGGAATTCCATGGAAAAGGTATAGTTTGTGCCTTGGGGTTATCCTAGATTCTGCCCTGTCCATCACTCCTCGTATCCTGTCACTTATTAAAATCATGTCATTTCCACCTACGGAACATATCCAAAATACGATCATTTATCACCCAAGATGCTGCCAAAATTCTAATTCACTCTCTTGTCATATCACGTCTAGAATACTATAACTCTCTTTTAATTGGCCTTACCCTCCAGAGACTGTCACCAGTCCATAATCAACACTGTCGCGAGGCTCATAAACCTCAGTAACCGCTCCTCCTCTGCCATGCCACTCTGCCAATCCCTACACTGGCTTTCACTTCCTTTCAGAATAAATTTGCGAAACCGCCGCGGCGTCCAAAAAAATGGACGCTGATGTCCATTTTTTTTACGCTGGCAAATTTTCATGGCGGTTTTGAGAATTTATTTAATCGTGGGAATTTGCCGCGAATTTGCACCTAGCAACTAAATTCACTAGATACAATATAACAGAAACACTATTCCTTCGAAAGGAGACGGGACTTTATTATATTTAGTGTAATGTGCAGTCTCTTGAATTCAGTAGGGCTTATTGTAAAAGGCACAAAGCCTCAGGTCGAGTGCGTTCAAATACAATCCATGTATCTGAGGTAACAGTCTTTTATTTTATAAAGAGGTATATTATTTCATTTTGTACAATACATACATTTCTATGAGCTGTGTCACAGAATTAACTTGACATCGATTATAACTGGTGCCACAACAAAGCACTTCATATATTTTACAGGTTATTCATTGCTTTTGTCTATTATAGTAAACATATAACAGGCTGTTCGGCAGCACACTCTAAAGATAAACTTTTGTTCATGCATTTCATTTTATCGGTATCTATGTTATTTGCATTTTAAAGGGGTGGTCCACCTTTTTGTTAACTTTTAGTATGTTATAGAATGATCAATTCTATTAAACGTTTCAATTCACTTTTATTATTTATTTTTTATAGTTTTATAATTATTTGCCTTTTCTTTGACTCTTTCCAGCTGACTCCATCTAAAAAACAAATGCTCTGTAAGGCTACAAATGTATTGTTATTGCTACTTTTTATTACTCTTTTTAGCCAGGCCCTCTCCTATTCATATTCCAGTCAATAATTAAAAGCACTCCATGGTTCCTAGGGTAATTTGGACCCTAGCAACCAGATTACTGAAATTACAGCTTTTTAATAAAAAGCTTAATAATTCAAAAACCACAAATAATAAAAAATGAAAACCAATTGCAAATTGTCTCAGTATATCACTCAAAAGTAAACAACCCCTTTAAAGGGGAACTCCACAAAAACATTACTTAAGCTTTTTGAAAAGTAAACACAATTTCAAGCAACTTAACAATATACATCAATTAAAAAATATGCAGACTTTTCATGATTTGTAATGGTTTGGAACAGTTCCCTAAGCCTAGCCCCCTGTTATCCTTCTGATCTGTTTGACTACTTTGCTGAGCTGGCTGACTACTGTTACTTTGTATCAACAGCCATCTGTCCTCAGCCTGCATCCTCCAAATCCCACAATTCCCTGCACACGTGATTTCAATAAGGAATGGAACATAATAGTGCAATGCATTGTGGGTTATGTAATTCCTGCAGGGATCCTGCCAGGATTTCAAATCATGCAGAAAGAAAAGAACCGTTATCTGGATTTCAGCATACAAAAATGGCATTTATTCATACTTTGAAGAAATCAATCACGGTGATGGGTATATTACGGATTTCTGTGTAATGTGGGACTCTTTATCAAGTTTTTGTTTGGAAGCCGGAGTTCCCCTTTAAGCAAATAGCAGGCTTTTGGCTCAACTGGGAGTCAGCAACCCGAATACAGGAAGTGCACAGACAGTCCATAGACAGGGGCAGATTTATCAAAGTGTGAAATTAGAGATCACCACAAAACAACTCACCCACTTTCCATTCATTCCTGTGGGATTTTAAAAGCATATTTATGAAATGGTAACTTTTCTAGAAAATAGAAAATCAATGTAATCTGCAAGTGCTCAGAGGCCACTGTAAATATGTAGACTAACTCAATTTTTTGTGTGTAGATACCCTTTAAAGGAGAATTCAACTGTTAACTAAAAACAACCCTACCCTACGTAGACCCCCCCCCTCCCTCCGGGGAATGCCCCATACTTTTTACTTACCCGTCGGGGCAGATTCAGGGATCACAGTTCACTCCAACTATCTTCGGGTCTTCATGTCTTTTCCATCCATTTTGACGCATGCAAAGTTGTCTCAAACCAGGAAATTGCTCCAACTGCACATGCACTGCTTCGACGGACTCAGTCGTGATCTGCAATCCCTGAATCTGCACCGAGGGGTAAGTAAAAAGTTAGGGGGGGGGGCAGCTAGGCTGGGGGGAGGAGGGAGGGGGGTCTACATAGGGTAGGGGGTAGGGTTTTTTTTAGTTAACGGTTAAATTCTCCTTTAAGACTGTAGACTATTCTACACCTAAGGCGACTAAGGCTTTAAGCTTTCCTGAGACCTGAGCACTTTATTAACTGCCCTTGCAGTTGTCTGCAGGCCAGAAGAGGAATTAAAATATAAATACTTTGAACTTCCTGTATTTGATTCTTCAAATAGTCTCTCTAACTTTCCTTGAGACACACCTGATCTCTCTCTTTTTTATAGTTGAAAAGAATGGAAGGGTGTCAAAATGAAAGCCTAAATAAATGATATTCCACTTCTGAAACTGAAGTTGAATGCCATTATTAGCCAACAGAATATAGGCCATGGAACTTCATCACCTACAATCTGTCCCATTACAAATAATTCACAAGTGCTTGAATTTTAAGTGGAGGAGTATACCCACACTTAACAAAAAAGTTAATTATACACAATTTTAGTAATTCTGTGATTATTTTAAATGTTTGTGACACATAGGGGCACATTTACTAAGCTCGAGTGAAGGATTCGAATTAAAAAAAGTTCGAATTTCGAAGGTTTTTTTGGGAACTTCGACCATCGAATAGGCTACTTCGACCTTCGACTACGACTTCGACTTCGGATCGAACGATTCAAACTAAAAATTGTTCGACTATTCGACCATTCGATAGTCGAAGTACTGTCTCTTACTAATTTGAGATACTGTAAAATCGTTCGACCATTCGACCATTCGATAGTCGAAGTACTGTCTCTTATTAATTTGAGATACTGTACGATCTAACAGAAACACTATTCCTTCGAAAGGAGACAGGACTTCATTATATTTAGTGTAATGTGCAGTCTCTTGTATTTAGTAGGGCTTATTGTAAGAGGCACAAAGCCTCAGGTCGAGTGCGTTCAAATACAATCCATGTATCTGAGGTAACAGTCTTTTATTTTATAAAGAGGTATATTATTTCATTTTGTACAATACATACATTTCTATGAGCTGTGTCACAGAATTAACTTGACATTGATTATAACTGGTGACACAACAAAGCACTTCATATATTTTACAGGTTATTCATTGCTTTTGTCTATTATAATAAACATATAACAGGCTGTTCGGCAGCACACATTAAGGATAAACCTTTGTTCATGCATACTGAGGACAACCTTGGCTTCATTTTACTAAACAAAAAAAGTGAAAGAATTTTAAATGCTACAACCCAAAAATTGACAACTGTTACTGTCAAGAATATTTTATGGAGATTCCTGACTCGCTTGGTCTTCTATCAAAACCAGAATGGTCAAATATGTTATTGTATGGGGCTGATTTACTAACGTTTTCATTTTTTCTTTTTTCTTTTCCCCAAACCATTTTTTTTTAGAGATAAAAATTTGGGATTATACTAATTACTCTAAACCGCAATAATTTGTAAGCTATTAACCAAAAAAAACACGAAAATACAAATCTTTGCCATTTATAAGCTTTTAAGGACATGTAGATGTATTTCTTTATTTCAAGCTTTAAGAGGTTTTTGGGGTTTTTTTGTTTGTCTTTGCACAAAAAAATTATAGGATTTAAAGGTTTTCTATTAGTGTTCAGATTAGTCTATTAGACATGTGAAATTTCTTTAAATCTCCTCAAAGGTACGTTTACTGCATCATTTTTCCAATATGACCTTACAAACTTCGATAAAGCATCCTAAAAATAAAGGTTAGGATTCTTTTGAACAGTTTTTCTTGGCTTTTCATGGATAACATGTAGGCTACATCTATACATACACACAGTCTTCTTTTGCTGTGTCATAAAAACCCTAAAATCAAGCCGATCCCAGACGGAGCTCTTTATTATGGACCATATCCAATTAGTATTAGTGTCTCCTGCAGATCTACACGTATATGATGAATATTACAGATGTATTTATCCCTGAACAGATAGTGGCCCAGATTCAATTCAATGAGAAAAAGTTATCTCATGGTTTATTATGTGAAGTTATGGACGAGATTAAACTCGAGGAGAAAAAACTTTTCTCCAAATTAAGTTCCAGTTTTTTCCCATAGACTTCAATGGAGTTTTCACGTGATAAACCAAACCATGAGATAAGTTTTTCTGCATTGAATTGCATCTCAAATTGAATATTGTCCATGACTTTTCTCACTGGATTAAATCTGGCCCAGTGTATTGGGAATGTGACTGGTGTGTTATTGGAAGGGTTTTCATGCAAAATTTGGGTGTTAATGTTGATTTACTACTAGAAATGAAAAAAAGATATCCTAGAGAAGAATAAAACATTGCCACCAGTTTTTAGAACACCTCTTCAGATAATCTGTAAAAGTACAATTGTCAAAACAATCCATGCAAAACATTAGGTATGACTTTTCAGATAACTAAAGACTAAATTACACATTTAGATATGAGAGCTACATCAGGGAGATACAACCGCCCCCTTGCACCGTACCTTGGCTGAAAGCATAGTAGCACATAACAAGCTAAATCTACCCAAAATAATTGGGCCTATGAACTGCTTATAATAAACATTTTTATCAGTGTAGTATGCAAATCTTTCAACATTTTTACTTACTATGACTATGCTATCCCTTTTCTGGAAACTCCTTATCCAGAAAGTTCCGATATATGGTAAGGCCATCTTCCATTTATTCAGTTTTAAGCAAATAATTAAAATTTTTTGATTACAGAGAAAACATTTCTCTCTAATAATAAAACAGTACCTTGTACAATTCTATTGGTTTTAAATAATGTTTAAAGTATTTTAAATAGACATGATATAGTGATTCAAATTATGGAAAGATCCCTTATCTGAAAAATGCCAGGTCCCAAACATTCTGGATAATAGCTCCTACACCTGTAGTTATTTTCTTTGCAGGTTTTTACCATGGAACTGCTCAAATAGGTAAATATAATTGTAACAAATGCCGGTAATTTTGGTCAAAACTGAAATTAGAATTTTAATTCACCAACTTGAATTTGAATTTCAATGTGAGATTCATCACATCTCGACCCTGGAAACAGTTCTAATTCAAATAGTCACCAAATAGTGGCAGAGGTCCGTTGAACCATTTAAATATGCTCATTGCCTTCCTGACAGTCACGTTTTTTCATAAATAACCTCCCATTCGAGTTGAGTAAATTCTAATTTATTAGAGTTTAAAAAAATTCACATACTATAACTTAGAAATTTGACCTTTGATAAATTTGCCCCTTGTACTATAAGTACAACGTCTTAATAAGATTGTTCAGAATGCTATTTTAGTTTTATATAATGATTACTGTATATAAATTGTTAGGAAAGGCTTTTTTTTTATGACTTCTTTTTTATTGAAATTTAAATTTACACCCCCCAAAAAAAAAATTATACATGGCATATGCACATTACAGAGCATTACAAGTATCCAGAACATTATAACAGTCAATTCTATATGCTGTATATATGAGGTTTTCAACTTTGTGTCTAAATATTATAACACTGTTCAACATATTTCTCGTCCTCAGAGTGCATGTCCTGCAAGATACTAGGTAAATAGCTCAGCATTTGCATGTCATGTTTTTAAAAATATACCAATAAAAATCATTATTCCCTAATGAATAAGTATTACTGTCATTCCTCAAGACTAAAAAAAAAAGGGGGGGGGAGATTAAGGTGAGAGGGGGGATCATTCCCTGTAGGCAGATCATTTGAGGGTAGTAGAGTAGGTAGATGCTCAGAAAGCCATAGTGACCACACTTTATTAATTTTTTTTGGGGCAGCCTCTGCTCCAAAAGGTTAGCTGATATGAGGGAATTGACGCATTAACCATTGCCACCCACTGCTTTTTTTTGGGTCGTTGATTGGATTTCCAATTTTTTGCAATTAACCTTTTGGCTTGAATGAAGAGATAGCATAAGAGTGCCCTTTCTTATGGGTTAACCGTTAGGGGCTGTTTCTTCCACCTGGTTTAATATAAGTGTTGCTGGGTCAATCGGGATTATTAGTGCCAGGACGCTGCTAATTTCATTGGCCACTTTTCCCCATAATTTATGGATAACCAGACATTCCCAAACCATGTGAATGTAATTTGCAGGAGAGTGGTGACATTTAGGACAAATATCAGGTATATCCGGGTTCATAAGATGAAGTCTGTGTGGGGTAAGATAGGACCTGTGTAAATACCGATATTGAATCATTTTGTCCTTAGCGCTTATTAACATTGAACTATGAGTTTCTAGTATATCTGTCCATGTTTCGGGGGTAAGATGTGGTATATCATGTGTCCATTTTTCAAATAGATTAGGTAGGATTGGGTTCCCTGGCTTGTTTAGGAGAAGGAAAGGCAAGAAACATTACCTATCTATCTTTAATGTACTCCTAAAGTTCTCCTAATTCGCTAAAGTTTTAACTTACCCAGGCCAATCCTATCGCTTACAATCCGTCTTGTTCTTCTGCTATCATTTTGAATAATGCAGGCGCCATGTTTGTAATGGAAAGAACGCTTCCTCTGCCTATTTTCCCTTAGTGCGCATGCGCGGTAAAAAAAAAACCCGTGACCCGCTGGAGCACGTGACTGATGACGTTGCACTTATTCCTACTAAGCAGCTCGCACAGCTCGCGCATTTCATTACTGATAATTAATAATAAATCCAGTGTTACCTGTGTATAAAACTAGCTAATAAACCTTTGGTTTATGCCTCACCGTAGCCTGCTTGTTTAGTGTCCCCTCGCTGCGCACCGCAAGCGATTAAAGATTCTTGTTTGCTGTCCCCAGTGTAATACATTAAATTAGGCTTGTGCGTCTCCTTAGTACCATGATGCTTCTAATCTGATTGGCTGGGGGGCGTGTTATCAGGGGTCAATGATGATGCGCACCTAGCCACATTTGCATGTGCGTCATCAATTGACAGAGAAAGCAGAGCCCCTTAAGACATGCGCATGGAACATAAATTGTTATCTACGCGCGTCAAGGCTGCCTCTGGCAGCAGGGAGGAAGTTGCCTGCCAAATCAGTGACGTCACCCAAGTCACACACGTTAGTCTGCACAGAGCGATCATTCTTGAACGGAACAACAGGCAGACAACTTTCAAAAGCTCCAGTAAGTTATCAGTACTACAGACTTAGAATAGAAAGGCATTTATGTTTTGCCTTTCCTTCTCCTTTAAGAGCGAATAAAATTGAGATACAGGTTTTTTAAACTCTGGGGTGAATATCATTTCTTCTAGTCTACGGGGAGTAGTATCAATGTTAGCATTGCCAAATTGAGCTTGCATTGCATGTTTGAGTTGGATATACCGAAAAAACATTTTATTTGGTAAGGCATATTTAGTTTTTAAAGCATCTAAGTTTAGCAATTTTCCATTTTCTGTTAAGTCCCCAAGGTATTTTATGTTATGCTGCGCCCATATCCTTGGATCAGGAATAGTACGCAGATGGGGAAGCTGTGCGTTATACCAAAGAGGGGTGTATGCAGATATTTGTGTGGCATTTCTAGGAAATTGTGTTAACGCTGCTTTCCAAGTTTGGGCTGTCATTTTCGTTACTGGTGAAAGGTTATTTCTTGCTTTAGTTCCTCAATATAGACAGTTCTTAAGAGCCTCATATGAACCCCCTGATTGTGCTTCAATGGTTGTAGCTGCATTATTCGGTGACGGGGCCACCCACCACCAAGCAGTTACAAGCTTTGCAGCAAGATAATAATAAAACATATTAGGAGCTGCCAGGCCTCCCATATCAGTGGGATGTTGGAGGGTGTTAGGCGATGTCTGGGGTGTTGAGGAGACCCCGTACATTGTAGAAAGCAAAGATTACAGTTTACCAAAATATCTGCTAGGTATAGGGATAGGTGCTTGTCTAAACAAATACCGTAAGTACATTTCAGTAATAGAATCATTTCAAAGAGGTTTATCCTCCCCAACAGCGTTAGTGGGAGGGAGCCCCAGGCTTTGGATTTAGTTTCGAGCAGTGAGAGTAAAGGGTGTAGGTTCAATTCCAGGAATTGACTTAGGTCTCTATGAATATGAACTCCCAAATATTTAAATGTGGATGCCCATTGTAGGGGGGCCTGGTAGGCTTGATTATCTAGCGTAAAAGTGTAGATTGGAAAAATTTGGGATTTCGCCCAGTTTATAGATAGGCCTGAATACCTTGTATGTCTGTTAATTACTGCTAGAGCGGAGTTCAGAGCTTCGTATGGGTTTTACAAAAACAATATAGTGTCATCAGCGTACATAGCAACTGTTTCTATAGGAAAGGCTTTTTACTTAATAAAAACGTAATATGCTCTTCCCAACATGAAGGAACTTAGAGCCCAGTCAGATCCCTGTGATTCCCTTTGTATCTCAATTGCTCTGACAGAGATTTAAACCCCAGATACAATAGCCAGGGAGTTACTCCTGAGTTCTGAAATTTCCATGGCTGTTCCCACTGTCTCCTTGGATACAAAGCTTTTGGAGTCAGAAAAATAAATATGCATACACTATGGACCCAAAATCTATATACATTTGCGACTATACTGTATATATTTAGGACTATATGTTTTCTTACCATTAACCATGAATTTGCATTTTTGCTAAAAATCTATTTATTTCTTGAATATCTTGAACTTGTACAACTGGGGCAGAAAGAGAAATCCAAAACTTCATGATCCTCAATGTAAAAAGAAAAACCCTCAACTCCGAAGATAAAATACCTTAAATCTAGAGTAAAGAGATTCCATTGGGTTATACAGAAATAACTATTGAGGAATAAACCTACAGAGAAACATTATTATTGTTGTAGTTAGTGTTTAACATATACACTGGAAATTTGAGTAAGGCTGTCTTTGCTAATCACAGCACATGAAAAAAAAAATCAAGTTCACATGTTTAAATAGACAGTATTCAGGAAGCCATGTACAGTAGTACATGTTTTATAAGACATGGTGTGTGGGTGTTTAATTCCTTAACATTTTGCTGCAATTCTGAGCCTAAAAAATGGCATTTCAAGTCCACAATACCCCCCCACAATATAATAGTGATGGTCTATGCAATTTTACAGCAGCCCTTCTGGCATTTGACATAATCTACTTATTGCCAGTCTAGGCCTGCTTAGAAGTACTTCAAAAACATTCAGAATTACAATTGTTCACCAAGACATAATATCAGAGTCTAATATAGAAATTACAATAGCTTGCTGGCTTAGTTGCTTCTTAATAAATAATTCAACAGTATAAATAGCATGCATTTTTGGTGGGTATCTGCATAATGATGGTATGGTACATATAATGATGCTGGGACCTGATACTGGCTCTTTGTGTTATTTCCTTTTCTACATGGTGCCAACTCCTCTTTAAAGGGGTTGTTCTCCTTTCAAACACTTTTTCAGTCCAGTTGATTGCAGATTGATCACCAAAACTATAGACCTTTTTCAATTACTTTCCAGGTTTTTTTTGGACCATTTTTCCAGAATTGGAAAATAAGTTTAAAAGGGTGGTTCACCTTTAAGGTAACTATTATTATGTTATAGAATGGCTAGTTCTAAGCAACTTTTCAGTTGGTTTTAATTATTTATTTTTTATAGTTTTTTAGATATTTTCCTTTTTCTTCAGACTCTTTGCAGCTTTCAAATGGGTGTCACTGACCACATCTAAAAAGCAAATGCTCTGTAAGGCTACACATGTATTGTTATTGCTACTTTTTTATTATTCATCTTTCTATTAAGGCCCTCTCCTTTTCATATTCCAGTCTCTTATTCAAATCAATGCAGGTTGCTAGGGTAATTTGGACTCTAGCTACCAGATTGTTTTAAATGCAAATTCAAGAGCTTCTGAATAAAAAGCTAAATAACTCAAAAACCACAGATAAAAAATTAAAATCAATTTCAAGTTGTCTCTATATCATACTAAACCCTCAAATTCGACCCTCGGAGTAAAATCCTACGAATTCGAATGATTCGAAGGATTTTAATCGATCGATCGAAGGATTTTTCTTCGATCAAAAAAACCTTAGAAAACAGATAGGGAGGTCCCCATGTGCTAACATTGTACCTCGGTAGGTTTTAACTGCCGAAGTATGTAGTCGAAGTTTTTTTTAAAGAGACAGTACTTCGACTATCGAATAGTCTAATGATTTTTAGTTCGAATTGTTCGAATCAAAGTCGTAGTCGAAGGTCATAGTAGTCTATTCGATGGTCAAAGTACCCAAAAAAATACTTCAAAATTCAAAGTTTTTTTTACTTCGAATCCTTCACTCAAACTTAGTAAATGTGCCCCTAAAAGTTATCTCAAAGGTGAACAACCCCTTTTTTGTTCCTGTTTCAGTCCTGCAGCACAGTGATCCAGGGACAGATTCTGAACTGTTAAAAGGTGGTTCACCTTTAAGGTAACTTTTAGTGTGTTATATAATGATCAATGCAAAGCAACTTTTCAATTGGTTTTAATTATTTCTTTTTTTTTTATATAGTTTTATAGTTATCTTTTTCTTAACTTAACTCAAAAACCACAAATAATAAAAAATGAAAACCAATGCAAGTTGTCTCAGAATATCACCCTCTACATCATACTAAAAGTTATTTCAAAGGTGAACAACCCCTTTAACAATATGCTCCATTGGTTGATGCATTTCTTAGAAGCAGCAGCAGCAGCATCTGTGGAATATTAGCAACTATTGTATCAATTCTAACAGCTGCCTTTAAAAGCCCAAAGATAATAAATGTATCAACTAATGTTTCAATTTAGAACAGTTTACAGCATCTGTGACCCCCCCAGAGCTGCTTTAGAAAGACATAAGAAAAAGAGAAAACATCAATATTAGAAAAATGATCACAGATAGTTCACCAGAAATAAAGACTATTTTTCAATTATTTTCTATTTTCTATCCAAAAATAACTGGAAAAAAAAGTGTTGGAAGGTGAACAGCCCCTTTAAATTCTGTTTTTGTTGTTTTAGTACTGCCTTCTGTTTTGTTAGATCCTGCTCAAGCTGGTTTCTCTGGTTATTGTCCCTTGCCCTTGACTATAATTCTTGTGACCTGCCCTGGCCTTGCCTTGATTATGATTATGCCTCTTGCCTGGCTGCACCTGCAACACAGCGCCCAGATTATTCAACTGTCTTTACACAGTTCACTTTCTAAGACAAATTGGGCAGATCTAATCGTTGGTTCCATGGATGATAAGCATCCTTTTTGCTTTTGATATAACTAAATAAAATTTTTTGGTTGCTCTTAATCTTCTAAACAGCTACATTTCTATTCTGACACTCCTTCAAAAGGCTTTTTGCTTTAATTTGAGTTAAGATTTACAGATTGCACCTTCATTTTTTTTTCCAAAAAGTATAAACTGAAAACTGGACAAATTTCAAATTGTATTATTGGCCTGCCTTCTACTCCAGCCCTGCACACTTGACCTGTCAGATTAAACTACCTGCTCTCTGGCTTCTAGCCTGTCAAACTATCCATCTGCTTCTCCTTTCTGCTTGTCCCCACTCAGGGATTAAAAACCTTTTATAAATTTGCTCAATGACATGTTAAGCCTCACAAATAGTTTTTCCTCTTTATCATGTTAACTTGAGGACATTCTTTATGTGAATGACTTGGTTAAATACTAGTGATACCTTATACGCAGGGCCATATTTATACACAGGCACCCGTGGGCTGTATCTAGGGTTGCAACTTTAGTAGGATGACTCCCAGTTGCCTGTATATAAAAAAAAAGCTTTAGACCCCCCTTCCAATAGAAACTTATGGTTAAATATAGCAGTAAAGCTAGGGAGTTAGGGTAGATGGGGTACCTTGTGGTAGAAATGTGTAGGGCCAATTGCTGATTGATGTAAGTTCGATACAATCAATTTAGACTTTTTTTATAGTGATTGAGTGTGCAATCCTTATGCTTGTTTTGTCTTATTATCTCCCGTCTTGACTACTTCAATCTACTGCTTTCAGGTAGTGATACGTGAAGTCAATGGGCATCAAAATGTTTTTTACGTGCAATAATTTTTTTTAAAATTTACACGCACAACAATTGTTCTTGCTCCAAATGCATTAACGTTAGTGGGAGTTTTTTTCTTGTGCCAACTTTTTTTGTCTAAATAAATTGAAATTATATATTATAGATTAAAGTCAATAGGCATTTTTTCTTAAGGAGACTTTTTTGTTGAAATGCATTAAAGTCAATGGGCGTTTTTTCTTATGGCGACTTTTTTGTCTCAATGGCAGTCTCAATGGCAGTTTGTCTCAGCATGTTTGCTGCAGTTTTGCAAAAAATTTGCAAATGGAGAAATGCTGAATTTTGCAGCGAATACATGACTGCCGAAAAAATGTGCTCATCGCTACTTTAAGGTATTCCAACAAGTTGCCTTTCACAACTCCAATCTGTTCTAAATGCTGCTGCTATTCTCATTTATCTATCTCAGTGCTCAACATTAGCTGCTCCCCTATGCATATCCCTTCACTGGTTTCACTACTAACACCCCAAACAACTCCTTCCCACAACCTTTGCTCTGCTTCTGACCTTCTCCTCTCTTCTCATCTGATAACTTCAGCCCATTCTCATCTACAATACTTTTCTCAGGCTTCTGCTTTTCTCTGGAACTCTCTCCCTTGTTAGCATAACTTGTTGGTGTTATATAAATAAATGATGATGATCCAATGCTGTGCTCTGCACATAACACTAAATTTACTGTAAGAGCAGTGCACAGCCATTCTCCAGATTAGATTAGGGTTGGCAACTGTCAGCACGGTTTTTTGAAAGGCTGGCTGGATCAAAACTGCCGGCCCTGTTTTCCATATTAGAAAAACCGAGCAGGATTCCCTGACATTGACGCGTTGATCGAGCAAAATCGTCAGAGCCCCTCCTCCGACATCACATCCCAGGCCCGTTACATCATGGTCCCATCTCCCCACCTGCAGTTAGTTGGGAGGAAAGGTGACAACCCTAGATTAGATATAAGTATTCTCTAAATGAAGTAACAGAACCCTAGTGTCCACACTGTACTGTACACAACTAAACAAAACATAACATGGCTGGAAGAACATGCATCTAACATAAATTTGGATAATAATACCATAATTAAGGCAAAGTGATGGGCAAATTTGTCCCATTTTGCTTCGCCACAAAATTCGTGATTTTCCCGCAAAATTCGTGAAACGACGAAAAATTTACAAAGCACAAATTTTGACGCCGGCAGCAATTCATGTTCAACTACAACACAGACAACATTTGACATGCATTAATGTCAATGGGTGTCATATACTTAACTGATCAATAAAAGTTTAACGGGAATGTAATATAGGTCGCTAATGGAAAAATTGTTTGCCATGTTAATAAATGTTCACATTGCAAAAATGTTGCCTTTGCAAATATTTTGCAATCCCTTTGCGCCTCACACAGTAGGATAGTGATTGCGAATTTTATAGTTTGGGATTGTACTTGTGGAGTTCAGCCCTTAGCCAACATCTACTCATATTAATACTTTTTGTTCACATTAACATCTAACAAAAATATATCTGGGAGAGATCATAGTGCTTAATTACCTAGGTTCAAGGTCAATTAAGCCTGCTAAATGCAGCTATGGTCACAAAAAGGTGCTTCAGTTGTTGCAAGAAAAAATGCCATTCTTAAAAGTGCTTGTGTCTAATGCTACTCCTTGGCCTTCCACATAGTTGCGCTTAGCATCTATCTGTTCTGAAAATCATACACAAGTGCATCTATCTCCAGGGTTCACAGAGGCAATAGACATGGTAAACTTACACCAGGTGCAATTTCAAAGAAAAATTTTGCCTGTGCATTGTGAACGATTATCATAACAAACAGACACTAAGCACAACTATGCAGAAGTACCAGGTGCAACTTTAGCTCCTTTTAACTTCAGGAGTACCTTTAATCAATGGCCTTTTTTACTGCAAACTTTGCATAACTGCAAGTGCACTTAGTGGTTGTAAATTAGTACTCTTGGGGTTGGGTTGTTCTGGGCAGAAAACTACTCAGGGAATAGCTAAATTGTAGGGATGCTAAGTAAGGGATTGTTGCATTCTTATACGGCTTCTGATAAACATTCTCAAAAGAAATTTCCTTCTTTAACAAAAATCACAAACACGGTATTCCAGAAGTTAGTGCTACTTTTTATTTTGAGGTCTCAATTAGTCATGGAGGCAAAATGTATTGGCTGAGTACTCTATCTTAAATAGAACATTCTTGCATTACTGCCGCCGCTGCAGCATTCAGAAACAAAAAGCTCTTTTTTATTATTTCAGAGTTTTAGTGCCACTATTCCTCTTCAATCACATATCCATTTAGTGTCTCTTTGGAGATACCAAATGGATTTAGTGATATTTGTGTGAATTGCTAAATCTATTTTACAATGGATCCATTATTAAAAATCATACCATTTGTGTGTTTTTTTGATAACTCTGAAATAGGCAAACCGATGAAAATATACGAGCCGTGCTGTAAGATTTTATTATTGTCTACAGTTCTCTTGTAATGCTTTCTACAAGCTGTGTACAGACTCTAACACTTTGAACTATTGGCTGTCTTATTGACAGCTCCTTTGTTTTGTAATGTTTATAGATAAATGATTAGCCATGGGTAGCAATATAGCATTTAGAGGGCTGTGCAGTAAGCTCCCAAACTGGGTGTTTTGCTGTTAAAGTGATGCTAAAAGTTGAGTGTCTCTCCACAGATATATAAATATATATAAAGCTGATGTATGTCTTTTATTAGCAGGACATAGGGAAACTGGCTGAGTGAAAGAGTAGGATAAGCAAAGAAAAGTGTATCTGTACATATGTAATTTTTCCCTATAACCACTTTTTATCTTAACATACAGTATAGTATTACTGCTTGAAACATTTCCCAAGTGCACATACATACCCATGGAAAAAAAATAGGCATTATAGATTTTACTAAATCTTTTTTTGCTCATGAATTCCTCAATATACAGTATTAACTTGCTACATATGTGTAAATGTACTTTTATACTGCATAGTAATCCTATAAAGGTTTAGAATGTTAACACTGGGTCAAGTCAGATATTCTGAAATAAATTACATTTTCTAAATTCCCTTTATTCGAGGAGATATACCATACCTTCCTCTCTTAAAGGTAACCTGTCACCCATAATTAAAGCCATTTCAGCTTAAACTTTATATAAAAATCTTTTTATAACTTTATTTAAAAATCTCAGCTGTCAATTATATATTGCCTGCCTGGCCTCTCTCACTATATATGCTGCACTTCCCTTCCACTCAGATTTTCCTACCTCCTTACTGTCTATAATCTCTGTCTATACTTAGCTTTCTGGTGATTATAGAAAAATTAGGGAGAATGCAAAGCTTGCCTTGATTACTTCCATATAATGACACTGATCTGCTTTCTGTGATTGTGTATTACTAAACAAAAAAGGAAACATGAGAAGTAATTTACAAAATGGAAGTGCAAAGTGCAAACAAATAATAATTTTGCACTATGGATGTCTTCCAGCAAACATTATTTGTTGTAGTTCTCTGTGCATTGTTCGGGACTGGACCCTATACATACAGCCGGACCTTGTACTGATCTATGGCAGGCAGAAAGGACGTGAATGGTCTGTTCCCATATATGATTCAACAGAGTACAGTGAGACACCAAGTGAGCTTGCACCTCTACCCAGGGTCTTCCTAAATAACCCCAAAAGTTTGACTAATTTGTTTGGCACATGTAAATGCTATTAGCATGATGAAAGAGGATTTGGAATTATTTCATTGTGTGACAGGTCCCACTTTAATAAGATATGACGGTATATGGTAAATTCCAGAAAAGAGTACACCCTTGGTCCTGGAACAAAACTATTATCTTTCCTAATGTGTTATTTCACATACCAAGTTTTATTTGTTCTCTCATTTTCCTATGGAAGATTAAAGACCATATTGCTTTCTAATCGAAAATATGCCAGAATAATGTGTCCACAAAGTTCCACTGATAAACATTGTGCTCTACCTGGGGATATAGTTATCTGATTGACAGAATGAACTTTGTTGTGGTGGTGGAGTACATATCTTGTTTCTACTCAAAGTATATTTTTTATGTAAAAATATAGAAAAATACCAATGTTCTGACACTCTCCAAAGGGCAGAATCATTACTTCACAACAACAAAACATCTTTCAATCCTTAACTTGATCAATTGTTTTTATAATAGCATTAACATTCCTAAAAGTGCCCTGACTAAGGATAGACAGTCAAGTTTTTATTAATTTCAGATATTCTGTTTTAATTGTAACTGCTCTGACATTAAATTAAATGCTAATTTAATTTAATTTAATTAAATGCTCTGACAGTACTTGATTGAGACACGACTGAATTGTGGTCAAACTCAAAACTCTTTTACAAGCCACAAGTGGGGGAGGACTAAGCCTGTGGAACCAATACTGTGGTATTGGCAATCTCTCTTCTTTAAAATCTAATGGCGGTGGAGGACTAAGTCCTCAGACTGAAACCAATTCCTAAGCCAGGAGATACAGTACTTGTCCCAAGAAATGCTACCATGCTGAGAGGGACAAGCCTTTGAATACTATGACCAGAGGTAAGTAGTTAGAGACCACCATATGGGGTTTACCTTGACGTGGTATGGTGGCTTACCAATTTTATAATCATAACTTTGTAACTAAAACTCCCTGTTTTTGTGAATACATGCATTTGCATAGATACTAGATTGCTTATGAGACAGTGGACAATGGACTGTGCATTGATCAATCTCCTCTCTCAGTAGCACTTCCATTGTATTTATATATTTTTACTTAGCCTTAGGGAAGCTGAGGTGGAGCAAGTGCAAGAAGTAAGAGGCAGGATCATGGTAGTTAGTAGAGCAGTCAGAGGTTCCAATGAGGAATCCAGTTGGTTTAGTACCCAGCCTTGTCAATGCTGCCAGTACAGGGACTCAAGAGGTTAAGTTAAGGAATATAGAGATGACTGGAGTAATACACCATTGTGAGCTTCACATTGTTTCACCAGGGCAGCCACTGCTACCTCTGGGTGTTGTGAAGATGACATCTGTGATTGTGTGAGTAACAACTCATTTGAGAAAGTACTTGAAGCATTTTGGATTATGAAACACCTGAATCAGCACCCACCAGTCTAAACTGTTTATCATCTGTCCAATTAAGAGTGTCATTTGTTTGTAAAGAACCATTGGCACCAAAATTATTGGAGAGAATGGTTTTGTCAAGGAATGTAGTGTGGTTAACCCTTCCTCCAATAGTAAAGTGAGGGCATTCCTAAGTGTAGCATGTAACACGTGCCCTACCAGGAGTTGCAGGAAGTTAAGATCAGAGTGACAGGGTTTAATGTGTACCAGCTGGGGTAATTTGTGTTCTCGGGTATCCCATGTTTAAAAACCTGTTACAGCTAAATTTACATTTTGCAGCATGCTTTCTTAATGGAAACCACACTGTGGTTTTGTGGTTGTCTTACCACAAACAATGAACCTTAATGAAAATTGCGCAGTAATGTATTAAACATTAAAAGGGAAATGCAATAAAATTAGCAAAGAGCAAAACTTTGCGAATAAAAATTCACCTGTTGCGATGTAATGTTCTTTGTTAGGCTTTTATTGCATTGTGAATTTTAATTGTGCATTACAAACCTTTAACACCTGCTCTGGAGTTTTGTTAAATATTTGCAAAAATCTATCGCGATTGAAAAATTTTATTACATAAACTATGAATGTTCACAAAAGCAGTTTGGTTGCGGACGTCTTATTCATTCAAAAATGGCTCAAACATGGTTGCTAACAGGCAAAAGCGATAACGAAGCATATTACATCCCCCTTAGCCTATTATAAAAAATTCCTTATATTGCATTTGGGTTATAATAGATGTGGGCAAAAAATACTGAAGACTTCCGAGGCTGAAATCCAACAGCTGTTCGTATGCTTTAAACAATAGGAGCCACTAGGGAAAGTGGTTGGAATTAGTATGTTACTCTAAAAAATGGGCAGGTGGTACTAACAAAAAGTATTTGTCACTGTTTTTAGTATTTTAGAAAAGTGGGGTCAGTTATGTTAATCACATTATAGCTGATTCAAAGAGCTATAACATAACAGTTAAACTTCTTTGCTGTAAGGCACTGGACCAAAATGCCTCCAGATCAATAGACAAAAAAATAAATTAATAAACTTAAAGCAGTGCTAATGAGCACTTGGCTGAAAAAGATTTTTACATTGAATGCATCCACACATCTACGTGCCTCTCCCCTCCTGCCCCTCATGAAGACAGGGTTGCTGAACACAGGTAAGTGATGGATTACGCCCATTGAGTCATCCCTGACTTCCATTTTATAAATAAGCCCAGTAGAATTATGTTGATGTGGATATGGTTGATTAGCAACCACATTTTTGTAAATGTATGTACTTAAAAATAATGCATTATTAGTAAAACAAGAGGCCAGGGAATGTGCATTGTTTAGTACATGTAGTAGCAATTTTAGAAAGATCTGCAGAATTTCTGTAACACTTTAACTATACTTCAATAAGCCTTTGAGAGTTTCCATAACCCCCTTTATTTCTGTATAAATGTAAAAAAAAATTTATATGCATAGTTGCACCTTTACAAGCATCTAAAATATTTATGGTGGGGGTCCAGTCATGTTTATATGCTGATACATTCTTCACCCAAAAACGATTCTTGAATTACTTCATTCAAACCACAATCTTGTCAAATCTGGCTGTGAGATTAAGTTTTCTGGGTGGGAATTTAATAGTGGTGCCCGAAGGATATATGAAGCGCACTGGAACATTCTGTTTAAAAAATAAGAAAAACGAAGAAGCTAAAATTGTTTCACCTTTGAGACCACTGCTTTTCCAGACTTCAATGATAAATCATCATGAATGACACTAACCGAAATGAGTTTGATATTCTTTTGTATATTTGTCAACATTTTAAAGCATTCTACATCCAAAAGAACTTTCTGAGTGTTACCTGAAAAGATTGAATGGCCTTTTCTTAGGTTGATATTTCATATCATTTGATTCTTACTTCTAAAAGTTTTTATTTCTATCTCTCTTGGAGTTAGTAGAATAAATGTGCTGTTTACAAGCTGGTTCTAATGGCTTTTGCAGCTTAGTTTCCAGGCAGTCTTTACGGTAACCTCTAAATTCTATGTACAGAAATAGTTTGTATGTTTCATATTTTCATTTACAGATACATGCAAATGGCTAAAACATGAGGCATTTTATAGGAACTCTCTTCAGGGAGCTTAGAGTTTAGTTTTAGTTTTAAACTTGATTAAAAATGTTCGCTTTGGAAGCTCTTTTCCTTCCTGTAATTAAAACGTATAATTACTCAGTGACCCAGTCATGTACTTTATTTAAGGAAATCCCACATAATTGGCATATAGACATAAATGTTGGTGATTACTTCTCTGCAAGTCAATAGTTTAGATCTATAAAACATTCTACAGTTATAGGAGCTGTTATCCAGAAGCCTATTATCCAGAAAGCTCCCACAGATCTCATTTTAATGAAAGAATTCAAAATTTTTAAACATATTTCTTTTAACTCAAAAGGGTACTTGTACATGATCCCATCTAAGGTACAATGAATCCTTATTGGTGGGAAAACAATCCTATTGTTTTTTTTTAATGTTTAAATGTTTTTTTAGCAGACAATATATGCAGATCCAAATTACAAAAAGATTGCTTATCTTTAAAATCCCAGGTCCCATGCATTCTGGATAATAAGTCCCTGTACAATGTTTTTTTTCGATCCTTCATAGTTAACTTCTCATTTCCTCACCTAAACAACTGCTAAGGGACAACGGGAGATTTGCAGCAATATATCACCTTGAAGGAGCTGATTAAATGCTGCAATCCTCCCCTTTATTAAGTATGAATGAAAAGCATAGTCCTTCCTATTGACAAGCACAAGCATGTATCTAATGACACTTAATTTGGTGGGGTGTGGCTGGAGATTTGCAGCATTTTGTTCCTTTCTCTAGGAACTCTAAATCCAAACAAAACCATGTGAATCTATGTGTGTGCTATTACCCTAAAGCCAAACAACTAACATTTAATTTATGGTGACCATCTTTTAGCACTCAAAAATACTCTGCCTGCACCTTAATATAAGCCTTTTGTCACTGCCATGCCCAACTGTATTCCATTAGGAAGTCTTCAAGAAATATTTTATCTGTTCATTAATGCCAAATGTTTTCATCCTATATGGATCCTGCAATCTCTGCAATTACATGGCAGCATCCATGTCTACAAAATAGATAATTCATGTAGCTATGTTAGAACTTCTAAATTAAATATACATAGGATAACAGTACAGTATGGTGAAGTACCTACAAAAAAAACCCTTGCCCATGAGCTCACCAAAAGACAAATTGAGGTGCATTCTGAGCTTCTCCCCTGATAAGATTTTTTTCACTGGTTGTGAATAAAATGATGATTGAATGAGACGGGGGGTAGGGAGCATCAGAAGGTTTAAAATACATTTTTACACAAAGGCTGATGTGGCACATGTTAAGTACTCTAAAAGCATCTATGGAATGGCCTACAGGGGGTTCCCTACTGAATCTACACTCAGTAATATCTGGCATCTTTCACTTTCTGCCTGCTTTTCTATTACCCCTTCCTGTGCAAGCTTTCCTTCCTCCCAGTTCACAGGGGAGGTGGATTTTTACCATAGTTTCACAAAAGCAGGCAGAACACACAATGCAAGGGCATAACTACAGATGAAGCAGACCTCATGGTTGCCCAGTGTAGAGGGTCCAGTGAGACCAACATTAATGATGAACTTCAATATATAATTTCACAAAAAGTCAACGTACCAATATATTGGGGCCCTACATTAAATTTGCTGTGGGGCCCAATAACATCTAGTTACACAACATATGTAATAGAGGATGGAATCTCTATGTCCATCCTCCCTACACTAATAATAACTTTAGGTACAGATAAGGAGGATCATTTATCTTACTTACTTCATTAAGATATTGTAACCTATAGTATCCAAAAACCTAGAGCAAACCCCAAGGTCCTGGTCTCGGCTCACAATTCTGCCTTTAGCAGCGACCTTTGACTTTGGGTAGGAGCCCTCTGCTACTCAGATGCCACCAGGACTTATCGTGAGAGAACAAAGGGGGAAGCTCTTGGCAGGCAAGGGAACCGTAATGTCTACAGGAAGAATGGGGAACAGAGAGTACAAACGTGGACAGTACAACCAGACAGTACAGTACAGGAACCAGGAGTGTAGTCAAGATAAACAGGCCGGATCAATACCAGTCAGACAGTGCAGTAAAGAATCAAGAACCAGGAGTGTAATCAGGATAAACAGGCCGGATCAATACCAGTCAGACAATGCAGTAAAGAATTAAGAACAAGGAGCGTAGTCAGGATTAACAGGCTGGGGTCAAAACCAAACAGTAACAAAGTACAAGGTCAGTATGCAGAAGAGTGGTCAAACAAGCAAGGGTCAATCCAGGCAGTGATACAAAACAGGCAAAACAGGCAAAGGTCAGGAATGGATAATCAGACAGGAATCACACCCAGGAAGTATCAGGAAATAGGCCTACGTTGGGCAATAAGTCAGTGCAGTGTAAGGGGTTTTATAGTCAGATTAATGGCTTATAACTGTGGCCAGATTGGTAACAGATGAAACAAGCCATGCTTACTTGCAGTTACATATGAGTGAACCAGGGCCTTAGTTTTCTGCTCACATAGAGCACTGATAATGCAGACAGCACAAGAACACCAGGTCCCTGGTTCAAGCAGGTTATCACAGATATTATGAGTAACAGTCATAAAGAATGACAGATATTTTTCTTCCTAGAAAGTAGGAAGAAAGCAGTAACAAAACAAGAAACTGCCTGATTACAGCATACAGGATAAGCTTAATTTACAGTGTCTATTAGCACGTATGCAAGACCACAGAGGGGTGCAAAAGTGTGACCCTTAGTGATTTTTATAAGTAGCTCTTGCATCTAAAGTTCTGCTGGACTCTAGTCTTCATCAAGCGCTGGATAAAAAAAAAGCTGGCGCTCCCTTCAAAAGCATCAGGAGATGCACCCAAGTCCAGTTCTTACTACATGCCTTAGGACAGGTGGTAAGAACAGAGCATGATGTGGGCTCCCTGCCAATAGTGCTAAATTCAAAGAGCATTTTACAGGTCTCTTTGCAGAGACACAGGGTGCAGAGGATTTCGGCAAGTAACTAAATGCAGGGCACAGCCTGCAAACTGCTAAATTGCGGCCATCATTTTGCTCTTTGTATGCTGAGTCCTGCATTGTGAATGAGGCCTATTGTGTATTAAAAATGAAAACATCTACATTTTCAAACCAACTCAATATTCAAAATTATTTGCAGACAGATATTGCTTTCATGAGAGTATCCTTAAGCTCAACCAGGGAGGAATGCTTACATTTATCGCACTACTTACATGGCTCACACTGCCTATTCCTGGAAGATATTTTTTATATTTACAGCAGATATTATAAAATATTTGCTCTTGTATTTGGTGATACTGCACCAATAGAAGATGTTTTCAGTGCTTTAGCTTTACGTAACATTATTCAGTACCAGCCGACATCACATCTCCCAGCGAATTGGCTTATTCCTTTTCTGATACTTGCTAATATGCAACAGATTTATTACTAGATATAGAAATAAAAAATAAAGGCAATGTAGTAATTATAATCAAACTCCTATCACTTTTTCCCTGTAACCTTAAAAAAATGTCTTCATTATTTATTATCCTTTCCCTCTCTTAGTACTATTAATGCATTTTAAATCAAGTCTTCAAAATAAAATGTGCTAGCAAGGTTTATAGATCCTTTTAAACATTTATTGTACAATGTGCAATACACTGACTGCATTTGAGAGTCAGTCAGTGGTTACAACGTCCACTAATTTATGATCCAATATTACTGGATCTCATTGCTGGGTATCTGCTGGAACAAGTGGTTTAATAAACCCAATGACCCACAGTTAACATAGGGAAGCAGGACATGACAGGGTCAAAAAGCAGCCCCCCCCCTTTCTAATGTTTCATGCTGGGTGTGATTGGATAAGGCCATAAAAATGTTCATAAAAATATAGCTGGGGCAAATATTTTGTTACATTTGGGCAGCCCTGACAATGCCCACCTCTTTTGTTCAAGTAGTATTAGTCATGTAGAACTGCATGTGGGAATTGGTGGTCACGGTAATCAGGCAAGTTTTATAGGAGCTTAGGTTATGTGAATATTTGGTGTTGAGTGCTAAAAGTTTGGCCTGGTTGGTTGCTTGTTATACATCCTGTTATTTTAAATGACTATGTTATCAAATGGTATTTCAACTATAATGTTATGGCGTTTGGTACTATGTAATGTTCCACGGCCTTTTCATCCCAAAAATGGTGTCCTAGTGTTTAATTTTTGAAGGCTGGCTGAACTTGACCTTGCCCTGGTCATGCCTTGAGAAAGCTCTGTATTGCTTAGGGAAAAGTCATATCAGTGGAGCAAAGGGTGGCAAGTTTGATGCAGATACAGGGATATCAGATCTCATATTGTCAGTTCACAAATAAATTGTGGAGGCTGCACCCAATGAATGACCCCTAGAAACAACTATCAAACTCCGCATTTCATCTAACAAAGTCCTGGACAGGATAATAGGACTTACATGTGGTGAGACCATTATATTCTAAACACTAAGCAATACTGGTGTGCTGACCATTTATCCATCATGGCATCTGTTTCTGGGAAACCAGGGTGCTGCATATATCTGCTGCTATTAAAGGGGACCCGTCACCCAAAAAAATTATTCAAAATCCTATTTTATCACATTAGTCAAGCAAAATGAACTTTAATTACACTATATCAATTATTTAATTCTTGCTTCCTTCAGTCTGGGATTTCAAAATTATAGCAAGCAGGGAGCAGCCATTTTGTGGACACTGTTATTAAGACAAGCCTTGTATCATCTCAGAATCTTGTTTGTGCACCAGAATGGGGGACCCGATTTCCATCCCCATGTCCTGGTTACACAATTAAATGGTAAAGAGAATGGGGGAATGTGTGGAGAGCAGTGACATCTAGGAAATGCTGAATGGAAAGTGAAAGTAATTGTCTGCCCCACCTCTATGCCCATGGCATAGAGGAGGGGCAGACAATATTTGATTGACAGCTGAGATTTTTTAAATGAGCTTAGAACATCTATGAATGCTTTAATAAAAAATAGAAATTGGATTTCATGTTTAATTTGAAAAGGACTTTTATTATACAAATTTTTGTGTCTGGATGACAGGTCCACTTTAAGTACACTACATGCTATAATATATGGAGAGAACATGCAGTTGTCTTGATAAACTCCTTATCAAAAATTGGAAGTGTATCATATTAATGCAGAGTCTTTTTATTTTTATTATTTAACTTTGAGGCATTATGCAGCTGAAACATTAGCAAAAAATAGGAGTGTAGAACTCCATGAACTACGGGGACCATCTTGGGCCACTAACAGAAAATAAAAAGGTATAGGCACTCTGTATACTCCGTCTGACAGACATTTAGGGACATATTCATGTTGTGTTGTAGGTTTTCCACGAAAATCTTTGAGGTGATTTTTTAAGATTTATTATACACTGTACAGTTTCCTGTTACTAGAGTGGATACTTTTAGGGTTTTTTTTTAATAAAACTTGAATTAATCAAATTTTTTTTTATTAAAACAAAGTTGAACTTACTCCCATTCAGGAATTAAACTAATTTTAATTCTTCTAAAAAAAAAACAGAGCGAAAAAAAGTCACAACTAATTTGTGTGTCAATTTGAACCGTACGATTGACACTATGAAAACTTGACTTTATCGGATTATCAGAGGAGAACCCACACTTTATTGGATTATGCAGAGTACATTATGATGTCAAAAAACAACTTCAGGGGCATCTGTCATTGACATCTATATGACCTCAACAGGGTTGCGATGGAGTATTTTTTGATTCAGATTTTTAGCAGCTCTGGGGTATAATAAATCTCTAAAATTCAAGTTTTCCACTTTAAAAACTAGACCAGAAAAATGAGCCTCTAGAAAGCAGATGGCACAGATGTAGATATCATGCCGTTGAGGAGTTTTTGCAAGTTTCAATGACTGGCCAGCATTATGGCTTTGCAATAGAATCAAGTTAATCTTTCTATTCTTAAATCTGGTGCAAATAGCTAATACTACTCCATTACACTAGCAGAAATTTCACCAGAAAAGGAATAAAGGTAGAGAAAATGTTAAAAATTTCAGCCATGGAAAAGGCACATCATGAAATAACAGGAAAGAAAACTATGTTTTGTATATTAAAAGTGTCTCGAAAACCTGCAATAGTTTTCAAAATGTTGGGCACGACCATGAAAAAAATCTGTTGTTTTTTAATCCCTTAAAGTGACTGATTGTATCATCTAAATACTGTGCAGTCTAATATTGCTGATAACATAGCAAAGGTTTGATAGGACTGCTGACCAACTAAATGCTATTTTTTTTTAGAATACTTGCTTTGCTTAAGGACTTGTGTCACATTGGAATGACCTTTGCTGACTGGGCTAAGTTGAAGTTTTGCATTGAGTTCTCCCTGTAAGTGTGCTGTATTTTTCATGATATAAATTGAAATAAATGCTATATAAGCAAGATAAAATTCCAAGATTCAAGTTTTTGGCACTTCGGCATCAAATAAAGGAAGAGAAATGCCATTCTGTGTTTTGCTATTTGCTAACTAGATGAAATGTATGACATTATCTAAATGCTGCTTAAATATTATAGGTGTTCCAAACACCATCTTTATTTAGAAATGTGAAAAAAAAATGCATACTGTACCATTTTAGTTGCTAAATATCCCTCTTTAATTACCATTAGCACACCAACAGCTTAAAGGGTCAGTCAAAATGTAATAAAAACAATATATTAATCAACTTTCCAATATACATTAGTTCAGGATTTGTAATGGGTTTAAAGTTATTTGTAAACTTAATCTCTATTGACAGCACTTTTTTTCTGTTTTTTGGGTTTTTAAACAAGATTTAATCACCCCACTTGCAACATTGTTTCAGGAATCCAAACAAGCAGTGCAGAGAATATATCCAGTCAGACAGATACTGCTTATAATAGTAGTTGCACTTCTACATAACTTTAAAACCACTGAAAATTTGTAAGGAATCCAGGGTCAGACTGGTGGCCCATCGGGGCAGCTGCCTCAGGGCCCACTCCGTCCGTCCCCCCTCAGCGTGTGTGAGTAAGAGCTTGAAAACTGTTTGCTCAGCTGGTCACGGCAGGAAGAACTTCAGAAGTGTAGGGTGCGGATCTGGGCCAGTGGGGCCCACCAGAGTTAGATGCCCACCGGATTTCTTCCCGGTGTCCTGCTGGCCCAGTCCGACCCTGAATGAATCTATACTGGAAAGATGCTTAGACTTCATATTCATTTACCATAAAACATTTTTCGAGTGGAGGAGATATTTAAACCACAAAGGCAGCTTCTTGTCATGACTAGAGGACAAGCCAAAGGAGCAAGTAGTAACATAAATCAATAACTGGTATGACCTTCCAATCTATAATATGTGTGCAGGTGGAATGAAATAGGCATGAAAAGTTAAAGGTGAAAATCACCTTCAATCATGTTACTTTACTAATAATTTACAATAAGCAAATACCTATTTTAATTTTTTTCATGATTTTTGAGTTTGCATTTTGATTTGACATTTGATTTTGTAACCAGTTTTATTTCTTTTTTTACAAATGTCCGAATTTTTTAAACAGTTTTAATACTGGGGTTTGATTAATGTTTACATTATTTTCTAGTTGACTTAAGCTGGCCATAGATGCAAAGTAGGGATGTAGCGAACGTCGGAAAAAAAGTTCGCGAACATATTCGCGAACTTGCGCAAAAATGCGAGCGGTTCGCGAACGGTTCGCGAACCCCATAGACTTCAATGGGAAGGCGAACTTTAACATCTAGAAAAGACATTTCTGGCCAGAAAAATGATTTTAAAGTTGTTTAAAGGGTGCAACGACCTGGACAGTGGCATGCCAGAGGGGGATCAAGGGCAAAAATGTAACTGAAAAATCTGCCTGTGTGTGCTTGGAAGAGATAGTGTAGGGGGAGAGCTGTTAGTGATTTCAGGGACAGATGATAGTAAGTTTGCTGGCTAGTAATCTGCTTGATACTGCTCTGTATTGGAGGGACAGAAGTCTGCAGGGATTTGAGGGACATTTTAGCTTAGGTAGCTTTGCTGGCTAGTAATCTACTGTTCTCTTTAAACAACTGCCATACGTTGACCTTGTAGGCATTGTTTGCCCAGTTTTTTTGGACGCAGCCACTGAAGCACAGTTGCCATAAAAAATATGCCATATAAATGCTGAAAATAGTAATTTTTCGCCATACGTTGACCTTGTAGACATTGTTTGCCCAGTTTTTTTGGTCGCAGCCACTGAAGCACAGTTGCCAGAAAAAATTATGCCATATAAATGCTGAAAATAGTAATTTTTTGCCATACACGTTGAGTCAACGTATGGCAAAAAATGACTATTTTCAGCATTTATATGGCATATTTTTTCTGGCCTCTGTGCTTCAGTGGCTGCGGCCAAAAAAACTGGGCAAACAATGCCTACAAGGTCAACGTCGTTGACCTTGTAGGCATTGTTTGCCCAGTTTTTTTGGCCGCAGCCACTGAAGCACAGAGGCCAGAAAAAATATGCCATATAAATGCTGAAAATAGTCATTTTTTTGGTCGCAGCCACTGAAGCACAGTTGCCAGAAAAATTATGCCATATAAATGCTGAAAATATGCATTTTTTTGGTTGCAGCCACTGAAGCACAGAGGCCAGAAAAATTATGCCATATAAATGCTGAAAATATAAATTTTTTTGGTTGCAGCCACTGAAGCACAGAGGCCAGAAAAATTATGCCATATAAATGCAGAAAATATGCATTTTTTTGGTCGCAGCCACTGAAGCACAGTTGCCAGAAAAATTATGCCATATAAATGCTGAAAATATAAATTTTTTTGGTTGCAGCCACTGAAGCACAGAGGCCAGAAAAATTATGCCATATAAATGCTGAAAATATGCATTTTTTTGGTCGCAGCCACTGAAGCACAGTTGCCAGAAAAATTATGCCATATAAATGCTGAAAATATAAATTTTTTTGGTTGCAGCCACTGAAGCACAGAGGCCAGAAAAATTATGCCATATAAATGCTGAAAATATGCATTTTTTTGGTTGCAGCCACTGAAGCACAGAGGCCAGAAAAATTATGCCATATAAATGCAGAAAATATGCATTTTTTTGGACGCAGCCACTGAAGCACAGTTGCCAGAAAAAATATGCCATATAAATGCTGAAAATAGTCATTTTTTGCCATACGTTGACCTTGTAGACATTGTTTGCCCAGTTTTTTTGGTTGCAGCCACTGAAGCACAGAGGCCAGAAAAAATTAAACCAGTAGGGTTTGCACCCTAGTTTGTAACGGTGGCGGAGGGAGGAGGAGGACGCTAAAGGACAGCTGTGTGTGGAGTCATGAGGCTTGAAGAGAAGGACAGCTGCATAGAAGTCAGAACAAGTCTTCCGGCGTGCAGTAACCCTCCGAGATCCACCCCTCATTCATTTTAATAAAGGTCAGGTAATCGACACTTTTGTGACCTAGGCGAGTTCTCTTCTCAGTTACAATCCCTCCTGCTGAACTGAAGGTCCTTTCTGAGAGCACACTTGAGGCTGGGCAAGACAAGAGGTTCATGGCAAATTGTGACAGCTCTGGCCACAGATCAAGCCTGCGCACCCAGTAGTCCAGGGGTTCATCGCTCCTCAGAGTGTCGATATCTGCAGTTAATGCCAGGTAGTCCGCTACCTGCCGGTCGAGGCGTTCTTTGAGGGTGGATCCAGAAGGGTTGTGGCGCTGCCTTGGACAGAAAAACATTTGCATGTCTGACGTTACAGACTGGCCAAAGGGCTTTGTCCTTGCAGGTGTGCTCGTGGCAGGATTACTGGCACCTCTGCCCCTGGAATGTTGATGAGTTCCTGAAGTGACATCACCCTTAAAAGCATTGTACAACATGTTTTGCAGGCTGGTTTGTAAATGCCGCATCTTTTCGGACTTGTGGTATGTTGGTAACATTTCTGACACTTTATGCTTGTACCGAGGGTCTAGTAGCGTTGCGACCCAGTACAGGTCCTTCTCCTTAAGCCTCTTGATACGGGGGTCCTTCAACAGGCATGACAGCATGAAAGACCCCATTCTCACAAGGTTGGATGCAGAGCTATCCATCTCCGCTTCCTCATTATCAAGGACTGCATCATCCACGGTCTCCTCCCCCCAGCCACGTACAAGACCAGGGGTCCCCAAAAGGTCACCACTAGCCCCCTGGGAAGCCTGCTCCTGTTGGTCCTCCTCCTCCTCCTCCACAAAGCCACCTTCCTCCTCTGACTCCACTTCTGGCACCTCTCCCTGCGTTGCAGCAGGTGCCTGGGTTCGTTCTGGTGATTCCGACCAGAAATCGTGCGCTTCCAGCTCCTCGTCACGCTGGTCTACAGCCTCATCTGTCACTCGTCGCACGGCACGCTCCAGGAATAAAGCGAAGGGTATTAGGTCGCTGATGGTGCCTTCGGTGCGACTGACCATATTTGTCACCTCTTCAAAAGGTCGCATGAGCCTGCAGGCATCGCGCATAAGCACCCAGTAACGGGGGAAAAAAATCCCCAGCTGTGCAGATCCAGTCCTACCACCCAGTTCAAAAAGGTACTCGTTGACGGCCCTTTGTTGTTGCAGCAGACGTTCCAACATAAGGAGCGTTGAATTCCAGCGAGTCTGGCTGTCAGAAATCAAACGCCTGACTGGCATGTTGTAGCGCTGCTGAATGTCAGCAAGGCGTGCCATGGCTGTGTAGGAACGTCTGAAATGGGCCGACACCTTTCTGGACTGGGTGAGAACGTCCTGGAATCCTGGGTACTTGGAGACAAAACGTTGGACTATTAAATTTAACACATGTGCCATGCAGGGCACATGTGTTAAATTGCCTAGTCTCAACGCTGCCAACAGATTGCTTCCATTGTCACACACCACTTTTCCGATCTGCAGTTGGTGTGGGGTCAGCCACCGATCGGCCTGTGACTGCAGAGATGACAGGAGTACAGATCCGGTATGGTTTTTGCTTTCCAGGGACGTCATCCCCAAGACAGCGTGACAACGGCGTACCTGGCACGTCGAATAGCCTAGGGGGAGCTGGGGGTGCACAGGTGTGGAGGAGGAGAAGGAGGACCCAGCAGCAGAGTAAGAAGAAGAAGAAGACGAGGTAGAGAGCGATGGAGGAGTAGAGGAGGTGGCAGAACCGCGTGCAATCCGTGGCGGTGACACCAACTCCACTGTTGTTGTTGAGCTACCCATTCCCTGCTTCCCAGCCATTACCAAGTTCACCCAGTGGGCAGTGTAGGTGACATACCTGCCCAGACCATGCTTGGAGGACCATGCGTCAGTAGTCATATGGACCTTTGGCCCAACACTAAGTGACAGAGATGCGGTAACTTGGCTCTGCACATGTTGGTACAGGTGTGGTATTCCCTTTTTAGAAAAAAAATTGCGGCTGGGTACCTTCCACTGCGGTGTCCCAATTGCTACAAATTTGCGGAAGGCCTCAGAGTCCACCAGCTGGTATGGTAAAAGCTGGCGGGCTAAGAGTGCAGACAAGCCAGCTGTCAGACGCCGGGCAAGGGGGTGACAGTCAGACATTGGCTTCTTACGCTCAAACATGGCCTTCACAGAAACTTGGCTGGTGGCAGATGACTGGGAATGGGAACAGGTGGTCAAGGTGGAAGGCGGAGTGGAGGGTGGTTCAGACGGGTCAAGGAGAGCAGAGGTAGAGCAGTAAGATGCTGGACCAGAAGGAGTGTGGCTTTTAGTTTGCCTGTTGCCTTTGAGGTGTTGCTCCCAAAGTGCTTTGTGCTTGCCGCTCATGTGCCTTCGCATAGAAGTTGTACCTATGTGGCTGTTGGGCTTACCAAGGCTCAGTTTCTGACTGCACTCATTGCAAATTACAATGCTTTTGTCAGAGGCACACACATTAAAAAAATCCCACACTGCTGACTTTTTGGAAGTGTGCGATCTGGCGGTAACAGTAGAAGTTGGCGGCATTGGCGGCAATGGCGGGTGCGTTGGCCGGCTGAACACAGGTGCCGATACATGTTGTTGCCCTACTGATCCCTGCGGGCTGTCCTCCCTGCTTCTTCTAAGTCTTATTCTCCTACTGCCTCTCTGACTCTCCGTCTCTCCATCTGAACTACCCTCCTCTTGCTCTCTTCTACTAGGCACCCACAAAACATCAATCTCCTCATCATCATTCTCCTCAGATGCATCAATTTCTTCTGACACATCACAGAAGGAAGCAGCAGCGGGGACCTCCTCCTCATCACTCATTATGTCCATCTCTATCGTGTTCTCTGCCAGAATTAAATCTGGTGTAAGGTCCTCATCTCCTTCATCTTCTTCTGGCAATAATGGTTGCGCATTACTCAGTTCAAGAAACTCATGGGAAAATAACTCCTCTGACCCCAGTGAAGAAGGGGCACCGGTGGTGGAGGAAGTGTTACGTGGGGTGGCCATAGCAGTGGAGGATGAGGAGGATGTTGTGGTAAAGTTAGAAACGGTAGAGGATGGGGTGTGCTGTGTAAGCCAGTCAACTACCTCTTCAGCATTTTGGGAGTTCAGGGTCATTGGCTTTTTAAAACTGGGCAATTTGCTAGGGCCACAGGATTGCATAGCAGCACGGCCCAGTTGGTTTTTCTGGAAACGATAATACACACAGCTAGATGGCGGGTTGAAGAAAACAGTGTGCAAATAATGCCTACAAGGTCAACGTATACACTACTACAGCGGTGGATACGGATTACGTAAAATATATGAATGCTGCTTGAAAAAAAGTAACTCAAGTGGTTTTTCTAGAGACGATAATATTATCAATATTTAGACAAAATGTGAACAAGGTCACACAGCTAGATGGCGGGTTGAAGAAAACAGTGTGCAAATAATGCCTACAAGGTCAACGTATACACTACTACAGCGGTGGATACGGATTACGTAAAATATATTATGGCTGCTTGAAAAAAGTCACTCCGGTGTTTTTTCTGGAGACGGTAATATTATGGATATTTAGACAGAATGTGAACAAGGTCACACAGCTAGATGGCGGGTTGAAGAAAACAGTGTGCAAATAATGCCTACAAGGTCAACGTATACACTACTACAGCGGTGGATACGGATTACGTAAAATATATGAATGCTGCTTGAAAAAAAGTAACTCAAGTGGTTTTTCTAGAGACGATAATATTATCAATATTTAGACAAAATGTGAACAAGCTCACACAGCTAGATGGCGGGTTGAAGAAAACAGTGTGCAAATAATGCCTACAAGGTCAACGTATACACTACTACAGCGGTGGATACGGATTACGTAAAATATATTATGGCTGCTTGAAAAAAGTCACTCCGGTGTTTTTTCTGGAGACGGTAATATTATGGATATTTAGACAGAATGTGAACAAGGTCACACAGCTAGATGGCGGGTTGAAGAAAACAGTGTGCAAATAATGCCTACAAGGTCAACGTATACACTACTACAGCGGTGGATACGGATTACGTAAAATATATTATGGCTGCTTGAAAAAAGTCACTCCGGTGTTTTTTCTGGAGACGGTAATATTATGGATATTTAGACAGAATGTGAACAAGGTCACACAGCTAGATGGCGGGTTGAAGAAAACAGTGTGCAAATAATGCCTACAAGGTCAACGTATACACTACTACAGCGGTGGATACGGATTACGTAAAATATATGAATGCTGCTTGAAAAAAAGTAACTCAAGTGGTTTTTCTAGAGACGATAATATTATCAATATTTAGACAAAATGTGAACAAGGTCACACAGCTAGATGGCGGGTTGAAGAAAACAGTGTGCAAATAATGCCTACAAGGTCAACGTATACACTACTACAGCGGTGGATACGGATTACGTAAAATATATTATGGCTGCTTGAAAAAAGTCACTCCGGTGTTTTTTCTGGAGACGGTAATATTATGGATATTTAGACAGAATGTGAACAAGGTCACACAGCTAGATGGCGGGTTGAAGAAAACAGTGTGCAAATAATGCCTACAAGGTCAACGTATACACTACTACAGCGGTGGATACGGATTACGTAAAATATATTATGGCTGCTTGAAAAAAGTCACTCCGGTGTTTTTTCTGGAGACGGTAATATTATGGATATTTAGACAGAATGTGAACAAGGTCACACAGCTAGATGGCGGGTTGAAGAAAACACTGTGCAAATAATGCCTACAAGGTCAACGTATACACTACTACAGCGGTGGATACGGATTACGTAAAATATATGAATGCTGCTTGAAAAAAAGTAACTCAAGTGGTTTTTCTAGAGACGATAATATTATCAATATTTAGACAAAATGTGAACAAGCTCACACAGCTAGATGGCGGGTTGAAGAAAACAGTGTGCAAATAATGCCTACAAGGTCAACGTATACACTACTACAGCGGTGGATACGGATTACGTAAAATATATTATGGCTGCTTGAAAAAAGTCACTCCGGTGTTTTTTCTGGAGACGGTAATATTATGGATATTTAGACAGAATGTGAACAAGGTCACACAGCTAGATGGCGGGTTGAAGAAAACAGTGTGCAAATAATGCCTACAAGGTCAACGTATACACTACTACAGCGGTGGATACGGATTACGTAAAATATATGAATGCTGCTTGAAAAAAAGTAACTCAAGTGGTTTTTCTAGAGACGATAATATTATCAATATTTAGACAAAATGTGAACAAGCTCACACAGCTAGATGGCGGGTTGAAGAAAACACTGTGCAAATAATGCCTACAAGGTCAACGTATACACTACTACAGCGGTGGATACGGATTACGTAAAATATATTATGGCTGCTTGAAAAAAGTCACTCCGGTGTTTTTTCTGGAGACGGTAATATTATGGATATTTAGACAGAATGTGAACAAGGTCACACAGCTAGATGGCGGGTTGAAGAAAACAGTGTGCAAATAATGCCTACAGGGCAAATAATGCCTAAAAGGTCAACTTATACACTACTACAGCGGTAGTAAAATAAAAAAAAGTAAAATAAAAAAAATGAATATTAAAAAAAAAAAATTAAAGTTGGTGCTGCTGAACTACTAGGAGCAGCAGATTAGCACACCAGTCCCACTCCCCAACACTGCTAGACTAATAGCACTGGGCTCTTATAGTAGTAGTAGTAGTAGTAGTAAAACAACAAAAAAATAAATAAAAGCAGTCCTTACAAGGACTACTGTTATTGCAGCAGTCAGCAGATGAGATCAGAAGCAGGACAGCTGCCCACTGCAGCTACATACAGAGCACTGCAGTAGAAGGTAGATTACTAGCCAGCAAAGCTACCTAAGCTTAAATGTCCCTCAAACCCCTGCAGACTTCTGTCCCTCCAATAACAGAGCAGTATCAAAACGATTACTAGCCAGCAAACTTTCAACTGTCCCTGAAATCACTAACAGGCAGCAGCTCTCTCCCTACACTATCTCTTCAGCACACACAGGCAGAGTGAAAAAACGCTGCAGGGCTTCGGTTTTTATAGGGAAGGGGAGTGGTCCAGGGGAGAGCTTCCTGATTGGCTGCCATGTACCTGCTGGTCTGGGGTGAGAGGGCAAAAAAAAGCGCCAACAATGGCGAACCCAAAATGGCGAACGTCGCGCGACGTTCGCGAACTTCCGGCGAGCGCGAACACCCGATGTTCGCGCGAACAAGTTCGCCGGCGAACAGTTCGCGACATCTCTAATGCAAAGATCAGATCGTACGAATCGAGGATTTGTACGATTTTTAGACCATGTGTGTAGACATTTTTCGTCAGCGTTTGGTCGATCAGACAGGTTAAAAGATTTCTGTCGGCTGCGGGGTAATATCTCTGCATGTATTGCTGATCATACGATTTTCAGAGGGAGACTGTCACTAGCTTTGGTCGGATATAACTTTGGTACGATTGCAGTCAGGGGCTGAACATTGGCTGATCTGTTCTTTTGTACTTTATTTGATCGGAATGGTTAGTGGCAGGTCGGGAGATGGGAAAGTCCGATCGTGCGATGATTCGTACGATCGGATCTTTGTGTCTATGGCCAGCTTTAGGGTTTGAAGATCCAAATTATGGCGAATTCCCAGGAATTTTTTTGACATGTCATTTGGTCTCCGAAACAATATATCCTGTAACTCAAAAATTATTTATAAAAAATATAGAAACATGTGTTCAAGGCTTCATTTTAAAATACATACATACAGACTCCACGGTAAACAACGTTATGCGTTTTGTACCCTCTGGTACGTAATTGCTGTACCGGAGGGTACAAAACAAGTAATATTAAAAAATGAATACATTTTCCTCCTTTTCATATAAGCACTGTAATATAGGTCCTGGAGAACTAAACCCTAAAAATGAATATGTCTAAAATGCCATATTTTATATACTGAGCCTAAATTTCAGCTTCACATTAGCAGCAATGATCCAGGACTTCAAACTTATCACAGTGGGTCACCATCTTGTAAAGTGTCAGCGACACTCACATGCTCAATGGGCTCTGAGCAGCTGTTGAGAAGCTTAGCTTAGGGGTCATCGCAAATCATCAAGTAGAAAATGAGGTTGGCCTGTCATATACGGCTGATTATTACATTCTGGTGCTAGTTGCACTCGTTTCTGTACTGCCATGTAGTAAATATCTTAATATATTCTAATCAGCCCTATATTGTGACATTTATATTCTATGTGTACTGTGGGTCCCTAAGCTTGGTAACTAACAGCAGCACAGAGCATGATCAGCGAATCAGCAGAAAAGAAGATAGGGCTACTGGGGCATATTTGGAGGTACAGATCTTTGCTGCTAAAGGACTTTGGTTGCCTTGGGCTGGTACAGAAGCCAAAAGCATAATGTACAACATTTCTAGCCTACTAGTCTACTTATTTAGCCTTTTCTTAATCCTTTAAAATGTTTGAAAAATATACATATGTTGTATAAGTTTTTTTTAAAAAGACAATCCCACAACACACCATGTGTTACAAAGTAGGAATAGCAGCCAACATTTACATTAATACACACAGTATCGAACTGGCCCACCGGGATACCAGGAAAACTCCCGATGGGCCCAGGTGTCAGTGAGCCTCTTGCTTCTAATAATTTGGCCTATTTCCCCTATTTTCCCTATTTCTTTTTGGGAGCAACAAGGATTAATCATGTAAGACTAGAGTGTAGTTTGTAGAGAAAAAAGACTAGGAGAATAAAGAGGTTGAAGAGAGGAGGTATAATAGTTTGGAAAGTGGGCCCACGGTCTAAGGTTTTCTGGTGGGCCCCTGGCATCCAAGTCTGAAACTGAATACACATACTGCATTGCCTATTTGGAAAAATAGCTGTTCTATTCCCAAAAGTTTCTTCTAAGTTTTACAACATTCCTAAAAAAAAAAAAGATCCAACGAAAAACATGTATTAGGTGGCAGGCAGGTCACTGTACTTCATGATCATTACGCTTTAACTACAATATAAGATAAAGGAAGCCTCATCACTGCACATAAGCTGAACACAGTATCTAGAGGCCTAGAATTTTATACTGATTTGAGTTTAGTCCACACTATATAAATATTTTGAAAAGGCAGTAAAACAGTCAGTATTAAATATCTAAGTGCATTTATGCTGTGTAAATCTTGGCTGAGGGACTTCAGAATACATTTATTTGATCAAGTAAATTGAAAAGATAAAAGGATGAGTTACTGGCAAATATATGTGAATTTCAAACTAAACTTAGCAATCCATCTTATATATGATCTTATTTATGTGTTAAAAGTAGGGAGAAATTGTTTTATCTGTCATTGTACATTTTGATGTTTAAAAGCTAATTGGAATCCCATAGGCTGAATTTTACCTTAGAGCTTTGCTTCTAGAGAAAAAGGCTTTAAGGAAAGTTAGAAATTATGTCCAAGTGATAAATAGATATCCTGTTTTCCAATGAGTACAAAGATAGTGTTAAAACTTTGCTGTGTTATGACCCCAATGGTTTGCACTGCAGTCTAGCAGCACTTGTTCTTGATTTGTTTTCAGCAGGGCACTGTCTGCAAGACATTTGTATGGATTTCCTACAGATAATTTGGTTTCCTTCCACACTCCAAAAACACGTCACAAGACAAATTATTTCTAAAGCACTATGGAATATGTCAGTGCTAGTGATGGGCGAATAAATTCGCCTGGCGCGAATTTCTTCGCAAATCAATTCGCGAATCGCCAGCGAAAATTCCATTCAATTTCTGATTTTCACAATTTTTTGTGAAAAGGTTCAAAATGCTCAATTTTTTCGTGAAAAGGTTCGAATTGCTAGATTTTTTGTGAAAACTTTCAAATTGCTCTATTTTTTAGTGAAAAAGTTCTAATTGCTCTATTTTTTCGTGAAAACTTTCAAATTTCACGAATTTTTCGAGAAAACTTTCCGATTTCACGATTTTTTGTGATTTTTTTTTGAATTTTGCTGGAAATTTGCACATTTTTCTGCGAAATGGGAGAGATTCGCCCTTCACTAGTCAGTGCTATATAAAAAACAATAATGACAATTTCTAAGTAATTAGTATAGAAATGTATGTCATTAGTATAGAAAAAGTCTTAAAGTAAAAGTCTTAAATGAGAGTTCGCTTTCCATTTTAAATTATGACCCTGCTTTTTATCCCCAGTATAAAGTTACCAACAGTATAAAAATTATGACAGTGCAGTTAAACCTCTACTGTCTAACATGAAATTTAAATTGCAAGGGACAGCAACACCTGATAACTAATACACATAAATACAAAGCTAGATGTTGCTAGGTGTTTCCAGGAATGTTACTTATCGTCTAATACAGGCATTTTCTTATTAGTCATATCTATCAATTAAACAACTCCTCAGTTGATAGGGAAGGTTGGGCACTAGTTAAATTTAAAATATGGAAGATATTTAGTTCATAGTTGTTACTACATGTGTAGGACCTAGGACCTGTTATCCAGAATGCTCTGAACCTGGGTTTTCCAGCTAAAAGATCTCTGTAACTTGGATCTTCATGCCTTAAGTCTACTAGAAATTCATGTAAACATTAAATAAACCCAATAGGATTGTTTTGTAAATCAGAGCTTTCTGGATAATGGGTTTCTGGATAACAGATCCCATAACTGTATTAAAATCATAAGTATCTAGTTACTTGTAGTACTATTTAAAGTCTATTGAATTGTTCACTTGTGTACAGTTAAAATATGCTTTGCGACCACCTTGTGTGTCAACCGACAATCAAAAAAAGATGCACAATGAATGTAATAAAATGCCTTAAAGGGGTTGTTCAGCTTTGACTTGATGATGTATGAAGTGATATTCTGAGACAATTTGCAATTGTTTTTTTTTATTATTATTAATACTTTTTAAGTTATTTAGCTTTTTATTCAGCAGCTCTCCAATTTGCATTTTCAGCACTCTGGTTGTTAGGGTCCAAATTAACATAGCAACCATGCCCTGATTTGAATAAGAGGCTGGAATATGAATGAGAGGGGCTAAAAAGATGACTTATAAAAAGTAGCAAAAGCAATACATTTGTAGTCTTACAGATGGGGTTAGTGACACCCCTTTTGAAAGCTGGGAAGCGTCAGAAAAAGAAGGCAAATAATGTAAAAGCTATAGAAAATGAATAATGAAGAACTTGCTTATGGGTCATTCTATAACACATTAAGAGCTAGATTTATCAAGGTTTGAATTGTAATTTCAAATTTAAATTTTCAAGTCGGGTTTTTTTTTCAAAACTCACAAATTCAAGTTGGGAATAATCCAAACTCGAATTTGAGATTTATCATACCTTGACCTTGGGAAGAACTCAAATTCAACTATTCACCTCCAAAAAACTTCCAAGTTCATGTACAAATCAGTAGAGGTCCAGTGACCCATCTGAAGATGTTTATAGCCTTCCTGATGTAACGCTGATCTGACTAGGCAGGCCAAAAAGGGGTTAATGTCCAGCTAGTTGTTAGAGCATGGGTTACATGTGAATCAAAACACTTCAGGCTAGGGCCTTCACTACATTGAAGATTTCCCAGGTAGAAATAATGGGCGCCAGGAGATTCTTATGATGAACCAAACAAAAAACTGTTTATTTGTACAAGACAAAAGAGCCCAGGGTTTACTTACAGAGGTACAAGGCACACACAATGCCACACAGCAGGCTGAAACAGGTTACAGCACACAGCAGAGACAGCGACTCCCATCAGGTAAGGTAGTCGAGTAGTGCAATATTTTCCTCTGTAATATACCTCAGAGTGGTCGGGCTTCCACCCAGTGGAGTGGTCAGGGAGAACACCTTTCTAATCCTATCCACTGTGGTCCCTTCACTCTGGGCAATTCAAAAGCCTTGGGAAGCTACTCCCTACTACAATCCTCGATGGAGCTCCAACTGCTCTTACTATCTGTCCTCTCTACCTTACTTTCCTAGAGAGTCTATGACAGAACTAACCCTGTTTAGCTAACCTCATTCACGGGGTTCCTTGCTGGTGTGCGCCCTGCCTGCATGATATATATATATATATATATATATATATATATATATATATATATATATATATATATATATATATATATATATATATATATATATATATATATATATATATATATATATATAGGTCAACAAATATACATTTACCCCAGAGCTCACTTCTAAATGACCTCAATAGTATTTAAGAGATCAATAGGTATTTTCACCAAATCTCACTTTAACTGTCTTTAATTCCCTACCACTTCTCTTTAATCCCACTAAGGCCAGCCCCAAAATTCACGAATGACTGCCATAGGTGTCAACAAGTTATTACATAGGAAATATAGGAAGTTTTACGAAATCTGGGGCTGCCAAAATTCTCCTAATTCAAACTTTTTCAGCAAAACAGAATTTGAGTTAAGCCACATGTGATGGCCACAATGTCCTTTGCAGCTTTGTAATAGCATTATATTTCTCTTGCTTTACTTTCAACGCAAAAAAATAATATTAAACAAGCTCATTAGCCCTAGGAACTTAATGGTACAGACCTGTAGCAAGTCGTTAAAATCCAAAGCGCAGACACTGGGCAGAAATTTTGACTTCGTAATGATGAGGTTGAAGAAATGTTATGGTACACATTTTACAATGTCTCAATACCGGTTGTCACTTTTGACTATTTCTTAGATTGGTTTGTTCATTAAATGTGTAGTGTAAGAAAGAAAATCACTTCCAATTTTCAAATGGCAGCGATGTCTGTTTTTTTCTTTTAAGCCCTTCTTTTTGATGTAGCAGTTAGATAAAATGCACCAGCAGAATAGCACTCCCAGACAGCAGAGAAAAGGCTGCAAATATCAACAGCTAATCTTTCTTTTGAAGAAACAGTCCTACATATCAGAAAGGTTTCAAAGCTAATGATAAAACAAAAAGCCTCCAGCAATGGCAGATTTACCTGTACCAGTGACATGAAATAATGTTTTGCCATCTTAAATAACTCTGTGATTTTTACCACACAAACCATTTCAAATACTACAGCTGCGATAATGCATTTATACACATAACATACACATAACTTTATTTTAATATACCTACATAACGTACTACATTAAGTGACCAGCACACCCAAGCAAAGCTAACATGGCATTTGGCAACAGTCTGCTGTGGTTGGAATGCTAAATTGATGCTTTCTTGGTAACTCTGAAGCAGTCTAAATACCCTAAATAATTAAACCAATAAGGGAGGGATACTAGAAGCTACAGAAAGGATTTGTCAGCCATCTAAACTAACAATATAAAATAAGCAACCACCACAGCTTAAAGAGATTGCTCACCTTTAAATTAACTTTTAATATGATTGAGAGTAGAGCGTGATATTCTGATATTTCCCCAATATATATTGTTTATATGTTTTCATGTAGATTTGTGTATATGACAGATGCTAGCACAGAGGATGCTAAAGAAATGTAGAATGGGTACTAAGGGTCTAGTACAAAAAAAATGTGGATTATTTAGATAAAATGGAGCCTATTGGAGATGGCCTTTTCATAATTTGGAGCTTTCTGGATAATGGGTTTCTGAATAACGGATCCCATAACTATTATTTGGATAAAATGGAGCCTATGGGAGATGGACTTTCCATAATTTGGAGCTTTTTGGATAATGGTTTTCTGGATAATGGATCCCATAACTGTATAGTTCTCATTTATTACATTAAAAATGTGACTAACCCAATATTATGACTTAAATAATAAACTGCTGCTATAGGGGAGAAATGCTAAATGGACAGGAGATATTGCATTAATATATATAAATTCTGATTGGTCAAGAGTTATAATCGGAAATATTAGTACAGGCAAAAAATGGCAGAAGTGCACAAAGTGTGAGATATGTGCAGTGATGTGAGCTTTAAACTAAAATGAGAAATTGTCCATCAGGAAAATAGAATCCAAAGTTCTCTGAAAACGGAATTATATAGCATCAGTGGTCAAAATACCTCACAGTCCTGCAGATTGAGGAATTCTTACTGGGGTTCTTTAATATACAGTAAAGTTCTTCTGGATTATTTATACTTTATTTGTGTAACAAAGATAATTGTGTGCAAAAACCCCTAACACTTTAGTAGCCTTAAAACTTTTCTTTTTAAACCCTAATTTCTCCAGGATAGCTGAATTCCATCTGTATTTCATGCATTTGAGGACACATTGAATTTACAATGAATACTATGGGAGTTGATTTTAAGCACATTGTATGGACCAGAAAATGCTGTACCAGAGTTAAGCCCATTTAGACATTGCACTGTGCAAAGCTGTGGAAACTATACTACACTTCGGTGGCTTGTTTATCAAAAATCTAAATTTTAATTTTTTAGTTTTTTTTTTAAATTGGAAAAAAATCGAAACGTTTTCAAAATCAAATATTTTTTATTAAAAACCTTGAAACGAAAAATTGAATGCATAAAAATATAAAAAAACTCGAATAAAATCACATTCTACCAATAATTTTAAATAATCCTGCCTTGAAAATTTGAATCATTGACTTTACATATTCAAATTATTTAAATCTTTTCTTAATAAATCTCAAACTTTCAAGTTTTGGAAACACAAATTCAAATTATCTATTTTTGCTGCAAAAAAACTTTTGTTCAAATGCTAATATATATGCCCCTTGGGGCTCCTGATTTCTATCCCCAGTAATACATAAAATACATTGCACATTCAAGGTGCATTTAAACAAAATACATATTGATCACTGAAAAAGTACCAGGTGTTTGTGGCCTTGGGCTTTGCAATGCTATGCATCGTGTGCAGGTTTTTTAAAGTAGAGAATGTTTTATTCTGCCTGAGCTTTGTGAGTATCCATTGGTCTACTTTAGCAGGTACTTGTGGTGTGAGTAATAACATTGTAAACTTGGTGTGATATGTGAACCTATGCCTTTAATTAGGAAGTACCCCTCATCTGGTTTGGAACAACTCTCCGCCCAAAACTCTTGAGAGAGTGAATTTGTTAAAAGTTAAGACTTGAGACCTTTCCTCCATTACTTCTGCAAGGGCCCATTTGAATTTTGGAGTCCCATGTAGCACTGGTCTACCCCTAAGAGCAGCAAAAAAAGGTGCCCCAAGTATCTAAAGCATCAGGTTATGTGATTCAGCTGAAAATATAAATAAATAAAATTCTAAACAAAATAATTGTATGTAAACTGGCAAAAATAAGTTAGACTAAACTCTGGGTTCCACACGTTATTGTGCTAATGAAAACATTTCAGTTATGTGAAGGAGAGGTACATTGAGAATAATGGTACCAAATAAGTATTAATTCAGTAACATATGACATTTATCTGATTTACAGGCACTCCCCTTGATGGTGTAAGTACATGTGCACACAATATACACAGCATACCAACCATTTTAGTTGTAGGTGCATCCTTCATTTATTTACTTCTGCTATGTTTTGAGTAAATGTGGAATCTGAAGTATAAAGGAAGCAGATGTTTTTCTAAACATGGTCTGATTAAACAATTAAAACCCCTTCAAAATGTTCGCAATTTGTTTGCAATGTGAATAAATGTTTGCAAAGTGAACAATGTTGCCTTTGTGAACACTTTGCCCCTCACATAGTAACATAGTAACATAGTAAGTTAAGTTGAAAAAAGACACACGTCCATCAAGTTCAACCTTTTAACTATTTTAACCTGCCTAACTGCTAGTTGATCCACACAACATGACCTGTTACCATTCTCTAAGCGCTGTTCCGATCATTCGATTACTATCAAGTTCTGCACCAACATGTATTTTGCTAAAAACTTTGCTAGGACACAAACATATAAGGTGATTTGGTTTTTTAAATAAGAGTTACTGGCTAGGGTTGATGATTGGTGATTAATGTGAATAACGAGGACAGTGAATTGTGCAGTTGAACCCACATGTGAACCCAACTGTCGGCAGTATTGTGGTGGCAAATTAACTTCATTGCTATTTTAAGCTATGAATAAAGGTTACATTTTTAATGAGTGCCTATTTTAAATAGTATTTCTTATATATGTATCATGCAAAAATACACTGGGTGCACCAATGTGGTTAGTGTCTGGATTTTATTGTTAATTTTGTAAAAGAGAAATTAATGAAAATGAAAAAAACAGAAAAAGTTGTGAAATTCAGATAAAAGTAGTTTCAAGAGAGGGTTGGATGCATTTTTAGAATGTGGGAAATACAAAGCTATCGAAAATAACTCTTGACCCAGGGACTGGACATCTTGTTCTCCTGCTATTTAATTGGTAACACATATAATATATCCCCCCCAAATATAAAGTTGATCCAGATGCAACCCTTGGTGATCATCTACCCAGCACTGATGCTACCCTCCACTTTGCACATCACACAGATTAAAAATCTGAATGCAGGCAGCACTGTATTATTCAGATGGCATAGGTCCTTGCGCTCCACAAATGCTCTCAGTGGGATTCAAAGTGTAAAAACCTGATGGCTTGTGTCATTGTTAAAAGTGTCCTAATATGTTTAACCATTATTAGTTTAATTTACCTACATGCAATTCTTTTTGCACTATTCCTTTTCCAAAAGCCAACAAACATGCAAATGTGCATCGAATCTAGCCCTTAAGGCCTGTAAATCAAGATGGCAGACTGTACATTGCTTCCCTAGAGGATAAAGTGCCAGAAGGGTGATTGGACACAGTGACCTGTCTACACAATATGAGAAAGAAACAGGAGGTCTGTAAGTCTGATAAAGCAACCTGTCACTCACAAACCCAGGTTTGCAAAACTAAAGGCCAACATTAAAATAAAGGGTGAAATTAAAAATACCATAAACCACAAGAAATAATAACAATACAAATTAACGTTTATTAAAGTACACACAGGATTAAAAAATAAACCTTCAACTGCAGCCACTATGGTGAAATAAATATAGGTACAGTTTATCATTTAAAGCTAGCTTTTTGCTACTGTATGTAAATATTACTATTTACATTCAGATTTTTTACCATAATTTTGTGTTTATATATTTTCAAATTTTATTCAAACAAAATTCCATTTACATTTGCCAGAATGTACACAGATTGCTAGCAAGAACAAACTATACTGTATGCCTATATACTTTTGAAATTTTAATTTAGAGAACAATAGTTAATTTCCTTATTTACTATTGAGACTTCAGCATTTTGGTTTTATTCAAAAGGGAAGGTCTTAAAGGGGCCATGGTTAGATTTAACTGTGGCACTCATATCCAGAATCAAATCAAAGCTTTGACCTATGGTATCTTTGTTTACAAGATATATCCCAGTTTAGTAAACAGTATTGAATAAATATCAACTGCCATTTCAGATGACCTGTGATATTCTGCATTTCAGTTAAACATACTGAGTCTGTTTGCTAGTTAGCAACTATACACATTTAAAGAGACAAATAGTGTGACTTTTCCTAATATTACCAATTTTTTTAATTCTGCCCCTAATGTTTTGTTTTGGTTTTGACTATACATTTTAGTTTTTTATACACTGATTCAAAATATAAATGTGTCCTTGTATTTGTATGTTTCATGCTCAGGGTGGGTGCTTTAAAACTTAGGATAATTATTTAAAGTATTGCGATATTAAAGAACAGGACAGTAAATATGTAATATGACAGCAGTAATTATTAAGTAAATGTGTGCAAGGAATGACAAATAAAAATGATTTTACTTGCACTTATCACTGGACCTAAGAACTGAAGATTGTTGTACCTGGATAATTCATCAGTTCATGAAAGAAGCGGATGCCCAGAGGAAATATATAAGGGACACACAATATATGAACAACAGCTATTTCTGTGAATCTGTATCTATTTATTTTTTGCATGAACCTTGAACTACATCAAATGTAAAACACAAGGCTGCTCATGTATGCTAAAGGAGAAGAGGAACATTCAGATTATATAGAGGGTGGAAGAGAGATAAGATAAAATAAATATTTGTATTTTCTGTATGTACCTACTGATTTTCTGAAGGTCATTTTGTGAGTTTTCTTCACCCACAAAGCATTCTAGGATTTCCTTGTTATAGGATTAAAGACTAGAGGTAGATCAGGTAACCTTGCTGCAATTTTAATGCAAGAAATAGAATCCAAAACTAGGATAACAGTAACACTATTCATTCCATGTAGCTAAATTAATACTTCCTCACTTCCTAAGTAAACATTGAATAAAATGATAAGATTAAAATAAAAACGATAAAGGAATACATATGGCAGCATGCACATAAACAAATTGTTTTTTTTAACATTGCATGGCTTATGTTCCACAAGAAAAAAACTATTCTATGGCAGGACATTTAAGATGTAAATGTATAGTTAAATAGTATATTTAACTATATATATTAAATCGTATATTTAATTTACTGTTTATTGTAAAATTTTGGTACTCTGAAAGGATGCCAAATATATGTAAAAATGTCCTAATGGCAGTAGTAATGTGTTGTATAATAATACTAAATAAGAAAAACAAACAGCATGGAGAACTTATTCAGTAGTGTTTTCTGCAAACACTCAAAATGCCTTAACACGCACAATGTCAGGTCTCAGGTCACAAACATGTATATAAAATCTTTAAAAAAAAAAAAAGGCAATTATTTTAGATATAAAAGTAACATTGCTTTAGTTTTAAAGCGTTAGTATGACTTTGTCATACAGATGAAGAGAAATATTATATAAATTGCAAATACATATAGGCAAAGTTATATTAACTATGTAGGTAATCATAAGGCTTAATTGAAAGGGTCATCATTGCAGCCAGCCTGTACATTGTTTCATAATAACTGGTGATATTGTTATTGTCTATGCTAGTTTGCACATTACATACGTGTTGGATACGTTGTCATTGTACGTGGAAGCAAAAAGATTACATGTGGCGTTCAGTGCTATATACAAAAGTGTCAGTAAATGAACCTTGTAGTGAGAGGCCAGCAACACATTCCAAACTACAGCAGTAACATGAAGGTTAACTGCACACTCAATAATTGTGCAACGCCTGTCATTTGTTATTTTAAAAACTAAATACAAATTGCCAGGCCAATCAAACCAGAGCTTCCTCGATCCATTCCCCGAACAATGCATTTTACACTCCAGCAACAACTGATCCCACCACAGGATTAATAATACCCTTCAACAGGTTAATTTTGTGAACGCTGTTTGTCAGAATAATATGTCATTCCTAGGTGCTTGCTTCCAAAGTCCACAGTACTTCATGTTCATCTTATTTTAAACAATATTACACTATTTAGCTAGAACGTCACTACTGTGATTTTTAACAGTATTAAATATGTTTATATTTATATATAAAATATGTTTATATTTAACAAAATCACATTTGTTTTCCAATACATATTGATGACCTTCTTGCATTTTTACTATAAGGTTAGGTAAGAAAATACCTATTAATTTAACTAGCATTACTTTGAAAAGAAATGACTGGCACTTAACTGCCATGATTTTTTGTGCATGCAAACATTAATGCATTTAGCCTATTTGTGATAATTTGGTACAATAGTTTTTACAGCATATAATAGTAAATTTTAAATGCCAAGCTTGTCACAAAACCAGAAACAGCTAACAAAACAGAAAATTACCAGTTTTCTGGAAAAATTCCTGTAATATGCAAAAAAAAAAATGTATGGCAAATCTAAGTTTCCTGGCATCAGTTTAAATCGTTCACAATATTATTTAAAAAAAAAAAATCTTGTTTCGTGACATAAAGTCCACAGCCTCCTATTATGTTATTATTTAAAAGCACCATTAATCATATGCATTTTACATACTTTTAAAAGCAAGTTCACATAAACAAACATTTATTGCCACAAACATGCATGCCATGTGTTATGGTTAACAGACGCCTGTCTTAAGTACTCACAGACCCAATCGGAAGACAAAAGGCTGTGAAATGAAAACGTTCTAAAAATCAGCTTGTGAGGCCTCTGAGAAATATTCTTCCGGCATTTCATCACAGCAGACCCAGACCTGTTCACCTCCCTGGATACAGGGAGGAGAGATCTAAATAGAGCTGTTTATTAAAGCTGTTGTGCAGGATTGCATTAGGAAGCATGAGCTGACCACCTGGACCTTTCAGATTCTGGCAGGGTTTAATTTGCAAGCTGCCCCCTCTGCTGCAGCTGAAGACCACTAGATTTTCTAAGCAGAATCATAGTGTTTAAAGCAAAGCCATGTATGTGTGTGTGCATGTGTGTCTTTAGATATATATGTGCCTTCAATGAGCATTTAGTAAACAGTTACCTTTGTATGTACATACATACAACCACGTCTTTCAAAGCATACATATTTAAAAATACAGTATACAACTGACATCACCACTTTATTGTTGTTCTGGTTATGTAACATTATGGTATAATACATGGTATTAAAAATACAGAAACAGACAGTAGGACTATAAAGGTCGGTAGTGTTAATTCAGTTTTTGATGTTGGAGGTCTACAAAAGGAACAAAATGCTTGTATGAAGGAATTCAGTAGTTATTTTCACTTACTGATGGAGATGCTACTGTAAAAATAAATTATGGGAATCGGATGATGTGACCCCCCATCCCCCCACAGCAGAGGCGAGTCAAGAAATGGCTTACACCATACCTGGCCAATTACAGCATGCATGGTCCCTGAATCCTGCTGCTGAGCTGAAAGACTGTAATCCATCTTATGAAGACTTTGAAAGGAAGAAAGGGGTTGTCTGGTATGCATCTGCCAATCAACTTCTGCACTCACAACCATCAGTAAAAGCAAGGTAAAAATATTCAAGTAGCACCACCAAACAGGATAAAATATCATGAGACCCCCAACACACATACACGCTCCCAGACTTGCACCAGCAATACAACGTATGAATTTTCTGCGGACATGAAATGACATTGACAAATACCCAATACAAACAAAATAAAACCAGTGTGGCAGAGGGAGAGAAGACATTTACAGCTTTTGTTTTAAGTAAATCATGCAATAAAACAGATTTTATTTTCATGATAAACTTTACTTTAGGTTTTGTTTTTTTTGCAGAGAAAAAAATGTGGATGGTGCTGAAATCTAAAATACCAAAAAAAAACCCCTTGCCATTCATTGCTTCTTTTTCTTGAAGGAAAGAAGCAGTTTAAGTGCTCCCTTCAGTAATGTGTCCATGTCAAAGTAGAAAAAAAAAAAGTATAAAAATCAATGCAATGCTTCTCCCACAAAGTGCAAAATGAAATGCGGACAAAGCGTTTCATAATCCTGTTCCCTTATGGGTTGAAATGTCTCGGTTAAGATTGCGTATTTGAACAGTGATCGAAAATTAAAGCTTATAACGTGCAAGGAAAAATTACTGCAGGTCTAAAGGCAACTGATGAATCAAATGCATTTACTACGTTATTTTAGAAATAAAGTGCCACACAACAACAAGATTAAATAATTTAGATTTCATTGTAATGAATTCCGTTTGAAGGGATAATAACAATCTATTGCACATACACACAAACATGTTAGCTATGAACACTTGTATTTTATAAGAACCAGTAAAAGTGCTTGCTATAGTTGTTTGTCAGAGTTTTAAAACTATGTTAACTATAGTACGGCCTAATCTGAGATTGGCTGGGTCATTATAATCAGATTTTGCTTAGAATTATGGGATATACATTACATATTAAGCACATATAAATTATTGCATTATCCACACTGCGGCTCATTTTTCAACACTGGGCAAATTTGCCCATGGGCAGCTACCTATAGCAACCAATCAATGATTAGCTTTTTGAAACCAGCTGCAAGTAGAACAATGATTTTTGATATTTGCAAGTAGAACAATGAATGCAGCAATCTGATTGGTTGGCATGGGTTACTGTCCATGGGCAAATTTGCCCAGTGTTGATAAATGAGCACCAGTTGCCTTAAAAAAAGCATACATATCTCAGATTCACTAAAATAGGGTATTATTTTTAAAAGAAAGGGTGCTAAAACCCACTGGCATCAAAATTTAGTAATAGATTTGCCAAGCTAGTAACCCACAGCTATGGATGTATTTAGTGAGTTTCCAACCAGTAGCAATTGCCCCAAGACAATTTAAAAGATATAGCTTGATAGAACAGGTGTGATAGCTTGTCAGATGATTGTTTCTTGGTGCCTTCATGTGCCATTGACAAATGACTGACAATCCATCAGCACCCTGCATCTGGCTTTACTCCCTAACTTATGTGAATGACACGCAAGTTAGGGGGAGGTATGGGGGACCCCTGCATGCCAATTTCAGCACAACCCTCATAAATATAGCACCTCTGAATACTGACTCCTCTCTGGAGTAGAAAAATCTGTATCAGTGGTTAGTTTGTTTGACTTGCACCCTGCCCTGTTACATAATTAGGCCAAAAAATACTTTCATGTTTAAAGCCACCATACCACATGCAGGAAAATAAAATCACCATTCTCTTACTGCTACCCTACCATTTACTAAACCTCTGTTAAATGGTGAAGTGAAAAAATGTACAGTAAGTAATCACACATCAAAACATTTGCTTTCAGCCCTAACTAAAATATTATGATTAACTTATGCTAATACCAAAAGACTAGGGAACTTAATAGAGATAACTGGGGCACACTGAGCACCTTCCCTGCTCCTAGCATTAAAAGCAGAGTAGGCTTTCAACAAAATGCATATACCACATTAAATACATTTTCTACATCGTCACTAAAGTCACTTAAAGGGGACCTGTCACCCTAAGAAATAATTCCAAATTATTTTTTATCATGTTAGTTGAGTAAAATAAAACTTACTTACACTACATTTATTTTTATTTGTTATTTACATTTAGTTTCCTTCAGTCTTGGAATTACACAATCACAGCACGCAGGCAAAAGCCATTATGTAGACACTGTTGTTACATAACAAATACAGCTTTTTATGTGCAGTTCACCACCTTTTTAACCATCATTCACACTAGACCAGGGTGGGCACCTTCCCTATCTTTCATTTTGTTTCTAGTATTGAGCTACTTGTCCAACTACTTATTATTTATAGTGCCAGCTAATTAGAAATACCCAGGAAATCGAAGGCATCAGAAGTATATCAAAATCTACTGAGATAATAACATAATCTAGTACTAGGATAAGAATGAGAATTTTAAACCATGTTTAACTCTCCTGTGTATCTCCCTGGATAATTGATCCTCATTAGGAAAAAAGCCCTGCACATTGTGTAAATGGGCCCCTCTTCAGTTATTCATAACAATAATCAGCAATTTTCTTCACTTTACCTTATTCCTTCCCCCGCTGTCCTAATTCGGAATACACTTGACATAGACCTCCCAACCTTAGTTTAATCTCTCAGGTCCAGTCTCTCCTTCTTCCTTTAGGGTTATATCTGATCCGGTTACACTTTGTTTTATTATCATTCTATATATATTAATATTGAGTGGCCGTGTATGTGCCCACATGCCCAGTATCCATCTATGGAGGGTTTTGAGTTGCCTGTAACATTCTATTTTGTATAATACTAAGTTACCAGGGATTGCATAGTTTGAATTATTTGCTTTTATAAAATATACATTACTTCCATCGGTCCTGTCCAAGTGGTGAATACCAGAAAAGAAAGAAAACGTGGATTCAATTTATCTCAACCTGTATCAAAACTTTCACTTATATATTACCATTTCTACTTTTTTCTTCTTAGAAAATGTATATATATATATATATATATATATATATATATATATACAGTATATTGTAACGAAACCCAGAGCAAACGCCAAGGTCCCTGCCTCGGCTCACACTTCTGCCTATAGCAGCCACCTTTGTCTTCGGGAGGAGCCCTCCGCTACTAAGATGCTGGCAGGTCTTAGTGTGAGAGGACAAAGGGGGCAGGCAGGGGAACCGTAACTATTCAGAAAGAACTGGGAACAAAGAGTCCAGACATGGAACATGCAGGGACAGTACCAATCAGACAGTGAAGTACCAGGAGCATAGTCAGGATTACCAGGCCGGGTCAGTACCAGTCAGACAGTGCAGCACAGAATCAGGAGGCAGGATCGTAGTCAGGATAAACAGGCTGGGGTCAAAACCAATTAATAACACGGTACCAAGTCAGGATCCAGAAGAGTGGTCAAACAGGTAAAGATCGGTCCAGGCAGCGTTACAGCAAGTTCAAAACAGGAAAAGGTCAGGAACAGATAATCAGACAGGAACTATCAGGAAACAGACCTCCGTTGGGCAATGTGTCAGTACAATGTAGGGGGTTTTATAGCCAGACTAATGGCTTACACATGAGACACGCCATGCTTACTTGCAGCTACAAGCTAGAGACCTGAGTATATGAATTTCCCTCTATTTATTTTGATTTCCATTTGTTTTTACCTTACCTTTTTGTTTCAGCTCATTGTCCTATTCTACTTTTTCTCTCACTCTGAACATCGCTATTCAATACTTATCCACTTGCAGTTGCTACCTCCCTATAATCAGTCAATCATTCCCAAACATCTTCATTCACTAATTCTTTATGTCTTGTATTTTTTTTTTCTTCTCTCTCTCTCTCTCTCTCTCTCTCTCTCTCTCTCTCTCTCTCTCTCTCTCTTTCTCTTCTCTTTTTCAGACTTTTTCCATACCCTTGGCATCCTATTCCAAATCTATCCACCATCACATTTCTACTTGTTCCTGTTCCATTATCCAATACTCTGCACATCCTCTAACCATCTTTCTAAATTCTATATGCCTGTTATGTAGACTTAAGGGACCTGAGGTTTTCTGCTAAAATAATTAAAAAATAAGTAAATCTAATAGGATTGGTTTTTCTCAAATAAGGATTAATTATATGTTTGTTAGGATCAAGTACAAGATGTATTATTGTTATTATAGAGAAAAAGGAAATAATAATGTGAATGATATGATTAAAATGGAGTCTATGGGAGAGTCTATGGGCGTGTGTCTTTCCATAATTCAGAACTTTCTAGACAATTAAGAAGCTTTTTATTTGCATTGACATTTTTTCCACAGCAAGTCTACAATTAATACATAAACTAACTGTAAGGAAATCTTACCCTGGTAGTCTAGTGGGGGGACGGCAGGGAAGCCTGCCGCCCCCTCGGCGGGAACGCCCGCCGCACCACGCTGCTGCACCTCTCGCGACGGTTTCTTAGTGCGCATGCGCACGCACACTTCCGGGTTTAAAGGCGCATGCGCGCTGACGTGGTGACGTCAGCGCGCAATGGCGCCAGATTTGAAAGTATTAAAGGGGCATTTCCACTGTTTGTCATTGCCCGTGATAGGATTTCTTCCTGGTGCTGTTAGCTATTGCTATTCCGTCTGATTCTGATTATCTGTTTTGACCCCTGCCTGCCTGTTTGACTATTCTGATCTCTGGAACCTGACCCTTGCCTGCCTTCGACAACTCTTCCTGCTAAATCCCTTGATTGACAACCCGGTTTGACCCTTGCCTGCCTGACGATTCTCGATATCTGCCTGCCTCGATCCTGCCTGTCTGACGATTCTCTTTGCCTGCTCCATTTGTACCATGACCTTCGGCCTAACTGACTTTTACAACAGTTGTGCCCCTTTGCTTGCCAGAACTCCTCGCTTTGCTCCTCTCGAAAAGTCCAGGTGGCATCTGAGTATGCTGAGGGCTCCTCCCGAAGCCAAAGGCAGTCACACTACTGGTGAAGCCGAGCCGAGACCAGGGAGCTTGGCATTAGTTCTGGTTTAGGGTGCCGACCGTGACATTATCACGGGCCATGGAGGACAACGGTCACGATGACTCCGCTGCTGCTGCTGCCGCTCCTCCCACTCCAACTACTACGGAAGCGCTTCTATCTGCTCTGCTACAGCGCTTGGAGGATCAGGAGCAAAAGCAGAACTATCTCCTGAAGGGTTTTCATAACCTAACCCGCCAACTGGAGAATCCGCAGACTCCACAGCAGCCATCTGGTTCTGTTCCATCTCCTCCTGTGGGTTCCTCTGCCATGTGGGGTAACACCGCTAGACCCCAAGAACCCAAAATTGCCTTTCCGGAGAAATTCTGTGGAGACAGAACCAAGTTTTTTGTCTTTAAAGAGGCATGTCAGTTATACCTAGGCTTTTTCCCACACTCCTTCCCAACTGGTGAGGAAAAAGTAAAATTTGTTATGACCCTGCTTCAGGGTGATCCCCAAATTTGGGCTCTCTGACTGCCCCCCTCTGATCCTGCCTGTTTCTCCCTAGATCTATTCTTTCACACCATGGCAATCCTTTACAATGACCCGGATCGCGCATCTTCTGCCGATTCGGCAATTCGTAAGTTGCGCCAAGGGAGACAGGATGCAGAGGTGTATTGCACCGAGTTCCGCCGGTGGGCAGTAGAAACTGGGTGGAATGACACTGCCCTGCGCAGTCAGTTCCGTATTGGGCTATCTGATACTATTAAAGATAGTCTAGTGAATTATCCCTTATCCCTCAATCTGAATGATCTCATGTCTCTTGCCATTCAGATCGATAGGAGGCAAAGGGAGAGAAGGGGTGAAAGGGGTAATTCTAATTTCTTAAGGGTTACTTGTGTAAAACCTGACTTAGTAACCAATGTTAAGTCTTCTGTTTCCTCTGTGTCTCCACCTCAGGAGGAGCCTATGCAATTAGGCCTATTCCATCTTTCTCCTGAGGAAAAGACACGCAGGCGTACCCTTGGGCTATGTATTTATTCTGGGGATAAGGGTCATTTTCTCAAACAATGCACAAAGAGGCCGGGAAACGCCCAAGCCTAAATGGAGAAGGGGAGCTCCATTTGGGTGCAGGCGTTTCCTCTCCCCAATTTGCCTCCAAGGTTCTGCTACCAGTTAAACTGACCTGGCCTACGGGCTCTGTTAATTTTCCGCAGAGGGTAATTTTTTTAGATGCTACATTTGCAGCCAATCATAGCATTCCTGTGGTCCCTCTGGGTGTCCCCATGAGAATTTTAGCGGTGGACAAGAGACCCCTAGGATCAGGTGTGGTGAATAAGAAGACTGTCTTCTTATCTTTGTGTATTAACAATTTTCATAGTGAGGAGATAGCCCTATTCCTATTCGAAGGTGCCTCCTCTCCACTCATTTTGGGGTTGCCCTGGCTCCAGGCTCATAACCCCCAGATTAATTGGGTTACTGGGGAGGTTTCTCAGTGGGGTACAAGGTGTGGGGGCATCTGTATTTCTCCAGTAATAGCAACTGCCTCGCTAGAGGGTTTGCCTGCAGGCTATTCGGCATATGCCGACGTCTTTTCTAAAAAGGCTGCAGAAACTTTACCCCCACACAGACAGTATGACTGTCCTATTGATCTTGTCCCAGGTTCCTCTCCCCCTTGTGGTCGTACTTATCCTCTTTCTTTACCCGAAGCTCAGTCTATGAGGGAATATATACAGGAAAACATCGAAAGAGGTTTTATCGGTCCCTCTAACTCTCCTGCAGGCGCTGGGTTTTTCTTTGTTGGTACAGGGGTTTAAATAAGATCACGATCAAGAACCGCTATACCCTTCCTTTAATTTCTGAGTTATTTGACCAGGTCAAAGGTGCCAAGGTCTATACCAAGATTGATCTTAGAGGTGCCTACAATCTCATTCGTATCAGAGAGGGGGATGAGTGGAAAACTGCTTTTAACACCAGGGATGGCCACTACGAATATTTAGCAATGCCCTTTGGGCTCTGTAACGCCCCAGCAGTCTTTCAAGAATTTGTCAATGACATCTTTCGAGACCTGCTGGTGGTATTCGTAGTGGTCTACCTTGACGATATTCTTATTTTCTCTTCTAATCTAAGTGAACATCGTAATCATGTTTGTGAAGTCTTAAAAAGGCTAAGGGAAAATAATCTGTATGCGAAACTAGAGAAATGTACCTTTGAAGTCTCTTCTGTCCAGTTTTTGGGGTTTATTATTTCCAGCAAGGGTCTAGAAATGGATCCAGGACAGCTCTCACCTTGCCCAACCCTCACCTCACTGGGCCCAACCCCTTTCGTTGCGAGCAGTTCAAAGGTTTCTTGGTTTCGCCAATTATTATCGTCAATTCATCAAGAATTTTTCTCTTATTGTTGCCCCCATCACAAATTTAACCAAGAAGGGCGCTGATCCCAGCATGTGGTTTCCTGAAGCATTACAAGCTTTTGAAACCCTCAAAAAAGAGTTCAGTTCTGCCCCTATCCTCCAACACCCCTATTCCGCACTCCCTTTCATTGTAGAGGTAGATGCCTCTGAGGTAGTAGCTGGGGCAGTCCTTTCTCAAAGGCACCCGATAACCAACAAAATACATCCTTGTGCCTTTTTTTCTAAGATGTTTTTACCTGCAGAGGTAAATTACGACATAGGGAACAGGGAGTTGTTGGCTGTCAAACTGGCCTTTGAGGAATGGCGCCATCTTCTTGAAGGTGCTAAACATTTGGTGACGGTCTATACCGACCATAAAAATTTACTGTATATTGAATCAGCTAAACGCCTAAATCCAAGGCAAGCCCGGTGGGCTATATTCTTCTCTAGATTCAATTTTTCGTTAACTTTTCGGCCTGGTTCCAAAAATACCAAGGCGGATGCACTCTCTAGGAGTTTTGAATCCATTTCCTCTGACTCGAGTGAGTGCACTCCCATCATTCCCAGGGAAATAATTGTTGCAACCTTGGAGTCTGACCTCTCTTCCTTGTTGTCCCCTTTACAGTCACCTGCTCCTGCTGAAACCCCATCTGGTAAATGGTTCGTTCCTGTGGAGCTTAGGGAACAAGTGTTAAGAGAGGTTCATGATTCTAAAGTGGCAGGTCATCCAGGTATTGCAAAAACCATTTCTCTTTTATCCCGTCATGTCTGGTGGTCTTCCTTCAAACAGGATACTAAAACATTTGTCAATTCCTGTCCAGTCTGCCAAAGGTCTAAGTCATCTCATCATTAGTGATGGGCGAATTTGCGCCATTTCACTTCGCAGAAAAATTCGTGAATTTCGCGCGAAATTCGAGAAACGGCGAAAAATTCGCGAAACTGCGTTTTTTTCGACGCCGACACCCGTTTTTGGCGCCGGCGCCCGTTTTTGACGCCGGCGTCCGTTTTTCGAAAAAAACATTTTTTTGACGCCGGCGAATTTTTACCGCGAATTTTCGCGGGCGTTTCGAGAATTTATTCGCTCGGCGCGAATCGCGCAAATTCGCTGCGAATTCGCGCCTGGCGAATAAATTCGCCCATCACTACTCATCATCTATCCCAGGGTCTATTAAACCCCTTACCCGTCCCAGAGAAACCGTGGTCTCACATTTCCATGGATTTTATTGTGGAGTTGCCCCCTTCTCAGGGTAAGACAGTGATTTGGGTGGTGGTCGATAGGTTCAGTAAAATGGCTCATTTTATTCCTCTTCCACATCTCCCTTCTGCTAAAACCCTGGCTGACTTATTCATTACTCATATTTTTAAGTTTCATGGTTTTCCTGAAAATATTGTTTCTGATAGGGGGGTTCAGTTTGTTTCAAGATTTTGGCGTGCTTTCTGTTCCTTGGTGGGTACTGAATTGTCTTTTTCCTCTGCCTATCACCCCCAAACTAACGGTCAAACCGAAAGGGTGAACCAGTCCCTTGAGCAGTATCTAAGATGCTATGTGTCCGATAACCAGTCCACATGGTCCGAACTGCTACCCTGGGCAGAATTTGCATACAATAATGCTACCCATTCCTCCTCAGGAGAGTCTCCTTTCTTTGTTGTCTATGGTTTGCACCCCAAAGCGTTTTCTTTTTCTGACTCTAATTCCCCTGTACCCTCTGCCAATTCTTCTGTCCTGAAATTTTCCGAAATTTGGTCTCAAGTTCATAATTCTTTATCTGCAGCTTCCCTAGCTCAGAAAAGAGCTGCTGACAAATCCCGTAGGGAAGCAACCCAGTACAAGGTGGGAGATTTAGTATGGTTGTCGACAAAGAATATCAAGTTGAAGGTTCCCTCTCCTAAACTGGGTCCTAGGTTCATTGGTCCATACCCCATCATTGCAGTAATTAATCCATCTTCTGTCCGTCTTCAGATACCTCCTAATTTCAAAATTTCTAATTCCTTCCATGTCTCTCTTTTGAAGTTTGCCAATAATTCTCGTAATCTGTCTGTTCCTCCCCAAGTGTTGGTTGAAGGTCAGCCTGAGTATGATATCCAAGAGTTCCTCGATTCCCGTCTTGTGCGTGGTAAGCTTCAATATCTTACTAGGTGGAAGGGCTTCGGTCCTGAGGAGAACTCTTGGGTCTCAGTTGATGACATCAAGGCTGACCGCCTCAGGAAAAAGTTCCATGCTAAGTTTCCTGGTAAGCCTGGGGGTTCAGTGGCCCCCCCTAGAGAGGGGAGTAATGTAAGGAAATCTTACCCTGGTAGTCTAGTGGGGGGATGGCAGGGATGCCTGCCGCCCCCTCGGCGGGGACGCCCGCCGCACCACGTTGCTGCTCCTCTCGCGCCGGTTTCCTAGTGCGCACGCGCACTTCCGGGTTTAAAGGCGCATGCGCGCTGACGTGGTGATGTCAGCGCACAATGGCGCCAAATTTGAAAGTATTAAAGGGGCATTTCCACTGTTTGTCATTGCCCGTGATAGGATTTGTTCCTGGTGCTGTTAGCTATTGCTATTCTGTTTGAATCTGATTCTGATTATCTGTTTTGACCCCTGCCTGCCTGTTTGACTATTCTGATCTCTGGAACCTGACCCTTGCCTGCCTTCGACAACTCTTCCTGCTAAATCCCTTGATTGACAACACGGTTTGACCCTTGCCTGCCTGACGATTCTCGATATCTGCCTGCCTCGATCCTGCTGTCTGCCTGCTCCATTTGTACCGTGACCTTTGGCCTAACTGACTTTTACAACAGTCGTGCCCCTTTGCTTGCCAGAACTCCTCGCTTTGCTCCTCTCGAAAAGTCCAGGTGGCATCTGAGTACGCTGAGGGCTCCTCCCGAAGCCTAAGGCGGTCACACTACTGGTGAAGCCGAGACCAGGGAGCTTGGCATTAATTCTGGTTTAGGGTGCCGACCGTGACACTAACATATACATTACATTGTTGCTGGCATAGTGATTTCCTCAGCTAAGGCCCTTGGCAGCTCCATGTGCTCCTTAATGCTCTTGCACTTCTGCCCAAGATCAATATAAATTAACCCTACAAGTTATGAAAATGTACCCTGTATGCTTTTTTTCTATAATTTAGAGGTAAATGTACTAACTGCTAGTGATGGGCGAATTTATTCGCCAGGCGCGAATTCGCGGCGAACTTGCGCGTTTCGCCGCCAGTGAATAAATTCGCGAAACGCCCGCGAAAATTCGCGGCAAAAATTTGCCAGCGTTTTTTCCCGTAAAAAACGAGGCGTCGTCGCCGTTTCGCGCAAATTCGCCCATCACTACTAACTGCTAGTGATGGGCGAATTTATTTGCCAGGCGTGAATTCTGTTTGGTTTGGAAATTAGTTTGGTCTGTGTGTTTAACCCATGAGTGCCTACTTCTTTATGATTTTGGGTTTTCTACTACATTAGTTGGTCAGGGGTTTGTCTACCTGCACCCACATCTGACACAGCAATACATATACTTTGCTAGAATCTAATGCTTATCTGTTGTTTGCATAGAAATGAGCTGTAAACCTAATAGTTTGCCTAATGAAAGAATGTATCATGCTAAGCAACTAATAACTATACACTTGGGGACACATTTACTAAGCTCAAGTGAATTTCCAAGTTTTTTTTGGCTACTTCGACCACCGACTACGACTTTGACTTCGAATCGAACGATTCAAACTAAAAATCGTTCGACTATTCAACCATTCGATAGTTGAAGTACTGTCTCTTTAAAAAAAAACTTTAGACCACCTACTTCGCCACCTAAAACATACCGAGGTACCGAGGTACAATATTAGCCTATGGGGAAGGTCCCCATAGGCTTTCTAGGCAATTTCAGATCGAACGAAAATCCTTCGATCGATGGATTAAAATCCTTTCGAATCGTTCGATTTGAAGGATTTATTTGCACTAAATCCTTCGACTTCGATATTCTAAGTCGAAGGATTTTACTTTGATGGCCGAATATCGAGGGTTAACCCGCGATATTCGACCAATAGTAAATGTGCCCCTTATTGCTCACACATTCATTGTTACTTTGTAAGGCTATACTAAATTAGAGTGGTACCTTTTTCCTAAACTATGAGCTTTATCATAAATCTGCCCAATTAAGACTCTCTATACTCAGGTATGAGGGTGCAATTATCGTAGTACATATATTTGAAAGTTGTTTTGAATTAGATGTTCCTACATTATTCAAAAACTGTGTTTCGGAGGAGGTTCCATTTAATAAAAATATCAGCAGTAGAAACAATATTTAATACTTTTTCTAACCTCCATATTTTTGTATTCTCTATACCACCATCTACAGTATACAATACTTCAGTTAATCCCACCAGCACTATACAGATTTTTTAAGTGATAGAATAAACTATTTATTAGTGTCAAATTACCTTTAAAGGCACATTTTCAGATTGGCACATTGGCATTGTTTCCCTTTCTATGATGTTCTGTAGAAATAGGTTACAAGTATGTGTTCACCGCAAAAGGTAAATCCTGTGTCTTTAGTTGTCAAGCAGCATCCAGTTTTACAGACAAATATCTCAGTAACAGACTAACCACACTGCACCGCAATACAATAAAGAGTGAAAGATTTAACCTAAAGAGCAGACATCTACAGTAGCTGGGCAGTGGATTACTCATAAAATGCATCCACCAGCTCCTGAGTATAGTGATGGCGGAGAAAGAATGTGATTTAGTAATTAAAAAAGTATATGAAATACTGGTGAAAGGAAAGACTTAAAATTCGAAAGTATGTTTCAATAAAACATTCTGTAAGCTCTATAAAAAGAAATTACACAGCAGATGATTTTTGCCATTGTTATAAAAACAACATTTTGCCTCTTTATGTTATTGTTGAATTCCTAGTGAAGTGCCCTCTTCTAAGAACACTCTCCCTGTCTGATATAAATCTCAATGATAGTTTTAGAGATCCGTAGTAGTCACCTTTCTTTTTGATTTATAAGAAGGTTATCATTTTAAACAGTCTTTAACAGAGATTTTACAATGCATTCATCAGTATCTATGGCTTTGAATTGATTTATATCAAATGAATGGTAATGGTGCAAACAATTCGCTCTCATACCATTTACCAAGTTCATTATATGGTTTGAATATTAAGAAATGATCAAATTATTATCAGTGGTTGGAGAAATATTACAAGTATCATGTTTATCTGAAAATGTCAAATCAGCTGTAGTTAAGGGCTAAAGGATTATGTATTGATACATCTATTCCACATCTTAAAGGTGAACTAAACCCCCAAGAAATGAATTTACATTTTTTCAGAATACTGTTCTCAGCACATTTTACATTCATTTTCATGATAATAACATAATTATTCATGATACTAACATCCAATGTGCCTGTTCTACTGCAAAGGTCATGTATAGGTTGGCTATAAAGGATCCTTTTAGTAGGCTTCTATATGCCAGATAGGAATTTAAGTATGGCAGTACATATCATTGAACTGCATTTATCTCTCAATTTAGAGCCATACGTTTCAAAATAAATTCCAGTAAAGAAAAACAGGACTGGGAGAAGCCAGGGTCAGACCCAAAGCCCAAACATAGTTATTTAGAGGTTTGGTACCATAACTTTGGGCTATCAGGGGCTTGCACACACTTTTACCAATTGAATTCTTGATCTGTGCTTAACCCTGTCTTATTGGTGCCACCAGCAGAAAAATGTGTTTTTTTCAAGGATTAATTGTACTTATAGTAGATGTTTGGGTGATCAGGTTTTGTCTTTTTATGAATAGTATAATTAAGAGTGTATTTTATGGTTCCATTTACTGGAATGTATGACAGCCCTCCTTGTGCACCCTTTCTCCAGTGTAAACAAATTACTTAGCCACCCTAACTTAATTTTAGAACCTCCATTATTCAGTTATCATCTATCCAACACCATCTACCGTGCTGCAAGAAGTGGCATGATAATCCTGGACTTTAAAGGCCTTTCCCCAGTCCTCCACTACTCATCTGTATCTTGCATGTCTTGATAGGAAACAAATAATTAGATCAACTAGATATACTACAGTTTTGAGTTCAGCCTCAGCAATAAAATTGTAATAGAACGTTTTTCACATATACATCTGCAGTTGTAACTTGATACTTAATAATAGACAATCCGTTGTTTCAAAGAATGCAAAGAATGACAGGTATATAGGCATTGTTTGAAGAAGAGCATATCATTTCCTGTTTTCCTGGAATAGCTACATATTTTAGTTTAATAATCCAAACAGTCATTTTATAATTTTTAGATCCTTGGTCTCTGTTAACAGGATTCAATATAATATTTACAAAACTGGTTATCCAGTAATAAAATTGTTACCTGTGCCGCATTTCTCACAGAACTAAACAATGTTATTTATGAACAGGAAAAAAATAATCTTCAATTTCTTTTATGGCCTTGGGATCCTATTCATTGGCACACACTTCAGCAAATGTGCTAATTCTTTAGTGATTTATTGAGATCTCCACACAACGTTTCCGAGGTACAACCTCCTCTATCAAGTGCTCTCATACGTGTAATTCCAAATACAGGTTTAAAAAAGTGCACAGGTGGAATACTCCTCCTCTCTAATTCAGTGCAGTAACTAGAGGGGGACGGGCCCTGGTGCGTGACGCTCAGCCGGGCCCCGCCCCCCCTCCGTACATGACGGATTACACTGGCGAGCGGGCTGCCGGGGGGCCCTGAGGGGGTGCGGGCCCTGGTCCACTAGCACCCCCTGCTCCCCCGGTAGTTCCGCCACTGCTCAAATTACGTGACATCACTAAGTGCATTTAAGCATTAGTGTATATGCAAAGTGATACATATTATTAAATGCAAAGTGATACATTGTATATTGACATTATATCGTGACATCATTATATAACAATACCTGAAAAGTAACAACATGCGCATAAAAGTGTCCACAAGTGACTTTACTGAAGAATATGTACATAAACCATGATTTTTCTTGTGACTGTGAAAATAAACACAATATGAATAAACAGAAATTTCCCAATTTGGGGTCATTGCACATTACTATGACTTACAATTACATAAAGAAGGCACATCACTACTTCAAAAATAAAAGGAAAAATGTAGGTCCTCATTTAATCCCATTGGGGCTATGGTGTTCAATTTATCTATCCACATAATTTCTTTCTACAGTAATATGTGATTATAATCCCCCCCTCTTGGAGGTACATTCACCACTTATAAGACCAGCCATCTCAACTGGTTACTGTTATGTCCCAGTATACTAAAATGCCTACTTATTGGGGTCACATACTTTTTCTAGATCACAATTACTAATTGTTCTTTTATGTTCCCCAATTCTGATTCTCATCTCTCTCTTGGTTTTACCAATGTATGGCTTTCCACAGGGACATTTTAACATGTAAATTACACCTGTGGTTTGCAAAATGAGCAGGTGGCGAAATGCTGTAACCTGATGGCATGTCCCTTAGAGCGGTCTCCCCTTTGATGATGCTATTACAACAGCTACAGGGGAATGTTCCTACTCTTGGATTGCCAAAAAATGTTGGTTACCTTTCTTTTGGTTGTAACAAATCTACCTTTGTCAGTATATCACCTAGGTTACGAGACCTCTTATATGAACACATTGGTATGTCATAACATTTTTTGCCAAACTCCACATCCTTTTGTAATATCTCCCAATGTTTGTGTATTATGCTTTTAATACAGTTTGAATTGGCATTGTAGGTAGAAATAAAGGAGATCCTGTTGTTATTCTTACTCGGCATTTGGTTAATAAGTAAATCTTCTCGTTTTAAGGACATAACTTTATTTTTCTTTAGTAGTTCAGGAAATGTGCAGATCTAGTCCCTAAGAACCTGGGATGGGTTGCCTCTCCTCTCCAGTTCTGCCTGCCAAGTGGGGAGTATCTCTGCATCTTTGGGGCTATGCATATTTCAGGATTGCTACTTTCTCAGTCATAGGGCCCTTCTTCTGGGCTACTGGCACATGAGTGGGTACTTTTCCACTATAACTATCCAGCATTCCCGTGGCACCCTTCTTATATTAGAAAATTGTAATCTTTCTTGTCCCCTGCTCCATGAAGGAGATCCTGGATTGGGTTGGCACACAAGCATATTCGTCATAAGTGAGTGCCCCAACTTGGCCATTCACACTGGGAGCTCCTTCCCAGTACAGGGCTCATATTGTTTACAGGGTGGGGGGATCTTGAAGAAGTCCCATGATTTCCCCCCAAAGGTCGGCAATGATATTTAGAGATTGACTGAAATAGAGGGCAAAGCTGCTTACTAAGCCAACATCAAATGTGAAGAACTCTACTGGGGCTGGTCTTCACTGATTCCATTTGAAACATTCTGTTGTGACACCAGCAACATCCAACCAGTACAAGTGGCAAAATGTAAACAGAAGATTATGTAGAACAGAAACCAGAAGTAGTACAGAAGCTAGCTTTGACAGAAACACCAGTAGGACTCCAGCTTTACCCCTAGCACTTCCTCTTTTGCCTCAGTTGGTACCGAAAAAACTGGCCACCAGGCATAAACAAGGTAGAACAGAAAAACGATTGAAACTTTAACTTTGAACAAGCATGAACCGGGTGGGATGTCCTGTGTCCCCCTGTAGATTTAGCAGTGAGTACATAAATCCTATTTTCTCTTACTCTCTGGGGGGGGACAGGAGACCGATGGGAACTTACCAAAGCAGCCCCAAAAACAGCAGGGTGGGCAAAGATGCTGTGAATGCTTGCCCTCAGGCTTGCACCACTGCATGTAGCACTTTGCGGTCAAACGCAGCTTCCACTGATGAAAAGGTTTCTAGGCGGTAACATTTTGTAAAGGTGTGAATTGTTGACCAGGTTGCTGCTCTGCAGATCTGTTTCACTGAAGCAGAGTTTCGCCAGGCCCATGAGGCCCCCATTGCCCTTGTGGAGTGTGCTCGGATTTGAAATGGAGGCGATTTCCCCTTGGCTATATATGCTCTTCCAATGGCTTCTCTGATCCATCTCGATATCATCGTCTTGGATGCTGGTTGACCTACCCGTGGGCCTGACGGAATGATGAAAGGAGAATCTGAACTTCTTATCTCTTTAGTATGCTTGGTATAACTCCTGAGTGCTCTAACCACATCCAGCCCATGAAGTCTTTTCTACTTAGGATTCTTGGGATCCGGACAGAGGGATGGTACAACTATCTCCTGATTGAGGTGGAAGGAAGATACTACTTTAGGTAAAAATGAGGGCTTGGTTCGAAGCACTGCTTTATCTTTGTGAAACACTAGGAGTTGAGGATTGCATGAAAGTGCTGCTAGCTCCGATACTCTACGTGCAGATGACACTGCTACTAGGAAGACTACATTCCAAGTAAGCCATTGAAGATCAATAGAGGATATTGGTTCAAATGGAGGATCCGTAAGTGATGTAAGCACCACATTTAAATCCCAGGTAGGTGTTGGACTTCGACGTGGTGGAGCTATATGAGTCACTCCTTGAATAAAATCTTTGACTGTGTTGTCCCAGGCTATCTTATGTTGAAACAGAAGTTACAGTGCTGAAATTTGTACCTTGAGAGTGTTTAGTTGTAGTCCCATATCTAGGCCTTTTTGCAGAAAAAATAGTATGGCTGGAATCGAAAGAGTCTCAAAATCAATGTTCTTATCTTGACACCATGACCAGTAACTCTTCCAGATTCTGTGATAAATTCTGACTGAAACTGGTTTTCTCGCCTGTATTAGAGTAGCAATCACCTCCTCGGAAAAACCCTTCTTTCTCCAGATGGACTCTTCAATAGCCATGCTGTCAAATTGAATAGCATTGGATTGGAGCGATGAATGGGACCTTGCCGTAATAGATCCCATCTGCGAGGAAGAGGAACATACTCGTCCACCGACATGTCTCGTAGGTTGTGAAACCAAGTTCTTCAAACTGTTGAATTATTTTGGTTGCTTGATGCAGGACCTCTTGGGCTTGATCTATTGTGTTGGCTTTGAGAAGGAGATCGTCCAAGTATGGAGTCACTGAAATTCCCTGGAGTCTCATTGTCGCCGCTGTGACTGCCATTAACTTCGTAAATACCCTCGGAGCTGATGACAGGCCGAAGGGAAGTGCCACAAACTGGTAGTGTTGATTGCGATATGCAAATCTCAGGTAGCATTGATGTGCCGGCCAGATCGGGACATGTAAGTACGCGTCCTTGATGTCCAAGGACATTGATTTGGTTCCATGCACCGGATGACTGAACGTAACGTTTCCATCTTGAATCTTACCGCTCTAATGAACTTGTTCAGGTCTTTGAGATCCAGAACAGGCCGAAATGTTCCCTCTTTCTTCGGGACCACAAACAAATTGGAGTAGAAACCGTAAAATTGTTGTTGAGAGGGTACTGGGACAATTACTCCTGTCCTTAGAAGTGTTGCAATACAGTTGTGAAAGGCTTGTGCTTTGTGTGGATCGGTGGGTATTGTAGACATGAATAATTTTCAGGGGGGGGTAGCCCAAAAATCGAGATGATACCCTTCTGTAACGATTTCACTTATCCAGGATTAGGAGGTGTTTTGGACCCACATATCCTGGAACTGTAGCAGTCTGCCCCCTATTGCCCCCTGTGGCTCTAAGGGGCTCGCCCCATCATGCTGAATTAGGTTTGTCTTGAGTGGGCTGGCCCTGGGTTTTATTTGACCTCCAACTGGGTCTATTCTTGCCCAAGAATCTGTTGCGAAAATTGGATCTGTGTGGCAAAGTAGAGCGTTTTGTTGTTCTGCTACTTTGTCCACGAAAAAATTTTCCCCTGCAAAAATTGGTAGCTGAACGAGATTTGACTGTGGGAGAAAGGTACTTTTGCCCCTTGTGGCCTGAGATATTATCTTTTCTAGCTCTTCTCCAAACAGATGTAGACCCTTGAACGGGAGTACTATTAGTGACTTCTTGGAGCTGAAATCTGCTGACCAGTTTTTGAGCCAGAGGGCTTGATGAGCGGCCACCGCCAGGGCTGAAGAACGATCTGCCAATTGAGTTGTGTCAAGAGCTGCCTAACTAAGGTATGCGCTGGCTTCTGCAATGTCTCTAGCTGTTTCCATTAGACTCGCTCTAGATGCCCCATCTTGTAGCCCTGTTATAAGGGATGTGGCACAGGTTTCCATGGCTCTGCTGACCCATGCTGAGGCTAGTGCTGGGCGAAGTGCCGATCCAGATGCTGAGAATACTGCTTTAAGAAAACCTTCCATTCTCTTGTCCATCGCGTCTTTGAATGCGGCCGCATCTGTCACCGGCAAGGTAGTATTCCTCGATAGCCTGGACACTGGTGCATCCACCAGTGGAGGTGTTGCCCACTTGTCCACCTGTTCTTTTAAAAATGGGTACAATTTTCTATTTGGAGTATTCCATTCCTCCTGGATGATTGCCACTAGTTGATCATGTGACGGAAACTCAGTTGAGGTTTTGCATTGTCTCTTAAATAGACCCTTAGCTTGCAATTGCGGAACAGCAGGTGGATCTAGTTTCAGGGTCCCCATAACTGCCTTTATGATCCCTTCCACATCATGGTGGGTATCCTTGTCTACTTCAGCCTCCTCTTCATCTTCTGAATTAGAAAATGAAGAAAAAACGTCACCCTCTTGTTCAGACTCTGAGTCCGATGCTAGGAGAGGTAATTCAGAGGGGGAAAGGGGGTCATGTGCATTTGGAACTTGTTCGTTTCCGCTTTTCCCCTGTGCTTTCTTGAATCTTTGAAATAGATTTTCCAATGGAAACTGCTATTGAGTTTGCTATTGTTTCGGCCAGAGAGGGTATGTTTTGGAGGGAGGCAAGAGACTGTGATAACTGTACAGCCCAGGAGGGGGCTGAGGGCTCTGCAGTTGGTGTAGCAGCAGCGACCTTGGGCAGTATCTTCCTGTGGGAGAGACCCTGTCTGACCTCCTATACTATTTGGGGACTCTGGGGGTGCTGGTGGCATCTCTTCCCCCAGCAGACAAGATCGGCAAAGCGGCTGTGCCTGGCCCACTTGAAATTTGTTAATTGTCATTTTGTGCAATTAAAGTAGGATACCTGTGCCCCACCTGCTGCTAATGAAGCACGTCCTCCTCCACCCCGTGTAAATAGTCCCCCCTGTCTACCTTCTGCCATGTCAAAAGTGCTAGGATGAAGCCGGAGCCTTTAGCAGAGAGTGTGCTCCTGTTAGGTGCTGGAGAATACACTCTACATTAAGCCAGGAACTGCTAAAGCGATCTGCGATGATATTGCAATTAAAATGGCCGGGCGTCTGTGACTTTGATTTGTGACGATATTACGCATTTCGACGTGTGCAAATTTTTTCGTGAAACTGCGGCAAAAAAACGCCATGGAAAAATTTGCAGAGAAATAATTCCCATAAGAGAAAACGCCCTTTGACTTTTGCATTTGGACAAAAAATTCACCAAAAAAAAAGCCCATAGACTATAATGCATTTGGAGCGAGAGAGAAAAAATTATCGCACATAAAAACGCCCATGGACTACAATGTGTTTCGTGAATTTTTCGGAAAAAGCTAAATTTGTTGCAAATCATTACCATTACTCAGGAAAGATGAGATGTTACATATACACACGTTACAAATTAGTACCAGTATTAAATGTTTGTTTACAAATGCAAGAAGCTTGACTGGAAGAGCTAGAGGCAATGACTTAATAAGAAAAATGTCATTGGCACTGCAGAAACATGAGACGCACAGTTGAGCAGTAACTGTAGAAGCCTGTCATTTGTGTTGAAGGTTCAGGAGAAATAGAAGGAGGGTATGGGTTAAACTTCTATTTTAAAGGGTGGTGCAGGTGGTGTAGGTGTAGGGTTATGCTAGAACCCCTACATGCAATTAAAGAGGAAGAGCCTCAGCTTCTCTTACATCCCACAAAATGGAGACTGATTTCAATATCATAGGATGTCATATGCATGCTAAAATGTCCATGTGGATTAGTATACATCAGACAAAGACGGAGCAGTGACGGAAGCATTATGGAGCATAGGAGTATTATAATGAACTTCTGGTACTGGTACTGCTACTGATCTATTTCCTGGCACTTCCCCTTAATTTGAACACATTTGAGGGTGTAAACTAGAACAAGTAATTTCCATATATGTGTGCTAATCAGACTATAATCCAGAAGGATTTAGAGATGCTGTTGGGGCATAAAAAATCTAAGTGTGACCCTGTACACACACATTCTGTCAGTTTGTTTAGTGCCAGTGTTATCACAGTTGAAATCACATGGCCCATATTTTAAAGGGCAAGTCAGCCCCATAATAAAAATGTGCCGAATAAAAGAAAACATAATTCTGAGTGTTGAATCTGCCCAGGCTAGTGATTAAAGACAGTCGGATGTAGTAAATAAGTGGTATATTTATTTACAAAAGAAATAAAAGGTTTAACATAAAAAGGGAACTAACTAAGATGGGGGGAGGAAGACAGGAATAGGGAAAGGTGCAATGAAGGGGAGTGGAAAGTGCCTAACAAAGTATTTACTATGTTCTTTATATACATGAGGAAGACCATTCAAACAAGCATACTACTCTTTTCCAGGAAAGCCACACCTAAAAAGTTATTTACATCTCTTTAATGTGGACTGTACTAGGACCCCACGACCCGGATAGGGGTAGCAGGGTCTTGACAGTTCGTAGGAGTAGCGCTGGCCCGTCCCTTTTTTCCATTGCAGGCGGTGACTGGCTGGAGGGGCCCTGGGCTCGTGGTTACTTTAGGAGCAGCGGTAATACTTACCATTCGGCGCCAGGACGTGGAGGCAGCAGGACGCAGCATCCCGCCCTCCCTCCCTGTAGATGGGTGGTTTAAGTCGCAGTTGGCGGAGGGTACCTTTACAAGGACCCCCAGGGGAAGTTAAAAGGGGGTATTTCAAAGTGAGTGGAAGTAGCAAGGTAGGCCTGGATCCTCATGGGAAGGTAGGCAGCCCGGTTTAGGGCTTGGGAGAAATGGAACAGGAACCTATCTTGACAGTTGGGGTACAGCCTCCCCACCCCCAATTCCCCTTCCCCCGGGTGGGGGAATAATGTTATAAAGGTTAAAGGTTTGTTATACAAACGGTTGGTAAAAGGTTAAAATGTTATACATGTTATTTATTCTTATTACTGTGTTAAAATAAACAACTGCGGCCATCTCTTTCCAAACCAGTGGTGTGTGTATGTATTATTTGGGGATGGAAGGTATGTGGTTGGGGCGGAAGAGAAAGGTGCAGAATCGACTCTGCACCCGTCATGTAGCTGCAAGGATGGTTTTATTGCAGGATGTCTGTTGTCTAGGCTTGCACATTCACAGTTACCATATGATGGAAAGGCAGAGGTCTGTTAACTCATGGTGTGCATGGGGCTTACTGGGAAATATCCAAAATTCAGTACAGTGTTCCGGATAACGGATCTTTCCATAATTTGGCCCTTCATACCTTAACTCGAAAATCTTAACTAGAAAATCATGTAAACATTAAATAAAACCAATAGGTTGGTTCTGCTTCCAATAAGGATTCATTACATCCTGGTTTGGATCAAGTACAAGGTACTATTTTATAACTAAAAAAAAAGGAAATAATTTTTTAAAATTCTTATTTTTTGGATTAAATGGAGTCTATTGGAGATAGAGTTTTTCCGTAATTTGGAGCTTTATAGGTAACGGGTTTCCGGATAACAATCCCATACCTGTAGCACACTAAGCAACTTTGCAATATACATTTATTAAAAAGTTTTAGTGCTTTTAAAGTTATTTGTAAAAACAATTACTATTGCAAGCATCATTTCCTTAAATCCCGGTTGCTACTTTTTAAACAATGTTGCAAAAATCTTAGGGGGAAATTTACTAAAGGGCGAAGTGGCTAACGTTGGCTAAAATTCGCCAGCGTGATGTCATTTTGGCCAATTTACTAATTAGCTGGTGTCATTTCACCAAGGAGAAAGACTCTGGCGCAACGACTGAGCCCACTTAAAATAAAAATTTGTGGCTGTCTCAGTAGATTTTGTATGTAAACAAACAAAGGAGGAAGACTCTGGCGCAACTTCGCACTCTTATGCCAGGCGAATTTCTACACAAATTCACTACGTTTTTCATTTTACTGACTATTACCTCTATCGCCAGACTTGCCTTCGCCACCTCGGACCAGGCAAAGTGCAATAGAGTAGATAGGAGTTCCTCAAAAAAAAGCTGGCGTTTTTTCCTATTTAAAGGGTGATAGACTGAAAAAGATCGCAAATTTTTTTTTTGGGGTACCCTCCTTCCCCTCTACATTTGATAACATATGGCACCTAAACTATACTGTGGGCACATGTGTAGGGCATTATAACAACTTTATATAAGTTAATTAAGGTTCCCTGGCCTTGTGTAATATAATGTATTTGCTGCAGCATATACGGCCATTGTACTTTAACTGCACGGCGTATGCTAATCAGCCAACGTTAGCATAACTTTGAACTGCTGAGAGTAATTTCACCAGCATTCGGTACCCTGTGAGCAACTTCGGATCTTCGTGAATTAGCGTTGTCCAGGCAAATTTACGCCTGGCGAAGTGTTGCGATGTGCGCGAAGCCAGCGCTGGCAAATTTTCGCCGGTTAGTGAATTTTCCCCTTAGTTCCCCAGCATAGACAGGTCTGTTAAAGGGGAACTCCGGCTTCCAAACCAAAATTTGATAACACAGAAACCCCCTAATATATCCATTACAGTTACCTGTTTCTTCAAAAAGTATGAATAAATGCCATTTTCTATGCTGCAATACAGCTGGTTAACAGTTCTCTTTCTGCATCATTTGAAATCCTGGCAGGAAGGAGGGACTAAACACTGATGTTACAAATTGTAACAACTTCTCCACGGCTTACAGACAGCATGCAGAAACTACATAACTCACAATGCATTGCACTATGATGTTCCTTTCCTTATTGAAATCACGTGTGCAGGGAATTGTGGGGTTTGTAGGATGCAGGCTGAGGACAGCTGGCTGTTGATACAAAGTAACAGTAGTCAGCCAGCTTAGCAAAGTAGTCAGAAACCATGAAAATCATGAAAAGTCTGCATATTTTTAATTTATGTATATTGCAAAGTTGCTTGAAATTGTGTTTACTTTTCAAAAAGCTTAAGTTATGTTTTTGTGGAGTTCCCCTTTAATCAGTTGCCTTGTCTTACATTGTATCAATAATCTGAGTCAAGAGGGCAGAGAATAGAATGGGTCAGACAAACACTTCCAATAGCAATACATACACAAATAACTTAAACACCACTGTACATTTGTAATTAATGTATATTGCACAGTTGCTTCGAATTATTTTATTAGGCAAATTTTATTATGGGGTTAACTTGCCCTTTCTGACCACTAGCTCCCATGGGAAACCAATTTGTTTTCTGCAGTCTTCTTAAAATGGGACACTGTTCTAATAATAACCCACATATGAGTTAGAATAAAACCCATATTTAGCAGTGGGTAAATTAGGCTGCACACTGTTTTTCCATTACACTACAGATTGGAGAGACACCCAAGGGGTTCTCCAAGTGGATTCTTCTACTGTAGATTGTTAAAGCACAGACATTGGTGTTTTCATGTAATTGATATATTTCTATGCTGTATTTGTTTTCCTTGGAACAGTTATGTGCACATAAAGCTTAGATAAATACATTACTTTTTTTCTTTCTTAGAAAGTATAGAAATTACACAGGTAAATATAAGATGCTGCTTTCTAGTATCAACTGCTTAATAACCATTGGTTGCTTTACTTTAGCATCACCACTAATGAGATTCAATCCTCTGCTGAGCCCACTCAAAATAAAAATGTGTGGCTGTCTCAGTAGATTTTGTATGTTAACATATGTGGCATATGCCTTTCTGGGTCTGTATATCCGGTACATTATCATTTTGTATCATGCATTTTTTAAATGCAAAACATGATACAGTAGATACATTTTGGGCCAGATTTATCAAGGGTTGAATTTCAAGTTCATGGGAGTTTCTAAAATCTTTCATAAACTCCCATGAACTCAAATTCGAAAGAAAAAAAAACGACCAATCGAAATTTATTAAAAATAGATTTTTTTTAAAATTTGAGTGAATAGGATCGACCCGCAAACTCGAATCGGATTCTAATTGAATTTGACTCAAGTTTTTCTCCAAAAAATTAGATATTCAGGAGTCCACCAAACTACTCCAAATTGATTGTAGGACGTCCCCCTTAGGCTAAAACACCAATTCGGCAGGTTTTAGATGGAGAATAGTTGAATTCTAATTCTTGAAGGGACAGTACATGATGATACACTGTGCTTCAAATCTATTGTCAAACACTATAAACTAAGATAGCCCAACTTGAAATATAAATATTCCAGTTAATGAGATACTATTTATTTGAGATGTTTACAAATTTCAAGGCACAGATTATTTTTTTATTCTAAGACTCTAATCCTAAATGATCAATTTATATTAAAAGGGCTCCTTTTTACTCCAGACCTTGCATTATGCAGCTTGCATGTGCCATTGCATGTTCTTTTGCATCACTTTTTTATCAATTCTTTATTTAATATTTTTCAGTATATAAGATTAGGGAAAGGGATACAGAAAAAAGAAAAAAGGAGGGGGGGAAGGGAGAGGGGTGAGTGGGATGATCCATTATCCACATTTAATACAATGTTTACCTCTTATACAAGACAAGTTTGAGAAGAAACAGATATTATGTATATTAGTATTTAGCTTTAGTATAATCTACCCATGGATGCCATATTGCCCAATATTTATTACTTTGATTATGTGAAATTGCCGTCATTTCTTCCATCTGTCTAACTTCCTCTACCCTTATTAACCAGTCTTTGATCGTCGGAGACTCTATCGACTTCCATCTCACAGGTATTAAGGATTTGGCTGCTTGTAATAAATATAGAGTGAGTGGGTCGCTTATTGTTGTCTTTAAGTCTTGTTTTATATTGAATAAGATTGTCTGGGGCTTGTCTATCACAAGTTCCTGTTTTGTCAGTTTATTTATTATGCTTAAGACCTCCTTCCAGAAAAACTGAATAACAGAGCAAGTTATCCACACATGAGTATGATTACCCTCAAGAATGTTGCATCTCCAACATATTCCATTAGTATTAGAGTAATATTTTTTCAGCTTTGTAGGAGTATAGTGCCATCTGGTAACCATCTTATACATTGCTTCCCTAGTTTTGGAGGCTTTGGAAGATTGAAAAGTGGATTTAAGAATATCACTCCACATGCAGTCTGTTATTTCTATATTAAGTTCTTCTGCCCATTCCTGGCTCTGGGAGTCAGGGCCTGAGGCCACGTTATCAATTAAAAGTTTGTATAAATAGGAAAGAGGTTTTTTAGGTATCTTTTGAGCAGACAATATAGTTTCCCAGCTTGTTTCCATTCTCTCCCAGTCCAAAAATTTTTTCGTCTGTAAATATGCGTGTAGTTGTGTGTATCCCCATATGTCTCTAGGATGGTGGCCCCATTGTTTTTGTATCTCTGAGAGTGGAATCATCTTTCCTGTTTTCATGAAATCTTTTAGAGTAGTATCTCTAACGCCCAATTTTCCCCATCTAGTGAATGAACCACTTTCCATACTCGGGGGGAACTCGGGGTTGAACAATAATGGTTGTAGAATATGGGGGTTATGTGTTAATCTTAATCTGGTTTTATTTTTATGACAAACTTTAAGAGTGGCTCCCACTAGAGGGTGTTGCCATACTACTTTGGGGATGTTTTCCTTATCTATCCACAAATTGTTGGTTAGAGGATATGCCGCATATAAGTGTTCCAGTTTACTCCATTCCTTTTGTGTAGTAGTGTCTGACCACCCTAGGATTCTAATAAGATGTGTGGCAGTGTAATAAAGATGAGAATCTGGAAGTCCCAGACCCCCTTTATCCGTTGGGGCTATTAAAATGGTGTGTTTTATACGTGGTTTCTTATTGTCCCAGATGAATCTGGAGATCCTAGATTTAATAATTTTAAAGAAAGAACTGGGAATCGCTATTGGAAGTGCTTGAATATAATATAAAAGTTTTGGCATAAGCATCATCTTTATGGCCTGAATTCTACCGAACCATGACATCTTTAGCTTGTCCCACGTGTCTATTAATTTCTGTAGAGATGTCAATAGTGGAGGGTAATTGTCCTGATATAATTTGTTTAGGTCTGCCCTTATTCTAATGCCCAAGTATTTAATACCTGACCCGGTCCATTTAAAGGGGAAACTCAATTTCAGGTGTTGTATTTTTGCCTCTGGAATATTTATGTTCAAGACTTCCGATTTTTTATAGTTTACTTTGAAATTTGAGAGTTTCCCAAAATTTTCCATTAACCTCACAACTTTAGGCAAAGATATTATTGGTTTTGTAAGATATAATAGTAGATCATCTGCAAACACTATGCATTTGTACTCCTGACCCCCTATCGTAATCCCAGATATATCAGAATCTTTCCTGATATAAGAGAGGAGGACTTCCATAACCATAATAAATAGTATGGGCGACAACGGACACCCTTGCCTGGTCCCATTGCTAATATGTACTGTAGGGGACAGTATCCCATTAGTTCTTATTCTTGCAGTGGGCCTGTCATATAAAGCCATAATTCTTTGTATCATTATAGGACCAAAACCAAAACTATGCAGAGTTTGTTTTAAAAAAGACCAGGAAACTCTATCAAATGCCTTTCGGCGTCTGTGCTTAAGATAAGCGAAGGTACCCCTTTCCTTTGTGCGTGTTCAATCAGTGATATAATTTTAAATAAGTTGTCTTTTCCTTCACGCTTAGGTATGAAACCCGCCTGATCTTTATGAATCAATTCTGGTAAGTATCTCGTTAGTCTGTTGCTGATTATTTTGGCATATATTTTTAGATCTACGTTGATTAAGGAAATAGGTCTATAACTTGCACAGAGTTGTGGGTCCTTTTCCGGTTTAGGTATTATGGTGATGTATGCTTCTTGAGCTTGCGGGTGAAATTTATTGTTCTTGTTAATATTGTTAAAGTAGTTAAGTAATTGTGGAACTAGATCTATTTTAAAAGTTTTATAAAATAGAGCAATATAACCATCAGGTCCTGGGCTTTTCCCTAGTGGTAGAGAATCTATATACTTTTCAATTTCGCTCTGTGTGAATGGGGAATCCAGCTCACGACCTATTTTTTCAGATACTTTGTGTATTCCTGAGTTTTCAATAAAGGCCCTTAGTGTATGAGGGATTTCTTTATTCGGTGGTTGATCTTTTAGTCGATATAATGTTTGATAGTAGTCACAAAAAGTGTCCGCTATACCCTTAGTATCATGATGGACTTTATTTTCCCTGTCTTTTATGGACATTATGTGTGTTTGTGGTTGTAGTTTTTTGATTGTTTTAGCAAAATATTTATTGCATTTATCACCTAGCTCATAATATTTTTGCTTGGCCCTCATATAGTTTTTCTGAGTCTTTTGATTTAATAACACATTCAATTGAATCCTCTTACATTCTAACTCGATCAATGTTTTTTGTGGCAATATTTTCCTTATGAGATTGTTCTAATTGTGCAATTTCTTTAAACAGTGCCTCAACTTCCTTTTCTTTCTCCTTCTTTAGGTTACTACCTAATGCCATTAAATTACCACGAAGAACGCATTTGAGGGTTTCCCAAAGTGTGTTTGGAGATACTTCTGGTGTGGAATTATTGTGGATTATTGTTTCTATCCAAGTTTGAATTTGTTTAACCCTATTCTCAGTATGTATAAAATACTCATTAAATCGCCAGGTGTATTCGGCTTTCATAGTTTTTGGTAAGACAAATTTCACCGTTACCGGCGAATGGTCAGATAAAAGAATATTACCTATGTCTGCTTTTATGAATAGTTTTAACCAATATTGAGAAACAAATATATAATCAATTCTAGAATAAACTGAGTGTACTTTCGAAAAATATGTATAATCTTTTTTTTTCGGGTTAAGTACCTTCCATATGTCTACAATCTGCAAGTCTGTTAAAATTTTTTTGATTTCCTTTAGACCCTTATAGGAGATGTTTGTTTTTTTAGAAGACGAATCCACTAAGGGATTCAACGTAATATTGAAGTCACCTCCCAATATGATAAACCCTTCTCTACAATTATCTAAAGCAGTGAGAAAATTCCGTAAAAACTCTACCTGACCAGTATTTGGGACATATACATTAGCAATAGTACATAGTTGATCGACAAGTTTCCCTTTCACTATGACGTACCGGCCTTCCTTATCCGTAGTTGTCTCTATATGCTGGAAAGGGAGATCTTTATGGATTAAAGTCATCACACCTAATGACTTCTTTGCCGGGTTATTGCTTGTATAGATTAGGGGATAATGCTTTACTTGAAGCATAGGCATGTGATCCTGTTTAAAATGGGTTTCCTGCATCATAATTATTGAGGCCTTCTGTTTTCTGCATAGTTGGAATACCTGGGTACGTTTAACTGGTTCGTTCAAGCCGTTCACATTAAGGGAGAGTATATTCCCTTCCATATTTGTTGTATCAATCATAGGTGTCTACATGAAAAATTTGAAAATTGTCATCTGTTTCGTCAAAGGTGACATTTGTTGGCTTCATAGTAGTAGATATAATGGACCGAGGGGGGGGAAGAAAGGAAAAGGTGGGAAGGGTTTACTTATGCTGCAAGAGGCTAGTCAGGGTACAGTCCCTGAACTGTATTAATTTATCCGCGGCTAGGGTGCACTGCACCTAATTTGAGGGGGTATGTGGTTGAGTGGGGGTAGTTAGTTTAACAGCAGAGCGACTATGGTAATCCCCACCATCTGGTCACCCTCAGCCTGCCATGTACATTTCTATTCAAAGTAATATATCATAGTGAAAGTGAAAAGGGAAACAATGTATAGTGCCCGTAATTCAGTTTATAAATCAACCTTAAATGAATCATTACTACACCATAAACAGTAACAATGCATACTAACTAAATAATTCTGTGAGAAAAAGAGAAAAAAAAAAACATCTATAGTAGCTTAAAGCAATATCTCATATTCTCACATCCTTCCTCTCCCCCTCCCCCTCCCCCATCAAAACATCATCCCAAAAGAAAAAAGCTTGATAATACTTGCAGTCCTATGATCACGGTAGTCTTAATATCCTTGCTTGTGATCCATATTTTTCCTGACATAGTGACGCTAAGTAGTCTTTAGGTGGGATGTGAGAGAGAGAGAGAAAAAGAGGAAAAAAAAAAAAGGTTTATGGTGAACGTTTATACTTGTGTATCCTCAATAGGGATGTAGCGAACGTCGGAAAAAAAGTTCGCGAACATATTCGCGAACTTGCGCAAAAATGCGAGCGGTTCGCGAACGGTTCGCGAACCCCATAGACTTCAATGGGAAGGCGAACTTTAACATCTAGAAAAGACATTTCTGGCCAGAAAAATGATTTTAAAGTTGTTTAAAGGGTGCAACGACCTGGACAGTGGCATGCCAGAGGGGGATCAAGGGCAAAAATGTATCTGAAAAATCTGCCTGTGTGTGCTTGGAAGAGATAGTGTAGGGGGAGAGCTGTTAGTGATTTCAGGGACAGATGATAGTAAGCTTGCTGGCTAGTAATCTGCTTGATACTGCTCTGTATTGGAGGGACAGAAGTCTGCAGGGATTTGAGGGACATTTTAGCTTAGGTAGCTTTGCTGGCTAGTAATCTACTGTTCTCTTTAAACAACTGCCATACGTTGACCTTGTAGGCATTGTTTGCCCAGTTTTTTTGGACGCAGCCACTGAAGCACAGTTGCCAGAAAAAATATGCCATATAAATGCTGAAAATAGTAATTTTTCGCCATACGTTGACCTTGTAGACATTGTTTGCCCAGTTTTTTTGGACGCAGCCACTGAAGCACAGTTGCCAGAAAAATTATGCCATATAAATGCTGAAAATATAAATTTTTTTGGTTGCAGCCACTGAAGCACAGAGGCCAGAAAAATTATGCCATATAAATGCAGAAAATATGCATTTTTTTGGTCGCAGCCACTGAAGCACAGTTGCCAGAAAAATTATGCCATATAAATGCTGAAAATATAAATTTTTTTGGTTGCAGCCACTGAAGCACAGAGGCCAGAAAAATTATGCCATATAAATGCAGAAAATATGCATTTTTTTGGTCGCAGCCACTGAAGCACAGTTGCCAGAAAAAATATGCCATATAAATGCTGAAAATAGTCATTTTTTGCCATATACGTTGAGTCAACGTATGGCAAAAAATTACTATTTTCAGCATTTATATGGCATATTTTTTCTGGCCTCTGTGCTTCAGTGGCTGCGGCCAAAAAAACTGGGCAAACAATGCCTACAAGGTCAACGTATACACTACTACAGCGGTGGATACGGATTACGTAAAATATATGAATGCTGCTTGAAAAAAAGTAACTCAAGTGGTTTTTCTAGAGACGGTAATATTATGGATATTTAGACAGAATGTGAACAATGTCACACAGCTAGATGGCGGGTTGAAGAAAACAGTGTGCAAATAATGCCTACAAGGTCAACGTATACACTACTACAGCGGTGGATACGGATTACGTAAAATATATTATGGCTGCTTGAAAAAAGTCACTCCGGTGTTTTTTCTGGAGACGGTAATATTATGGATATTTAGACAGAATGTGAACAAGGTCACACAGCTAGATGGCGGGTTGAAGAAAACAGTGTGCAAATAATGCCTACAGGGCAAATAATGCCTAAAAGGTCAACTTATACACTACTACAGCGGTAGTAAAATAAAAAAAAGTAAAATAAAAAAAAAATGAATATTAAAAAAAAAAATTAAAGTTGGTGCTGCTGAACTACTAGGAGCAGCAGATTAGCACACCAGTCCCACTCCCCAACACTGCTAGACTAATAGCACTGGGCTCTTATAGTAGTAGTAGTAGTAGTAGTAAAACAACAAAAAAATAAATAAAAGCAGTCCTTACAAGGACTACTGTTATTGCAGCAGTCAGCAGATGAGATCAGAAGCAGGACAGCTGCCCACTGCAGCTACATACAGAGCACTGCAGTAGAAGGTAGATTACTAGCCAGCAAAGCTACCTAAGCTTAAATGTCCCTCAAACCCCTGCAGACTTCTGTCCCTCCAATAACAGAGCAATATCAAAACGATTACTAGCCAGCAAACTTTCAACTGTCCCTGAAATCACTAACAGGCAGCAGCTCTCTCCCTACACTATCTCTTCAGCACACACAGGCAGAGTGAAAAAACGCTGCAGGGCTTCGGTTTTTATAGGGAAGGGGAGTGGTCCAGGGGAGAGCTTCCTGATTGGCTGCCATGTACCTGCTGGTCTGGGGTGAGAGGGCAAAAAAAAGCGCCAACAATGGCGAACCCAAAATGGCGAACGTCGCGCGACGTTCGCGAACTTCCGGCGAGCGCGAACACCCGATGTTCGCGCGAACAAGTTCGCCGGCGAACAGTTCGCGACATCTCTAATCCTCAAGTCCTTATATTAATCAACATTAATATCGCTTAGAAGTCGTAGGTGTTGTCCATTCTCCTTCTAATTCATGTGGGAGTAACGCCACCTCCGCTGGATCTGGGAACCATCCCGGCAAGTCCATATCTGTTATATGTAGTTTCTTCAAGAAGGATTCTGTATCCGCAGGAAAGCGCATAACTGCCGTTATACCGTCTTTATGGGCAGTAAGGGAAAACGGAAAACCCCATCTGTAGAGTATTTTATCCTCCAGTAATCTGGTTGTTAAGGGTTTCAGAAGTCTCCTTTTAAACAAGGTTGTTCGTGAGAGGTCCTGGAACACCTGTATTGTATTTTTTTCATATTCCATGTTTCTCATGACTTTAGCTTTCTGTATAATCTCCTCCTTCAGGGAGAAACTGTGTAGACAGCATAAAATGTCTCTCGGGGCATTTAAAGGCGCAGCTTTTGCTTTTTGCACTCTGTGTGCTCTTTCTATCTTTATTACTTCCTTCGTCTCCTTCTCTGCCTCCACTTCCCTCTTAAGGATTTTATTGAAAATGCCCTTCAAGACTGAACATATCTCTTCTTTTTGAACTGATTCAGGTAGTCCTCTGACCCTGATGTTATTCCTCCTGGACCTATTCTCTTGGTCCTCCAGTTGCCTTTTCAGTTCCTCGATAGATGTGTTTTGATGGGATATATATTTATGCATAGCACCTTGATTGGAGGATAGCTTGGTAATGTTAGTTTCTGCTATATTCACTCGATCTGCCAGTGCCGTAATATCCCTTTTAATGTCTCTTAATTCCTCTTTAATTACTGAGGTCACTTCGTGCAGCATTTCTTGTATATCTCTTTTGGTGGGGAGCTGGGTGATATAGAAACGAAAGCTTTGCTCACCTCCGACCTCACTAACTTTTTCAAGACTCTTGGAAAAATGATGCTGCTGCATCACTAAATGGACAGAGGAAAATGCTAGGCATATGGCACTCTAATGGATGCAATTTTGCACCCAATAGCACACCAGTGCTTCTGCCTACCACTTAAAAATTGAGTTTTAATCAGAAACCATTATTTCATTCTTCATTCAACATATCCCAAGTGCTTTTGTTCTTGTATCTCAATACAAAACCATTTTCTTATGTTTGTTTTTATTTTGTCTGCAGTCAGCACAGAACCGAATGACTGAAAACAGATGTATGAAACTGTTTCTGCCGGTTTCAACTTCAGTGCAATAACTGTCTTCCTTATTGCTGCAAAAGTCCACAATTCACTGGCTAGCAACAGCAACAAAAAACAATGGCTCTGTCAGCTATGAGAAGTATTCTTTATGTAACAATTTTACTGAAATTGCTGGTGCAACCATTCAGTGGATGGCAAGCAATTGGATCTAACAATCTTTTTTTGTGTTAAGAAGTTGTCCCCAGAGAACTTTAGCTTTTACAGAATTGAGCTAAAGGTTGTAATGGCTAGTTTAAGAACACCATGGGAAATTATTGCCACTAAGATCCCTTCACTATATGGGCTGACGTCGGCTATGCTCAGGATAAATTTTCCTACAGTGGCCAACTCTCTCAGGCAGAAACAAGCAGAGCCACTGGAGAAAACAATTATTTGACTGGTTCTGTGAATCCTTTATCAGTCACCTGCAGCCTCACAGTCATGGGTGAATTATTCTAAAATAAAATATTCTGTTAAAAAATAAAGGAAAACAATTAGAAAAAGAAATATATAAAATGCTTCTTTCCTGTTGCTAGTCAGTTTTTTAATTTGAAAACTTACAGCAATTGAAAACGTACAGCATATGTAGTCTCTCTTCTTCTCTTTCTATAAATACATATAAATGCGCTTTACTCTTTAAATGATCTTCTACCCTTGAAGCACACTAACAACAGAACTGCAGAAGTTACCTCAAGCATATTCATGTTACTCAAACAATGTAAAAAAAATACTCCAAACATCCCAGTCTGAATAAAATAAAACTAAATAATGCCATTATATATAATAGAAAATACTTTAATATTTTATTTATTTTTCAAATATAAATAATATTACACAGCATGCTAAATATGCTCCTTCCTCTACTGGCCTTCAGATAACTCCCTTTTGTGTACTTTAGTGAGATAGATTTCTACATACTTTAAGCTATTCTGTTTGAAGTCCAAGCAGTTTCATATGCTTTCTTGTGCGGTGTTGAATTGGTTTAATCTCCAGGTACAGCTTGTGAATTCACCAGCGTTTAAGTTTTTGATGCCAGCCGCCGGCGTCTCGTTTTTGACGCCGGTGCAGTTTTTTTGGAAAAAAATTTTTTGACGCCGGCGAATTTTGGACGCGAATTTTCACGGCCGTTTCGCGAATTTATTCGCTGGCGGCGAATTACGCAAATCCGCCGCAAATTCGCCCATCACTAGAATCCATCATTTTCCAGGCAAAGAAGCACTCTGTCATACTTGTGTGGTGCAAGAAGATCTGATTTTAGCTTGTTCATCAGCATGCCTTCTATATAAATAGTAGATACACCCAAGGACACAGGTAATTAATGTTACCAGTGCAGTTACCAGTAGCAGTTACCAGTAGAAACTAAGAATCAATAATAAGGTTTGATCCGGCTGCTACAGTTTATAAAAAGTAAGCAAGTAGCTGATTGCTTACCATAGGTAATTACAGAGATCCAATTTAGCCCTACAAAATTCTCAATTCTCCAATTTCTGTAAAACCAGATGCGTTTACCTTCTAACTTATCATACGTGTAGACAAGAGATTCTTGATGGCTGTCTATGTTATTATCATATTTTATTTATTTTCTAATGTGGGGACCCATAGGGTTAACTCCCATACTGGTTTGAGAAATTCCCTACTAAGTTTTCCCTCTATTTTGGTTAGGAAGTGCTGCTACATTATCCTGGATACCTGGGCGGGATGTGTTCCTTATTGGACTGGATGGCTATTGACCAATTTCCCTTGAGACAGATATTGTAAGTGAAATCAGGTTGCTTCTCCTTGTTAGACTACCTATTTGGGGAAAGTAGATGCTGCTGGAGAACTTGGAACCAAAGCCCCAGTAAAGGAAAGGGCCTAAGGAAGTTAAACCCTTAGGGAAAAATTATGTTTCATCCCTGAAATTAATATAATTTTTTATGCAAGACAGTACTTTATTTGCTTTAGAGGACCCCGGAATGATACTCCCTAGAGTTCCACAGAATCTGCCTTCTGTGGCAGTAGCCTAAAGGTGGCCATACATGGACAGATAAAAGCTGCCGGCAGACCGTGTCGGCATCTTATTGGCCTGTGTATGGGGCCTATTTGTTGATGCGGTCCCGCGAACCGACCGCCCATTGGTATTCGTTAGGATCCGATCATTGGGCCCTAGGGCCCACAATCAGATCAGCCCGCTATTGCCCACCTAAAGGTGGGCATATCGGGGAGAGATCCGCTCGTTTGACAACATCGCCAAACGAGCGGATCTCTCAGTGTATGGGCACCTTTAGACTCCTGCACTCATATTTAAAGAAGAAGGAAAGCTACAGAGGTTGTTTATTACCAATAGATTAGCCACAATAGTGCAAGCTATAACACTATTTATTCTGCAGAATGATTTACCATACCTTAGAAGACAGCTCTAGAAGCTCTCTCTGTTTGTTTTTTACAGCTGTCATATTAGCTTGGGGTGACATCATTTCCTGCTGGAGGCTCTCCCTGCTTTCTCATAGCTCTGGGCTCAGATTACAGCAGGGAGGGGAGGAGGGAGGGGGGGAAAGGGGGGGAGAGGAAGAGAGGAGCAAACTGAGCATGCTCATGCCCTGTCCTGGAGGTTTAAGCTGAAAACAGGAAGTCAGAAGCACATGTATACACAATAGAAGGAAAATAAATGTGGTGTTTCTTTTGACAGAGGACTCAGAGCAGTATTATTTTGAGGGTTTACTGGTGTTTTATATAGATCTTTCTGATAAAGCTTTCTTAATTTTAGCCCTTCCTTCTCCTTTAAGAGAAATTACAAAGTTAGAAATTTTACAGCAATTATATTATTAATGTGCTGTGATTTATAGGTGCCTAGTTATCAAGTTGTGGAAAATGTTTTACACTGAAAAAAATGGTGTCAAATAAATGGGTTGTTTATCATATCATAATGTTGTTCTGCTTACCCTTATTTACCAGAATCCATCACCATTTCTGAAATCAGCTGTGAAAATGTATTGCAATGGTGGTGATATTTATGAAGGTGTGTATTTTCATGTCTACTACCACAATCCATTAAAGTCAAACAGGCTGGTGAATATTCCTGAGTAAAAATGCTGTGTAGGAATTGGTGTAGTTTATTAAGTCGGGTTTGTATTTTGTTATGCTTTAGAAAGTCAAGCCTTGTTTTTATTCTTACACTGGATTTTAAACCGTTTTTCAAAGCAGAATTTTAGCCTCAAATTTGTTATCCCAAGATTTTATGCAGTGTACCATGAGTGAAAGGGGTGACGTGTGGGGAATTCTAACTCTACTTTTTTACACAGCTTGATAAATATGCCCCTGACATGTTTTATTATGTTATTTTTGAAAGAAGATTCTGAAAGTAGAGTAATATATAATGGTACTATACCTCCTCTGGTTGTCAGACTATTCTCCTCTAATATATTACACTTTTATATATTTCTCTGTCCCCCCTTTTTTTTTTTTACAATAATTTCTTACTATTACCTCATCAGGGTGCCATTTCTACCATATTCATGATGGCAGAAGACCATGTTTTACCTGTTTGCAATGGCATTATTTCTCTCTAGAGAATTGGGTGAATAACCTGAGGTATCTACAAGCATGTAGAAAACATTAAACTAGACAGATATAACTGGATGAACCTCCATCCTCTAGAGGAAGAAAAGGAGGCATTGTACTTTATCTGTATATTATAGCCAAAATCACCATACAGATTACAATCTTCATCATGCAATAAGCATGTTATGATTTTCAACACATTCAGAGGCAATCCATCAGCTTTCACAGGCTAACTTAGAAGATCCTCCATTATTAGCATGATAAGAAGGCAACGATTGTCAGGAAGTAAGTGAGAGTACTAGATGTAATACAATAAGAGGTGACAGATGAAAAAGAGTTTAGGGGGTGAATCAAAAGTAACACAGGGTGCCTTTGCAGTAAAGTTTTATACATTTGGTTATTTCTTCACTGAGATATTAGAAAATATGTACTCTTCATCATTTGTGTTTGGTAAGAAATATCAAGAAATAAACATTGTGTTTTAACACTCTCCATGCTGAAGGGCCCTCTGGCTCTGAAAGGATTAAACTATGAGTGTAGCTTAGTGCTCTGAAGTATATAAACGTACAGGATAGTTTAAAGGGCTTTTGTCTTTAATTAAAACTGCCTTACTTTTAAAATAAATTCATGTTCTTTAAGAAATTGATTTTTTGAAACAAAAGATGTGAGTTTTCTTGTACAGGGTAAATGTCACTCTGTTCATGGCTGAGGTTTGCTGCAAGTCAAGACTTGTACTATTTCATCAGGTTGCCATGGAAACATGGCTAACTGTCATCTCAACTCAAGCCGCTGATGGTTTTATTTGTAGGTTTGCAGGATTATTAAAATTTAACAAAAATTATTGATTTTCTTTTTATTAACTGTGGTGTGTGCTTACCAGAGATATTCTGGCACAATCAAATTTTTCCGGTCATAATAAAAAAAAATATATTTCTGTATTTGTATTTATATATTTTTTTTTTGGAGTTGAAAGAGAGAGGTTATTTAAAAGCGCCTGGTGAAATATTTTTCTCTTTCTCTATCTTTTTTATATCCAGTAGTTGTTTCAAATGTGATGTATTGTCCTCAGCAATTGAGCACTCTCAGTGAATTGTATTTTACAAATCATTTTCCATTTTCTTTGTTTACAGCAAGACAAAATGCCTCCCAAAATCACAGTTAGTCAGACTTTAACTTAACATAAAAGATACCTGTCAGAACATGAAATGGTGTATCAGCATGCCAAATTGTTGAAGTTCTTCATTTTATTTATGTACTGTGGAACCTGGCACAATGCTTCAGTGCACTACATTTTGAAAGTATATATTTGTCTGTGCCCAAAAGAAACTATTACATTTTTTTTCATAAATGAGTCTGGTGAAAAACTTATTTACATCAACTTTATCTAATGGCCTGTATAAGTGCTTTTATGCAAAATAGGCCAGAGACTAGAATTTACTTTTCATATTGGAAGGCCCCATTTAAGACACCTTGAGTGGCCATTGCAATTATGTTGACACAATATGAGAGATCTGATGATGACTGCACAAAGTAATTTTTAGATTTGTATTAAACAATGTATTTTGGCTTTCTCTGTGTTGCTTCTCACTTACGTGCTGTATTTGGCAAAAGACCACCAAGGTCATGATTTTTCTTCAAATAGAAAACATCCCTAGTTGATTAACATTAAAAAGATTGCTTTGTATTATGCTTGACATTAATACAATTTTTACATTGAAATATCTATTAATAAGGCAATCTGCTCACATTCATATTAATATGTGATTCACTCACAGCTCTGTTGTTACCCTTTTGTGGAAGAAGCATACTTAAAAGAAGAAACGGTACACACAGTTCCTGGCTGCATATATGTACCTGTGCTTAAATGAAAAGCTGTTTATAATATGCATTAATTGGGCTCTGCTGATAATTGCAGAATTGCATCTGCATTTCATTTCAACTATGCTAGGGAGGCAGAGATGAGGTCCTTGATGAATCTGAAAATGTTTTCTTGCTCAGTTGTAATAAAGCTGACACCCTCATAAGTCATTCGCTGAACACCATTTTCTCCCCATTTAAACCCCATCCTGTTCAGTGCCTAAGCTTGTCTGTGTTACCATTCCTTGCTTAAGTCTTGCATTATATATTTCCTTGCTATCCACTGAATTTTGGCCTGTTTTTTTATATTGATCTTGTTTTGCTTTGATTGCTGCCTGTAACCAATTTTGGAGTGCCTTATTATGATACCTGTCCACTTAATGAACTCAGAACACCTTTTACTCTACTGGTCAAAGCACTCAATTAATTCATTTTGCTTCCAGTCAAGTAATGTTAGGACTGCCTCCATTTTTCCAATCATCAATAGGACCATGTCACAGATTTTTTGGGAAAAGGACTTCCTGCTTTCTTCACTGTGTCTACCACAGCCTTCAGTAGTCTACTGTCTGTGTAGCATTATCATATGTTCCAGAAGACTCTATGACTGTGCTACTAAACTCATCCCAGGCACCTTCATGACAAAGTTTGTTCTTTGTCCCAGCCCAAGCTTCAAGCTATGAAGGAATATGTACAATTTATGTATGTAAAAAAGTGGGGAGGGGCATGCCTTAATTAATGATGTCCTAAGGGATTTCCTTAACCAATTCCTTCTGGTTTACATTCTTGTTTATTCTTCAACCTTATCACAACATGGTACACATGTCAAAAATGCCTTACTTCGTCTAAGAAAAAAAATAATTTCCACCAAGCTCAAAAAGTGTTGCACTGAGAAGTAAAATATTGCTTTCATAGCCTGTAGTCTGTCTATTAAAAAGTTCTGATTTGGGTCCCTTTAAGGTTTCTGCAGTTCAAGATTAGGCTCCTCCTAAATCTTCCAAGTTGTCCAGTGCTTTCTAGGTCTACTATAAACAATTCATAAAGGACTTTTCTGAAATTGTTTCACATCCTGATCACTCTGCACCGAAGAGTATTAAGTTTCAATGTTCTTCTGAATCCAACAAGCTTTTTAAACTTTAAAGCAGGTCTTATCCTTCATTTCTTTATTCTTTAAGTAAATATTGATGTGTGTGTTGTCTTGTGTTCATGGCAAGCTTTAGCCCTTGCCTTGTTCTCCCAAACACTTATGTGTAGAATAATTGCCATATTGGAAGTCAAGAGGAATTTCTTCCTCTTTAGTTGAAGAACCGAATATCCTTCCTTTCAGCATAATTTTTTCATTTCTTCCAACTAGATGGGCAACAATCTGTCATTCCTCCATTCCAAGAAAATTCATTAAACTGCTTTGGACCATATAAAGTCTTGTAAATGCTGTCAGGGTAAACCTCAGGTTGGCAGGAGGGAGCCTGAATTAGAACTGGTGACAAGCTGTCTTCTATGCAGCCTACTTGCCACTGCTCTATCTGAGTATGCAGGAGGATTTGGCCACGTGTGCTCAAAGTTTGTCATCAGCATAGCTATAAATACTGATGGACAAATTTGTGCCATTTCGCTTCACCAGAAAATTCGAGAATTTCCTGTGAAATTCGCGAAACGGTGAAAAATTCACGAAACGGTGCTGGCATCTCGTTTTTTGACGCCGGTGGCCATTTTTGCGAATTTTCACCAGCAAAAGGCAGGCAGGGCAGGCAGCAAACAACAATCACACATAAGTCCATATAAAAGGACGAGGTCAGGGGCAGGCTGAAGACAGAGGGTAGTCCAGTAGATAGGCCGCAGTGGAATACCAGGAGATCCAATAGAGTTCAGGTAAAGGGGAAACTGGAGCAGAGGAACAAGGTGTGGAACAGAGAACCAGCAGGAATACATGCAAAAGGAACACAGGGCTATCAATAACACAGGCTGGATGGGGCTGCAATGACCAAGCCACCAAGAGTTGCTTCTTATGGGCTTACAGTATAAAGCTCCTTAACTGGAAACACTTGATGTTAACAAGTTAGGAGGAGCAAGAGACCAGCAGGAAGATAGCGACCCATGTCCATCAGGATATTTAACCCATACCAACTGTGAAAACTCCCAGTGGCTGAGAAAGTTCAGGCATGGGCCATCATGCAGACCAGGGTTTGAGTCCCAGTGGATCCTGACAGTTCAATTATGTTTCTGGGAAGCTAGGCTTGCCTGTCTGTCTACTTTTATGTTTCCCTTCTTAAAAAGGACCTGTCATCTTAAGAAATAATTCCAAATCCTATTTTATCATGTTAGTCAAGCAAAATATACCTTTACTTATACTACATAAATTATTTAAATCTTGTTTCCTTCAGCCTGGTAATTCATAATTAGTGATGGGCGAATAAATTCGCCTGGCACGAATTTGCTGCGAATTTCTGTGTTTCGCCGCAAGCGAATACAGTTGCGACTCTACCGTGAAAATTTGCCGGTGAAAATTCGCCAGCGTCAATTTCTGATTTTCACGATTTTTTGTGAAAACCTTCAAATTTCATGATTTGTTAGTGAAATCCTTCAAATTACATGATTTTTTAGTGAAATCATTCAAATTTCACGATTTTTTTGTGAAAACCTTCAAATTTCATGATTTTTAAGTGAAAATGTCAGAATTTCACTTTTCTTTTTCTGGAAACCGTTCGAATTTGCGTTTTTTTTCGTGAACTTTCAAATTTCACAATTTTTCACTAATATTTCTAAATTCTCCCATCACTATTCATAATTATAGCAAGCAGGCAGCTGCCATTTTGTGGACAATGTTATTAATGCAAGCCTTGCATTATCTTAAAATCTGATGGCAATCCCCATGCACAGGCTACATAATTATATGGTAGTGAGGGAGGGGGAATGTAGGGAGTGCAGTGAAATATAGGAAGTGCTGAATGTAAAGTGAAAGCAATTGCCTGCCCCACCCGCAGACAATAAATGATTGACAGCTGAAATTTTTAAATGATTTTACTACAGTTATGGATGTTTTAATAAAAAAAATAATTAATTTGAAAAGAACTTTAAACCAGTCACTACCAATGCATTATTGTCTTCTTCCACCTTGCAACTCTAAATAATTCTAATTCTAGAGCATTGTAGATAGCAGGTTGCTAATGGTAAGCTTTAACACCTGATATAGTGGAGGGGTTATGTGGCAGAGGAGCAAGCCTTGCTTCTTAATGAAGATGTACATGGCTGTTTTATGAAAAATATTTTTTTTGAGCTCCATCAAAGGCTTCACAAAAATTTTTACAAATTGTTGTTTGCTTACTTTAAAGGGGTTGTTCACTTTTAGTATGTAACAGATTGTCCTGTTTATAACAACTCTATTCAGTTGGTCTTCATTTATATATGTTTTATAATTTTTCACTGGCTTCTACCTTTTCTAGGGTTACTGACTGATGTTATTTATCTTTCTATTTAGGACTAATTCATATTTTAGTTTCTTGTTTAAACTGCTGCCTGGTTGATAGGGTAAATTGGACCCTAGCAACCAGATTTCTAAACCAGAGAGCTGCTGAACAAAAAGCTGAATAACAAATGTCACAAAAAATAAAAATTGAAGACAAGTTGCTAATTGTCTCAGATCACGTATCACTGTCTATATCATACTAACATTCAACTTAAGGTGAACTATCCCATTATGACTGACCGTCACTGCCATCAGGTGGAAAAAAACTATTTCATCCTGTTACAGATCTTCATTTAACCTATGGGCAATGCTGACTGAAATACATCAGCAGCAGGTGCATGTCTGCTCAAACATTTAGCATATATGAGTTGGAGACTAATCTCTCAATCAAATTTGTGTTGTTTCCCTTAGGGTAGAACTGAATGGTGCGGCTCGAGCCGACATGTTGCCATGCGATGAAACGCATGCGACATGACGGATGTCCTGAAGATACAGTAAGTTAAGGAGAAATCGCAGGTAAGAACTACATGTATTGTATTTGTGGTCAGCACGCTAGGTTTTATCTGGCTGTCAGATGAAAACGTAACGTGCAGACCACAAAATACAAAAGGCTGCAATCCCTGTGTAAAATGTATACTGAGGCAATAGAACTTTTTATGAACCAGATGCAAGATGAGTGTAGGACTGGTCATACCGGGGATACCTTTGACATAGTCAGCCATCTTAAATATATTTCAATATATGGACAAACAATCTTTGTTTTGTCAATGTCCTAAATATAATGATAATGGGTTGAGTGCAGAGGACCTATTGTATTTGTCTATAGTGATATCATCTTTAACCAATTTATTAAGAAAGGAACACATGAAGGCTCATTTATCAGCACACTGCATTGTGAAATTGTGAATCAGACACAAATGTACTGAAAATCTTATCTGTTCATCATCATTTCCAATGCTAACATCTGAGCTCAATTCTTTAGGAACTAGTACATTACCTCTATTGTTACAGGCCACTATAGGAACATTGGACAAACCTACACCTCTAAAGAATGCCTGTAGGAAGAAGTAGTCTAAGGGACCTGGTGTAAGGGGCATGAGTTATGAAGGAAAACTGCGCCTAGTAGGCAAACAAGCCCCTCACTCTTGGTTACAATTGTTTAATATTATGTATTTGTTTACATTGCCCTACACTTAACTGATGTTGGTATATGTTGGTTGTTATTTATGTAAATTTGTTAAGAAAAAGGTTGCAGCCTTTTGTACTCAAAAACATCTCATGTGGACTGAGCTTGTTGTTGTTGGGAGGTGCCTGTCAGATTGACACTGCCCTGTCAAGATTTGGATGCCAGGGTACAGAGCTTCCTAGCTCATTCCATCCACTGGTGTTCCCTGACTTGTCTGAATTACATGCAAGCTTGGGGACCTCCAAGTTGACTTATGTGCACCTTCCCCTTCCCTTGTAGGAAATAATGGATAATATTTGGTGCCTGTTTCAAGCTGTGCTAAAAATGATCATAAACTTTAATAATGGCCTCTTTATTGGAGCCCCTTATAAACCCGCTATGGTCCCTGTCCATGTTTCAAATCAGTGGTGGGCATGTCCTAATGGTCCATGCCAGAATCACAGTATGAGGTGGAAGCCAGTTACAGCACTGCACTCACACAAGATAGGCTACAGATCACTCTCAGGTCCCGATAGTTGCTGATTGGTTAGCATCCTACAGTCCAAATGCTAAGTGCTGCTTGCTCCCCTGCTCAGCCTGGGAAAGCAGCCAACAAACAGTGGAACAAGGGGGCAGCGTTAGTATAGTTTTTGGAGACATTTTCGATAAAGCGTCTCAAAACAACTTACTCTGTTCTATATTTTGAGGAGTATATGGCACATTTTTGTTTTTTACACACTATGTCCCCTTTAATAACTGTTATGCAAGGATTGAGCCCCATTATAATGAATGCATTTCTTGCCCAGTGTTCCTTTCCCTGTAAACACATATAGTAGGTATATCCTTCACTTTCTGTTCTACATCTTTTCAATTACGTCCTCCTCAGTTAGTGTAGGATAGTTTAATTAAAAAATGAGAGGAGAAAAACTGAAACTGACCCTAGCACTGGAAAGCCTATACATTCTAAAAAGATGCATCGCTGTGCACAACAGTCATACAATATACTGTAAATAGTCAAATGCAGCAGAATTTTCAACAGATACAAATAAAAATAGTGCAACCTGTATCAATAATGAAGAAACACCTGTGTAGTGAGCTTCTCCACAACATCAAAACTTAATAGTAATCCAAGCTAGACACAATGGTCCTGGTGACTTATTATAAGACAAATAATATACCACACAGTTGCTGAAAGGGGCAATACAAATATTAATTTCTTGCACTAAACAAGGCAAACATTGAAAATGGAAGAACTACAAGAAACTGTTTCAAACTAAACTCAACAATGTTAAATATAATTATATAAGAAGACAACTGAGATTCCATTGGATGGGTCTGCCACAGCTTTGTTTAACATAATTATTACAGTCTTTGTTATTCCACAACCAATTATAAAATACCCAACTGCCAACCACACCAGCCGCAGTGAGCATGTAAACTAAATCATGGAAACTGTACCAAACAGCAAGAACACATTTAAATATCCTCCAACTGCTGTGACATAACCCATACCAAATAAATAACATAATGATGAAGAAAGTACAATAGAAAGATAGCATAATATGTATAAATGCAGTGGAGGGTGGGCGGTGGGGTGTTCCAGATGCCCAAGTGAAAAGGCTAGTAAGGCATTCCCTTTGCTTTAAATATCAACCCCTCCTCCAGAAACCAGAAAGAAATTCTTAGCTGATGAAGTAGCAGTTTCTATGTAATTTATTTAACCTTGATATTTTCTCTATAGCTCACCTCTTTTTATTCTGCTTTCTCTGTCTTTTTCCCCCATCTGAGGGCCCCCAAAAAGGAAACAGGCACCAGATGCAACATGGTTAAAGATGGCAGTCACCAAACCTGTTGTGCAAGGCTGCTGGAATGGGGGCCCCTGGACTTTATTTAACACCTTTATATGTACCCCCCCCCTCATAAATGCAGGTCTGCATTGCAGTCTCCACCTAGCCATGAATTTCACCAGATGCAGATGCACAGGGGGTGAACTTTTGTGTTTCCCTTTTGTGCTCTTGTCACATGATAGTCATGTTTTGGATGTAGTCACTCTTGGGAGACAAACAGGGGTGCTGCAACAATTAGGCGAATTGAGAAACTCACCTCTGGATCCACCTCCAGTGCCAGAGGGGGAGAGGGGAGGTGGCAACAGCAAGCTGCCTCACAGTGGCAGAGGGGACAGAATTGCCCCTGGAGACATGCATTCTTATTGTGATTGCAAGTGCAAAGCACACAAATCTTAGTGTGCATTGACACCATTCACAAAGCTACTTGTGCATATACAGTAAGTGTCCTAACAACCTGCAGAAGCCCCAATGCACCAGTCCTGCTTGATCTGATTAATTAGGTGCAAGTGCATGTTTTGACCCAAAGGAAACATGGATTTCCAGCACCATAGGCAAAGTAGGTCTAGTCCAGTTTTTATATACTCATGTGCCTTGTTATACTGTATAACCCAGTGATAGATTCTAACATATTAGCAGTGTAAGCATGATGTAGTGGAATAAAAAGTTATGCTGGATGTTCTTACTTCAGCTTGCATTTTTAGGGTTAAAATGCAGATTCTAAACTGCCAGGATCTTTGCCTCCCAGTAGTAGGATTGGTACTAGAACATGAGATAACCATGTTTATTAGTGCATACTAATAAATAGAAACTGCCCTTTCTTGCCTTTATTATTTTTATTTAGCATCACTGGATATTTAATTATCTCTACAAATTATCACTATATTTGTGCTTGTCCCCTAGCCACCTCCCATGAGCTTTAAAGCATCATATTTTTACCAGGCTGGCTGTCTGCTCTGGATGACTAATCGCCATGGCACCTGGTGCATTCAGGCAGGCCAGAGTACTGGAATAGTCATACCTAGTTATGTCAGCACACCTGATGTTTTATTAACCACTATTGATTTTTTTTTACCCAAGGGAATTTTTTTTTCTTATTCTTGGAAAAAAGGGCAACCTTGCAGTTGTGAAAGGCGATGAAGAGATGAATTGATAATGAATGTTTTTCTCACATTGTGTGTTTTATAGATTATTATTATTATTATTAGCATTGTCGTTATTTGAATTCTCTGTAGTGAAACTTTGCATTTTTGGCACAGAAATGGAATGAGAAAAAACAATGTCATTTCGATAACTCAAAGGCTTTCTGGAAGGTCATTTATTTATTTATATTTAAAAGAGACTGACATTCTTAGCAGTTGCTTTTATATTTGAGCATTTCATTATAGGCTGCAATGAACCATGCTTGAAGGCAGTGAAATCATGATAATTTGCAATGATGGCTATTGGGAGTAGCTTGGAATAAACAGTGCAGAATGTAAGAAGTATTTATAGGTCTAGAAAAAGAATAAATGGACATTGTAATTTATCATATGGTTTTAAATATACTTTATAATTAAAATAATATGTAATATAACCCAGTCTTTAGACAATATTACAATTTGTCACGCGATTCATAGATAGATTTTTACAAATTTACTTTGATCAAAAGGAGTACTATTTGTCCATTATATAGCCTTTTGCTGAGATTTGCTATAAAGACAAGTGATGTCAAAAATTGTGAAAAGTGGTTCAAAATAAATGACATATTTATAAAGCTCTGATGTTGACCTTTAGTGTGAATCAACCCAACACCTCATAATTGTGTCATTCCATAAAACATTTTTTTTGGAACTTTTACAATGTTCTAGAATGATCTATTCTTGGCAAATTTTCAGTTGGTCATTTTGTATGTGTTATCCTTTTTATTATTTGGTATTTTTTCTGTCTTTTTCCAGCTTTCAAATGGGGTCAACAATTTTAACAAAAAGTAAACAATTTTATTGTTATTGTTACTTTAAATCAATTATCTTTCTGTTCAGGCTCTCTCCTATTCATATTCTAGTCTCATTCAAACCACTGCCTGGTGACTAATGTAGACCGAACTCTAGCAAACAGCGCCACAGTGAGTTGCACCTAAAATCAATTTCATTAAAGGTACTTGCTTCAAAATGCAGTCCTTGTACTTCCGCTCAGTCCTTGCTGCCTTCCGTTCTCAACTGAGCACTGTTGTGTCTATTGACACAGAGGAGCCCTCAAGCTATTGCTACCTCCTGGGAGCAGACATCATGTCAGACAGATTTCGAAATTATTCTGTGCAATTGTGCCTGATTTGTGACCATTGTTCAGGATACAATTGGGGTAGGCTAAGAGCATTGCACATTTGCATCTGCAATGATGCAGGAATTCTGGGGGAAAAACAGTGTATTGTCCATGCTGCGCCTCGGTGAGTGAATGTTCCATGTTATGTTTGCCCAGGAGCAGTTACCCATAGTAATCAATCAACAAGTAGCATTTACTGGTCACCAACATCCTATTGGTTATGGGTTATTGATTACCACTGGGCAAACCTAGTGACTTTTATTATATATGGGTTAAATATTAAAAAGAAAATAAAAAAATGAATAAACCAAATTGACTCTGTGCCCTGCCCTTCAGTCAAAGCTTGGACAACCCCAATTCAGGTGGTGCTAAGGCAACAAAATAGAAAAAAACATTCAAATATTGGTCACTAGCAACCAAAATAAAAGCCATATTCACAGAATTCACTAGGATAAAAAAAAAGTTTTTATTCATAATGTGCTTTTGAGATACTAATACACCACAGTTATGACACTAAAAAACATCAAAATATTTTGTGAAAACACTATAAAAAACTTCAGAGGGAGCTCCCATCACACATAAAAAAAATTGTATATCTGGTGCCCAGTATTACCATGTGCCAATACAAGTATATAAAAAGAGCAAATCCAGGTAGAAGTGGGGCACTAGAAGGTTGCACGGTGGATGCCGGCTAAAGTTCAGACTGTCCTCGGCATGCAAACTTTGTCCAGAAGTTGGCCCGGACCTGCCCATTCGCGATTAAACCTGCAGGTCCTGCAGGCTTCGGGTCTGCCTACACATCACTAATATATACCTATACAGGCTTATCTATACATGTCCATATATAAAAATAATATATACACATGGAGGCATTAAAGTGGACCTGTCACCCAGACACAGAAATCTGTATAATAAAAGTTCTGAAGGAAACAAGATTAAAATAATTTATATAGTGTAATTAAAATTCATTTTGCTTGACTAATGTGATAAAATAGGATTTTGAATAATTTTTTTGGGTGACGGGTCCCTTTTCAAAGACCCAAGCAAAACATCACATGACAGGGTATTCCACAAACTCACTGCCCTGAAATGTGAAGAAACAGCAGATCGCTGCTACAAAAAAAAGTTTTGTTCCTTAAGTCTAAAGGGATGGCCTCTTGTTCTTTTATATGTAAAAAAATATCCCCCGCTATCTGCCTATAATATACTCTAACACCCCAAACCATGTAAGCCTTTACTAATAACTGAATTAGTATATTTCTTTTACCATTTTTAATAATGGCACCACATTAGAAATTCACCAATTTCTCTGCACCATGCCAACCCTGCGTGATAAAAGCTGCTTGAATTATTTCTTTTAAAACCAAAACAATTTAATAATTGGTTGATCCTTTTAAACTGACACATTATAACTTCTGTTATACCTGGATATACACCCATATCTTTTAATGATTTGTTTCTGGGACACTGTACTCGCACTGCATTTTAATAAGTTGCCAGGAGGCAGGTCAGCAGCTAGGGACATGCCAATTTTTGTCAGCTCATTGGACTTAATTTAATGTGTTATACCAGCAGTCCTGCATTAGTATATTCATGGAGGTTGCTAGTTGTATTGTGTTAAAACATGTTTTGTGATTTTGCATATATATATATCCCTCTTATCAGTTTAGATGCACATCTCTGCACTCTCTCCAGCTCATTTATATCCCTCTGAAGGACTGGGGTCCAAATTTGCACTGCATACTCCAGATGAGGCCTTACCAGGGACCTATAACGAGGCAAAATTTTGTTTTCATCCCTTGAGTTAATGCCCTTTTTATGCAAGACAGAACTTTAGTTGCTTTAGTAGCCACAAAATGACACTGCCCACAATTAGACAACTTGTTATCTACAAAAAACCCAAGATCCTTCTCATTTATGGAAACTTCCAACACACTGCCATTTAGTGTATAACTTGCATTTATATTATTTTTGCCAAAGTGCATAACCTTGCATTTATCAACATTGAACCTCATTTTCGTTTGCTGCCCAGTTTTCCAACTTAGACAAATCACTCTGCAAAGTGGCAGCATACTGCATAGAACCTATAGTTCTGCACAATTTAGTATTATCTGCAAAAATAGAAACAGTACTTTCAATGCCCACCTCCAAACAAGTTGAAAAGCAAGGGACCTAGTAGAGAGCCCTGCACTACTCCACTAACAACACTGGTCCAATTAGAAAATGTTCCATTTACCACAACTCTTTGTAGTCTATCTTTTAGCCAGTTCTCTATCCAGGTACGAATACTATGTTCCAGGCCAACATTCCTCAATTTAACCAGTAACCTTCTGTGTGGCACTGTATCAAATGTTTTATCAAAGTCTAAGTAAATCACATCCACTGCCATCCCAGAATCGAGGTCCCTGTTTAAAAAGAAATTAAGTTAGTCTGACAAGATCGATTATGCATAAAACTATACTGGTACAAACTCATAGTATTAGGATTTGCTATGAAGTCCAGTATCTTACCCTTTATTAACCCTTCGAAAAGATTTCCTACCACTGACGTCAGACTTACTGGCATATCGTTTTGAGGCTGGGAACGGGATCCCTTTTTCAATAGCAGTACCACAATAGCAATTCACTAGTCAGCACCATGCCAGACCTCAATGAATCATGAAAAATTAAGTAAAGAGGTTTGGCTGATATTAAAGGTCCCACTCCTTCCTGCTTCATTTTTTTACTATTAACATATTTAAAAAATAATTTTGGATATACACATTGGATCTTTTTACTGCTTGCTGCAATATCCTTTTCCATATCGGGTTTAGCTTGCCTGATATCTTTTTTGCATAATTTATTGGCCTCTTTGTATATATGATTTGGCTGTCCCAGCTAACTTGAAAGTCTTAAAAGCACATCTTTTCTTACCCACCTCAACACCAACACTTCTATTGAACCAAAAAAGTTTTGCTTTGCAACGACGTTCCTTGCTTAGAAGGGGAATATACTGACATGTATATTTATTAAGCAGCATTTTAAAGACTTCCCATTTTTGTTCTGTGTTTAAAAAGCATTTCCCACTTAATATGTTGCAGAGATGCCCTTATACTGTCAAAGTTTGCACGTCTGAAATTTAGTGTTTTAGTTACTCCTTTAGAGAATTGCCTCAGCAACCGAATCTCAAAGGAGACTATGTTATGATCACTATTCCCTAAATGCTCACCCACAAAAATGCTAGAGACAAGTCCAGTATTATTACAAGGTCCAAAAGTGCGTTATTCCTAGAAGGTTCTTGAACGAACTGGAATTCTAGGTCTCCCATTTTACCTGACAAACTCCAAGCATTTGCCAGCATACAGTGGAGGTTACTACTTTTTGCAGTATTTGATTTTGAAATTTGCATTACTTAGTGGAGAATTATATGTTAAGTTAGCATTTGTATGTTCCTTGTAACAGAGGGACGTCCTTAGCTGGTAAACTGTATGCCCCCCTCACCCCCATGAACCCTTACTAATTCAACTGCCCCTTCTACCTTAGCTTCTCTATAATTCTTTATCTCACCCACACCCCTTCTTGCCTAGTTTAAACACTCCTCCAACCTCTTGGCCATTCTTTCCCCTAGCAAAGTGTACCCCCGTCCATTGCGGTGCAATCCGTCATGACTGTATAGTTTGTAACCCAAGGAAATATCATCCCAGTTCGCTAGGAACTCAAACCCTTCGTTCCTACACCAAAACCTTTAGCTCGCTAAGCTCCTGCTGTCTTCCTAAACTTGCATATGGCAGGGCAAAAAAATGAAAAAATGACATTGGAAGACCTTCCCTTAATCTTAGAGCCTGGATCCCTGAAATCACTCTTTAAGGTCTTCCTTCTACCATTTATTTTGTCATTAGTACTGGTATGTACTAAGACAGTTGGGTCATGCCCAGCCCCACACAATAATTTGTCTACCCAATCAACCACATGCCGAACCCTGGCACCAGGAATACAGCAAACTGTTCAGTTGTAGCGATCCAGATTACAGATTACCCTATCTCGAAGAAAAAATGAAGAATTAATTAAAAGGAGATTCTGTTAAAATCCCCCTAAAATACATCATTTTTATATATGGGAATCACAGGATGGGGTTTTTTCCCACCAAAATGCTTGTGTTTGTATTCCTTCCTGAAGAGCAAAGAACTAAGCATATGGACTGTAAGCGTAGGCCAATTTATTGCACTTTGCATCCTGCCACGTATTACATAAATGAGCCCGTCACTTTTCAGTGCCTTGGCCACCTCATAAAGAATCTAAACAATAATCTATATTGCTAAATCGCTTCTTCCAAGAGATTCTAACAGGGTGCCTAAACTTAGTGGTAAGACTTTGGATCTTCTCTGTGGGTAAAAGTGTTCTGGATAAGTGGGTTTCAAGATAATATATACCATATCTGTAGTAACTTAATAATATTAGAGAGTAAATAGAAAATATAAATTCCTTAATTTAACAGTGGTTTGCTTTAAAATTATGTGGTGTGCCCTTTGAGCCATATTATGCCAAATACAGTAATATGAAAATGTTTGGGAACCCCACTTTATTCTTTGGAGTTTTGTTTATCATTGACTGAGCTTTCAGAGTAGCAACTTTCGTTTAATGTATAACATGCCTTATGGAAACAGTAGTATTTCAGCAGTGACATAAAGTTTATTGGATTAACAGAAAATATTCAATTTGCATTATAACAAAATTGACAGGTGCATAAATGTGGGCACCCCAACAGAGATATTACATCAATATTTAATTGAGCCTCCTTTTGCAAATGTAACAGCCCCTAAATGCCTCGTATAGCCTTTGATGAGTGTCTGGATTCTGGATGGCAGTATTTTTGACCATTCTTCCATGCAAAATGTCTCCAGTTCAGTTAAATTTGATGGCTGTTGAACATGGACAGTCTGCTTCAAATCATCCCATAGATTTTTGATGATATTCAAGTCGGGGACTGTGACGGCGGCCATTCTAGAATATTGTACTTCTCCCTCTGCATAAATGCCTTTGTAGATTTCAAAGTGTGTTTAAGGTCATTGTCTTGATGGAATATCCAACCCCTGTGTAATTTCAACTTTGACTGATGCTTGAACATAATCCTGAAGAATTTGTTGATATTGGGTTTAATTCATCCGACACTTGACTTTAAAAAGGGCCCCAGTCCCTGAACTAGCCACACAGCCCCCAGCATGATGGAACCTCCACCAAATTTGACAGTAGGTAGCAGGTGTTTCTCTTGGAATACGCCATGTAAAGCACTTTTTATGGCCGAATAACTACATTTTTGTCTCATCAGTCCAAAGCACTTTGTTCCAAAATGACTGTGGCTTGTCTAAATGAGCTTTTGCATACAACAAGTGACCGTTTGTGGCGTGAGTGCAGAAAGGGCTTCTTTCTCATCACCCTGCCATACAGACGTTCTTTGTGCAAATTGCGCGGAATTGTAGAATGAAGTACAGATACACCATCTGCAGCAATATGATCTGCGGTCTTTGGAGGTGATGCTTGGGTTGTCTGTAACCATTCTCACAATCCGCCACATATGCCGCTCCTGTATTTTTCTTGGTATGCCAAACCTGGGATTTACAGCAACTGTGCCTGTGGCCATCCTGTTATGTTTTGGGTAGCTGAGTATGCGAAGAGTATAACAGTGCTTTATTAGCAGAGACTCATGCAGGCATTACACAACAGTAACTTTCACTTTTAAGCTGTCAGGGAGTATGCACAGTATGTCTGAACACAGTGACATCTACAGGCCATTTGTATAAACACCACATATTCCCCCTATAGTAGGAAAGCATTTGGGCAAATGTAATAAACAACAACAATGCATCTTAAAGCAATAATCTACATTATTCACATCACATAGTCCTGGGTCCATGCAGGTACTTTTCTGATTCTCTCAAGTGGTGTAGTAAATTTAGATTGTCCTTGTTTCAGTATTCCTGGTTTCTTAATTCTGACTAAAGATCCAGGCTGAAAGTGTACTTCTCCGGCACCACGTTTTCTTGCATTTGGCTTGTTGACGTTTCACAATGTCAGCAGTAGATGATTTTGTAGGTACAGTATTTTGTGGATGTTTGATGTCTGCAACATGTAACTTAGTGCGCATCTGTCTGCCATGTAATAATTCAGCTGGAGCTGATTGAGTTGATGCATGGCACGTTGCTCTGTAGTTATGTAGGAACTCTGTTGTTTACTTTCCAAGATTTCCCAGTAAGATTTGCTGTCTGTAGTGCTTCTTTCAGACTTCTGTTGAATCACTTGATTTCTCCATTTGCTTGTGGGTAATACACTGAAGATTTCCTATGCACAATTATTTCCCTCTCTCAGAAAGAATTCAAACTCAGATGAGACAAACTGTGGGCCGTTGTCTGATATTAACTCCTTTGGATTACCTTCTCTGCTGAAGACTACAGACAGAAATGTTATTACTGTAGCTGATGTTATATGAGAAACAAATGCATTTTTTTAGGCCATTTACTGTAATAGTCTATCAAGGTTATAGCAAATCTACAGTCTATAGGAGCATCTGTAAAAGGACCGACAATATCAATAGCAAGTTTTTCCCATGCTGAATCAGGAAATGGTACTGGTTTTACATCTGGTCTCAACTTAAATTTGTGTAAAAAGTTCTTTGCACAGCCCAGTGAAGTTTTGCTTTGTTCTGAAATTTTAGACACTGGCTGAGTGGCAAGCACTGGTGCTGTAGTAATGTGACCATTAATTAATTGTAGGTTTACCATTTTGTGGTATTTGATTCAAATTGTATCACTGGCAAGCAACCAAGCACAGGGATTGGATCCTTTAAGTAACTGACCAGTTTCAGGGCAGGTGAAACAAGCGGATCTTCAAGAAAATATCCTTGCAGTATAGAAACAGCTGAACCTTTATCAAGCATCAGGTTAATGGAGTGTCCTTTGTCAGCAGACGCAGTATTGACACATATAAACTTGTCTGGAATAAATGTACCAGCTTTATCCACACTTAATACTATAACATTTCTAGTAGTGACTTCATGAACATCTTTAGCTGAACTACGGCAGACAAAATGTCCTACTCTTGTGCATTTGCAGCACCGTACAGCTTCTGCAGGACATGTAACATGATTTGCTGTATGTCGTGTAGAACCACAGCGAAAGCAGTATTTTTTATTTGTATTTGCTGCACGGTTTTGCAGTGTAGGTGAATCCCTTTCCTAAGCACTGTATTTTGCCTGTGACTGTGCATCATACCTCCCAACATTTTGGAAGTAAAAAGAAGGACAAAATTTTTTTTTCACACGTAGCGCAGCAATTTTTTGACCATACCCCTTTCTGTGGCCACACCCCCTAATTACCATGTTTGTTTTACAAAATTTGGCAGCTTATCTAAACTGTGTTTTTGTGTCTCAAAATTGTTACAAAGTATCTTATTTGCACCTGTTAGCTGTTCTGGGCTCTCTGCTAAAAGCCAATTAATGAGAAACTTTGTTTCTTTTTCTGGCTGTTCAGTGCATAGAAAAGAGGGACTTTCCAGTACAAATGAGGGAACGCGGGTTGAGCTGTCAAAAGAGGGACTGTCCCTCCGAAAAAGGGACAGTTGGGAGGTATGTGTGCATTATTAGGCCACAGTGCTGAATTCACAATCTGTACATTCCCAGCAGTTCCCTGACTGAGAATTTTAGCCACTGCTACTGCTGTTTCAATTTGGCTAGCAACTGTAATAGCCTTTGCAAGGGTTAAATCCTGCTCTAGGAGCAGTCTCTCTCTAATGCGAGGTGAGTTTGTTTTTTCCACTATTTGGTCTCTTAGCATTTCATCTGCTAGATTCCCAAACTCACAGGTAACAAACAGCTCTCTGAAAGCTGCTAAAAATTGTTCTGTGGATTCACCATTACGTTGTCCACATTGGCGGAATTTATATCTTTCAGTAACCACATTACTCTTGGCATGAAAAAGTTCTTTATAGCAGTAAGAGCAGTTTCATAAGTATCATCAGCTAATCGTAATGTATAGAATATACGCTGTCCCTCTGCTCCCAGGCAGTCAATAAGTAAAGCACGCTTTCTAGCAGCAGAAATCTCCCCTTGGTCAGCAGCAATAATGTAATTTTCAAACATACGGATCCAAGCAGTAAAAGGTATGGTAGGCTCACCAGGGTTTCACTTTCACTTTTAATATGACAGGAAGTATGCACAGTATGTCTGAACACAGGGACCTCTACAGGCTATTTGTATAAACACCACAAATCCATTTCCTGATTATATTCCTTACAGTTGATGACAGTTTAAACCTCTGATATAGCTTTTTGTAGCCTTCCCCTAAACCATGATACTGAACAAACTTTGTTTTCAGATCTTTTAAGAGTTGCTTTGAGGATTTCATGCTGTCAATCTTCAGAGGAGAGTCAAACAGAAGCACAACTTGCAATTGGCAACCTTAAATACCTTTTCTCATGATTGGACACGCCTACCTATGAAGTTCAAGGCTTAACAAGCTAATCCAAACAATTTGGCGTTGCCAGTAATCAGTAACATGCATTCAAACTAGAAAAATCACAAGTGTACCCAAATTTTTAACAGCCAGTTTTTCACATTTGACTTAATTTCATACAACTGAATACTGCTTCATACAACTGAATACTACTACTTCATACAACTGAATACTGCTAATTTGTAAAACTAACTGGTTCAAAAATATGCCTGTTTGTAGTGGAATTAAATGAGGCACTTTACAATGTAATTATTAATGTATGTTTGCCAGACTGAGCAGTTAATAGAATGAGCGATGAAAAATGGAAGTCAAGCGTTATTTCAGTAGATGATATATTTAATGTTTGCAGTATGGAATATACATTCAGATGCTGACATAGCTAGTCTGATCTGTTAAAGTTCAAAGGTTTTACTTGTTAAGTCTGCTAAATCTAATCAAATATCTTGTTTCAAAAATATACAGGGAAAAAAGCTTCCTAAGACATTTTTCAGTGATCCATGGTCAGTATCGATCTCCTTTGTGAGCTTGGGTCAGTTTCAATTACATATGCCCATTTGTTTACATTTTTCTGATTGGTTAATCAGATTGAGGGTACAATATATAAATTCACTGTTTTCTTTGACACAGTGAATTATGCTGTAGATGTAGTCATTGTAAAATATAGAAGCATGGAATTCAGCCTTAAGCTACTGCAGATTTTCTTTATTTTGGCTGAAAACACATTTTATTTGGGTTGATTAAAAGTATTTGTTCACAAAATTAAAAAAAAACCCTTGTTGGCTTTTGGTCCTACCCATCCTTCAGTCCCTTAATATTGATCAGTCTCTTGCTAGAATTATCCATATGTAAGCATTGATGACCCATAAATGTTGCACATGTTCAGCCTATACAAATGTACATTAATAAAAATTAAAAAACACACTTTAGCAAGAACCATATGAAAACCCTTATTATATGTAATTCCTACGCTGCCTATTAGGGTACATAATTAAAATGCCAACAATGGAAATAAACTGGTATTGACCCTGTGAATCTGTATACAAGACAACATCAAGCCTGGTCAACACAATCAGCAACCATCAACATACATTCTCAATGAAGCATACTTAACAATATAGGGTCCATAGCTTCAAAGAACACCTGAATGAGAGAGCCACATGCAGTCCATCCCACATGGGGAGCAATTAATGATCCTGTCTCTTTAGGTTATCACTATTTCTGTTACTTGAGATTTGGAAACCAGTCAGCTAATCAAACCAAACCATTGGACAAGTTTTATTATTTTACACAGTGAATACAGATTTAGTGGGAAAAACTAGAATATCAATATGTTCATAAAAAACAGAATTTAGCCCTATTTAGATTGATTTATTCAGTAAAGCTGGTCCAGGAGTATTATGGGACTTGTAGTTTTCTTCAGTGTAACTCTTCTCTTTGAACATGTTTTGCATTTGGAAACTCTCTGGATGAAAATTAGTGTAGGGGCCGAAGGGTTAATTTCCCCTTCGGTCAGAGCCTCATGGCTGAGAGTGGGGTTTCCTAGAGTTTCCAGGGGCAGAGCTCTTGGATTGGTGCAGCATTGCTGATCCCAAAGGAAACCACAAGGTGTCGCTGTGCACCAATATAAAAGGAGAATGTCATGTGCTCACACAGTCATCTTGATTTGGATTTTGATTTGGATGCAGGATGGAGTGATTGTTGGCTGGGGTGCTGCAGTGGCAGACCACACCATATGGCTGCTATGCCCTGTGTGGGCTCAGGGATAACTTGACCCTCATATTCCTAAAGATGGATGCCAGACACTGGACTTTAAAGGCTTGTGCTATAGACAGTACTGGGAGCTACAGTTCAGCAAATGTATCAAGCAAGTGATATGCTCAGCTAAGAAAGCCTTGAGTTAAAGATTTCATCCCTGTGGATGCCTGTCAGCTCTATGTGATACTACCCATCTGTGTGACTCCTTTGGGATGAGTGTTACCTGAGGGAAGGGGTAGGAGAGGAAGAGAATCCAGCAATCTCCTGTTTGGAGAAACAGGCTGTTTGTGTGCCTGCCACGTGGGAGCAAGCACTTTCCAGTGGCAAAGTATGTGGGTAGGTAGCGCTACCTAGGACTGGTACTCTTTTGGGGACAAGGGATAGAGACTCTTGGGCTGCCAAAATTGAGTAGTGCGGGACTTTCCTGGCATTGAATTACTAGGACTGGACTGCTACAGGTTCCTAGAGTAGTGGGCATCTTTATTAATGTGATTGTAAAGTTTTACTTCCCCATTAAATTTGCATAAAAGTTAAATTTGTTATATAAGTGTGTGATTGATTTGTTTTCCTAATAGGGCCACTGCAGGTGTATTCCCGGATTCCATAAGGTGGAGGCACTGCCGAAGAAGCATTCCCAGTACCCTTTCACCTTGCAAACAGGACTCTGGACTCGAGTTTGTAAGCAGGTACGACCTTGGCACCAGGGGGGTTGGCCAAGTGGGCGTTACATTAGCTTACATTTTTGTACAGAAAAACAAAGAAGTTCTCAACCTAAAATAAACTGAATTTATCAATCCTAGGAAACATATAAAAGTGAGGTAATGCTAACTCTTACCTGGCTGTGCTGAAAGCTTTAAACTGCATTTGCATTGTGTGGCGGATTTCCTGCTGAAAGTTTTTCTCATGCGGTTTCCAATGTGCAGAAAACGCAGCTTAGTTTGGGGCATGGGCCCAGCTGTCCTTAGAAGGTGTGGAATCACTTATGCCCCAATGTGTATGTCACTCTATGTCCCTGTTTTAGGAGAAAAAGGTGTTTGTTTATGAAGGTACATATGAAGGAATCATTGCAACTTATGCACTTGTTGTACACAGAGTTGCTATTGGAAAGGCTAGGAACACATTTTTTAAATAAAAAACTGCCCAGTATACTCAAGGTGAGATCTTACCATATTTAAAGAGGCAAAATTATAATTACATCCCTTTTTTTTAATATAGTACTTTATTAGTAGCCATTGGATGACTGTCTAGAGTTACACAGTTTGTTCTAGACAAAGTCCCCAAATCCCTGTACCATACAGAGTATAACTAGCACATATTATTCCTACATGGAATTTATAATTTTGCACAATTTAGGTATCATCTGCAAAAATATAGACAGTACTTACAATCGAATTAATAAATAATTTAAATAATAAAGGGCCAATGACAGACCCCTATGGTGCGCAACAACACTGACCAATTAGGAAATATGTTTTATTTTCCACCACTTTGTGTAATCTATGCTTCAGCCAGTTCTTCATCCAAGTACAAAGATTATGTTCCAGGCCAATATTGATAAATTAAATCAGTAACCTTCAGAAAGGTAAAAAGAAACCCAAAACATGCAGTACATTTCCAGAGGAGGATTCGTCATAATAAGGTATTGCTTAAACTATACAAACTGCTTCAAATGAATGAGCACCCAGTAGCAATGTTAGGGAGTCAGACATATTAGCATATTCCACAGTTAAAGAAAGAAGACAACTGTTAAGAAGGGCTTAGTCATACATGGATTTTGGATAACTCAGCCACAGCTTTTTATAAACGATTGTTTTTTATACCCATTCCGTACTATGCAAGTTTTTATGCATTCTTTCCTCTCAATAACAAGGAAAACATACCAATAGTGTGCAGCGTATTCTCAGAGGATGCACTGCCATATACTGCTGACCTATACAGAATAATGGAGAAAAAATCACCCAGTAGCAGGTTAAGGAAAATGTCAGTCAAAAGCATCCTAACTTGCTCAGTAAATTATTTAGGCTGCAGGGTAAAATCATCCTAATATCTCTAATATGAAATAAACAGTTCTACTATCTGCTGTTGCAGGGAAATCATGTGTGGTTGCTAAAGAGGTTGTCCCTTGCATTAGTCACATGATTGGAGAAGTGGATTATACAACATGAAGTGGGAGAGACCTGAAAATGATTTTGAATACATGTTAGTGTGGTGCAAAAAAGTCTGAGCATAACTAGGTGTGCAGACTGGGGAAAAGCTGCTGTGTAAAATAACTCTAATACACACACAATGGTACACAATTGTCTTATGTACTTAGAAGATGTTGCTTTTGAATACTCTCCAGTGAAAAGTTTCCACTTTGTGGATTGACATCCTCTTTTAAAATCTAGGTTGATTTTATCTAATACTAATTTGATCCTTCAACTTGACACAAAGGGGCAAATTCACAAAGATGCGAAGTTGCGCCAGGCGCAACTTCGCCGCACTTTGCCACACTTTGCCGCACTTCGCCAGGCGTAGTTTCGCCAGCGCTCCGCAAATTCACTAAAATCCGAAGTTGCGCTCAGGGGTAGCATAAGGTTGCGAAGTTGCGCTAGCGTTGATTCGCTATGTAAAGCGAAGTTACGCTAGCGCAGGCTAATTTGCATACGGCTCGAAATTCAAATTTCAATGGACTAATACGTATCAGCACTACAAATGCCTAGAAAACCTTCAAATCAGCAAATAAAAATTTTATTTTGCCCTACACATGTGCCCACTGTCTAGGTAAGTTGCCATGAGTCAGGAAATGTAGGGGGGAAGGAGGGGAGCCCCAAAAAATTTTTCGATCTTGTTCAGCCTATCACCCATCATGTAGAAAATATGCCAGCGTTTTTTGGGACTTAGAAAAAAATTTGACTTTTTTTTAAACAATCCCTATCTACTCTATTGCGCTCCGCCAGGTCTGAGGTGGCGAAGGAAGTCTAGCGTAAAAGGTAGCGTTCGGTACACTGCGCAAGTTAGTGAATTTGCGTAGTTACGTCGCTAGCGAAAATTCGCCTGGCGTAAGGGTGCGAAGTAACTCTAGCGAAACTACACCAGCGTTCGTTAGTGAATTTGCGCAGTAACGAAAATGCCAAACGCTAGCGAATTAACGCTAGAGTTCGGCGCTTCGGCGCTTAGTGAATTTGCCCCAAAGTATCTTCCACTGTTGCCAGTGCTGTTGATTCTACTTTAGGGTTTTTTTAAATCTATGTGCCGTTATGTTGTCTGGCATTTTGCAGTGCTGAAAGAGTTGCACACAAACTGCTAAGGGACATCCTGCATTCTTCTGTTTGTGTAAAATTATACAATCAGCTAAAAAGACATACTGTACAATATTGCTGTTGAAGTTCAGGACATTGATAGTCACAAGACAGAACATAATTTAATTAAAAAAAAAAAATAACCCTTGCTCTTACAGCCATATGAAAAAGTTTGGGAACCCCTCTTAATTCTTTTGGAGTTGTGTTTATCATTGGCTGAGCTTTCAAAGTAGCAACTTCCTTTTAATATATAACATGCCTTATGGAAACAGTAGTATTTCAGGTGTGACATAAAGTTTAGTGGATTAACAGAAAATATGCAATATGCCTCATAACAAGGGCCCGAGTCCCTGAACTAGCAACACAGCCCCACAGCATGATGGAACCTCCACCAAAGTTGACAGTAGGTAGCAGGTGTTTTTCTTGGAATGCAGTGTTGTTCTTCCGCCATGCAAAGCGCTTTTTGTTATGACCAAATAACTACATTTTTGTCTCATCAGTCCAAAGCACTTTGTTCCAAAATCACTGGGGGTTGTCTAAATGAGCTTTTGCATACAACAAGCGACTGTGTTTGCGTGAGTGCAGAAAGTACTTCTTTCTCATCACCCTGCCAAACAGATGTTCTTTGTGCAAATTGCACTGAATTGTAGAACGACGTACAGCTACACCATCTGCAGCAAGATGTTCTTGCAGGTCTTTGGAGGTGATGTTTGGGTTGTCTGTAACCATTCTCACAATCCTCTGCATATGTCGCCCCTGTATTTTTCTTGGCCTGCCAGACCTGGGTTTTACAGTAACTGTGCCTGTGAACCACATGCTGTCACTCTTCAGAGGAGAGTCAAACAGAAGCACAACTTGCCATTGGTCACCTTAAAGGGGATGTATTGTCAAAAATACATCCCCCCGTTTGCCCTTGGTGAACCGATATAAGCCTTTTTCTAATTGCAATCAATTATTTTTTATCATCGGTTTTCATTTGCGCTTCAGTTTAAAGTTGCGTGCAATCCATTCCCCCACATACTGTAGCTGCTCTTTCAGCTGTGAGCAAAACCTTCACAGCCTACGGCCGTCTCTGTTGTTTGACCCGCCTGCCTCTTCTACTGTTCCCGCCGCCTACCAATGAAGAAATACCTTTTCTTGTGATTGGCCACACCTGCCTATGAAGTTCAAGGCTTAATGAGTGAATCCAACCAATTTGATGTTGCCAATAATCAGTATTGAGCAGTTACATGCATTCAAATTAGCAAAATTACAGTTTTTCACATTTGATTTACAAGAGGGAGTACTTTATTCACTATATAATATAAATCCACAATTATCTGGGGCCATATTAAAAAATAAGTTTGAAAGTGAATATTACATGATAAACATATTTCCCATAAAATTATTTGTAAAATTATTTAGATTGAAAATAACATGTTTTTATATTACTTCTCTCATCAGTTGTGCTTGCTCAGCATATCTCTTAATTATTTTATTAAATATTGCTGCTATAATTGGTTTGGAGAAAAAATACACTGTGGTTACATTGTTTGCACTTCTACCTTTTAAGCACTATCTTCTCTTCCATAGCTAACTCTAGTTTAGTTCCGTGGGGATGCAGCATTTGTAAAGGAATCAATTATCCATTTGTTAGTCACAGGAAGCATTACAAATTATACATTAGTGGATTGATTCTTCAAGTTTACTATCAGGGGAAGCATAATATATGATGATGTTGAGTATCCAGAAAAGGAGGTCTATTTCCAGTGTTTTACATTTTAATTGAATATTGCGCAAGGTAGATTTGTTATGTTTTACTCTTTTGTCTGCAAGTTTAAAAAGAAAATAATAAGCGTGCATAAACAAGGCACGTGTTAGTCTTTGAAAGGGACCTTAATCCTAGCTGCTATAGGTGAAAAAGTAGGGTGTCTGCATATATATATATATATATATATATATATATATATATATATTTAAAAAAAATAGATGAAAAAGAGGAGCTGTTCTTATTTACAGAACGTAACCTGTACAGAAAGCAGAATATTTGATATTTTATTTTTCATTGGTGTAATTTTGCAGATATTTTAGCAAATTGTTGCTTTGCCCACACAAAAAGTAAAGATCTCATCACTAATTATGCATTCATATCTATGACTTTTTAACTAAACTCTATAAAATTAATGAGATGCAGTAAGTATGGATGAAAGTAGTGAATACTGTATGTGAGAATTAGTTCTAAGGCAAGGTAAGTAATTCACTGATATTTCTCCAACAACCTTCTATGTCCAATATAACATTTGTGTCTACTGCTCTTCCAAGAGTGCAACTCCCAAACCAAAAGAAATTCCTCACCCTCTCATCCTGTTGCTTGCTTTTGAGCTATTATCGAGCAGGACAAAGATACAATTATTAGCACTTACCAGACAAGTCAGTCTATTAACACACTTCTGCTAAGTGTCAAGGCATCATGGATTATTTTTAGTCTTCTAGCATAATAAAGTTCACAAATAAAAGTCATTATAGCAAGATTCTGAAAATGGCACTTTTCATTTATTAGCAGTGCATTAGTGGGTGTTTCTCAAATGAGAACAATGCAGAATCGCTATATAGTGACTTTTTTATACAAAGAAAATCATGACAGTAACAGCATGTGTTGGGTCATACAAAAATGTTATTTAAAGAAAATGACTGTAATGTATTTTGCTAAATTATGTTCTGTTACGTTAAACTACAGACTTAAATATCTATCTATCTATTATATATACACATATATATAATTCAGTACTGCACAGACTTCCGAATAAACACAAATAACCCACCTAAACACAATGCAATTTATTGTTTATGGAATGCCACAGAAGTAACTTCACAGCCTTTCAGATTATGATGGAAACTAAAATGTGGTGATCGGCTGCCCAGAATCCATATTCTTATCATTAGCAGAGTTGCTAGCCTCACTCTTAAATCCCTCTGATTATAACCTAGTATAATTTTCCACAAATGTGCCCCAGGAAAAGTAATTACAAGAATGTCAATATTGTTATTTGTATTTAGCTGATTAACAGCCATGGGAAAAACAGAAAACATTGTAGAATGAGGAGGGGTTATATCTAGTGTGAATCATTACAGTGATATCCTCAACATTTCACTGCCCGGCTCAACGTGTGTTTGAGATGGTAGACTCGTGCCTCACTGTTATAAATCTACCAAATTGGATTTCTGTGGGCTTAAGGTTCTCAGTCTCACATTAAGACACTGGCAAACACTTATGTGTATGTTTCCCTTGAATTATTGAGACTTTTGATGAGCAATTGTAGTTTATCAGCCCATTAAAGTATCTTGCGACAGCCACATTAAATAGATATAAAATCAATATATGTACAGTCCAATTCCAAAAAGAAATGGTGTCTACTTCTACAACTGGAGACCATTTATCATGGGAGCTATATAACTAACAATTATCAGTGCTTCCAGAGAATGTTGGGCTGTGACATTTTAGGGGGTTTAATGATTGATTTTCCACTTACATGAAAGTGACTTTTTTCCAATTATTTTTATGCTGGTCTTGGTAGTTGGAGACTAGGTTGGTGTATAGAATTTTATTTTATTAATTAATTTTTCAACTGAATATAAATACACTAAGCCAATTTTTGTAAATATGGTTGTATACATTACAGCTCTGAAATAATAATACAGTTCTGAAATACATACTGTAAACTGTATGTATGTATGTATATTTTTATTTTTATAGCGCTCCTTGAGGGCAAAGCACTGTACAGCAAAACAATAAATTAGTAGTAACAAACAAGTGTTCATTGAAATAAAAAGTAACTAAGTGCATTAATAGAAATACAATTCACATAAATATGAATTATAATTACAATACAAATTAAGTGCTCAGTGTCAAGGAGAGAAAAGGCTGGAGGACCCTATGTAAAAATAATATACCAAACTGCTAAATGCAAACTGTAATTTTTTTTGTGATATTATATTTTTCATCTTTGATTCTGGTCACATTAGCAGCTTCACTTTAGCCTGCTTCTAGCAGAGCTAGTTGATATTATTAATATTACACTAAAATATAGTATGTATTTTTTTCAAGTTAGCCTTAACCTAGTAAGCATATGTTACAAATGATGTCGTAAACCCAGAAAAAAACCCAAGGTCCTGGCCTCAGCTGACACTTCTGCCTATAACAACCAATTTTTGCTTCTGGAGGAGCCCTCCATTACTCAGATGCCACCAGGTCTTATAAGAAGAGGACCAGGAAGAGAGTTCTGGGTAGGCAAGGGAACAAAACTTTTACAGAATGAACAGGAACAAGGAACGTAGTCGTGTAACAAGCCGGGTCAATACCAAATGTTCAACAAAGTACACAATCAGAAGACAAGTGCATAATCGAGGTCACAGGCTGGGTCAGAAACACCAATATCGCAGTACAGAGACAGGATCCAAGAGAGTAGTAAATAAACGTGCAAAGGTCAGGACAGGCAAGAAACTAGACAAGGTAAGGGACAGGCAGGGTCAAGAACAGATCCGAAAACACTAGAAATAGCAGTGAGTATTTGAACGATAATGTAAACATTAGATAAACCCAATAGGCTGTTTTGCTTCCAATATGGATTAATTACATTGTTGCTTGGATCAAGTACAAGGTACCATTTTATTATTACAAAGAAAAAGGAAATCATTTTTAAAAAATTTGGATTATTTGAATAAAATGGAGTCTATGGGAGACGAACTTTTCATTTTAATTCTGAACTTTATGGATAATGGATTTCAGGATAACGAGTCCCATACCTGTGTGTGTATATATATATATATATATATATATATATATAGTGATATGTCATACATTGGGGTGTTTTCTGAAGAAAGATTTTTAGTGAAGCAGTATTCAGTTGTAGGGAATTGAATCAAATGTGAATAACTGGCTGTGCAAAAATATGGGTGCCCTTGTAATTTTGCTAATTTAGATGCATGTAACTGCTCAATACTGATTACTGGCAACATCAAATTGACTGGATTAACTCGTTAAGCCTTGAACTTCATAGGCAGGTGTGTCCAATCATGAGAAAAGGTATTTTAGGTGTCCAATTGTTGCGCTTCTGTTTGACTCTGCTCTGAAAAGTGACAGCATGGGATCCTCAAAGCAACTCTCAGAAGATCTGAAAACAAAAATTGTTCAGTATCATGGATTAGGGGAAGGCTACAAAAAGCTATCTCAGAGGTTTCAACTGTAAGGAATATAATCAGGAAATGGAAGGCCACAAGCACAGTTGCTGTTAATCCTAGGTCTGGCAGGCCAAGGAAAATACAGGAGCGGCATGTGCAGTCAGAGGATTGTGAAAATGGTTACAGACAACCCAACGATAACCTCCAAAGACCTGCAAGATGGTATATCTGTACATCGTTCTACAACTCAGCGCAATTTGCACAAAGAACATCTGTATGGCAGGGTGATGAGAAAGAAGCCCTTTCTGCACTCACTCCACAGAGTCGCTTGTTGTATGCAAAAGCTCATTTAGACAAGTTACAGTAATTTTGGAACAAAGTGATTTAGAACAATGAGACAAAAATGTAGTTATTTGGTCATAACAAAAAGCGATTTGCATGGCGGAAGAAGAACATCGCATTCCAAGAAAAACACCTGCTACCTACTGTCAAATTTGGTGGAGTTCCATCATGCTGTGGGGCTGTGTGTCTAGTTCAGGGACTGGGCCTCTTGTAAAGGTCAAGGGTCAGATGAATTCAACCCAATAGCAAAATGTTCAAGCATCAGTCACAAAGTTGAAATTATGCAGGGGTTGGATATTTCAACAAGACAGTGACTCTAAACACACTAAAAAATTTCCTGTGAAATGGCAAAAAAATCACGAAACTGTGCCGGCGTCTCGTTTTTGATGCTGGCGTCTATTTTTGACACCGGCATCCATTTTTTGGATGCGGACGCACATTCGCCGGTGTCCAAAAAAACAGACGCTGGGGTCCATTTTTTTTGACACCGGCAAATTTCCGCAAATTTATTAGCCGGCGGCGAATCGCAGGAAATTGCCGCAAATTCGCGTCTGGCAAATAAATTTGCCCATCACTATATAGGAGGCTATAGGAGGCTATTGGAGGCGTCTAGAGGCTGTTACATTTGCAAACAGAGTCTCAACTAAGTATTGATGTAATATCTCTGTTGTGGTTCCCAAATTTATGCACCTGTATAATTTTGTTATGATGCATATTGCATATTTTCTGTTAATCCACTAAACTTTATGTCACTCCTGAAATACTACGGTTTCCATAAGGCATGTTATATATTAAAAGGAAGTTGCTATTTTCAAAGCTCAGCCAGTGATAAAAAAAAACCAAAGAAGTAAGAGGGGTTCCCAAACGGTTTCATATAACAATATATGTAGTATAGTATCAGCTGCATAATGACGATGATGACGACGATGAAGATAATGTGTGTTTCAGACAAGGATTAATTATTTTTCCACAGTGCTGGTAAACATTTAAAGAAATAAACATAAAGCAAAATTACCAGCATGGGTGGTTGGGAGTACAAAGAAGAGGCACAGACAGGGCCAGAAACAAGGGGTAGGCAGAAGAGGCACATGCCTAAGGTGCAAAGCTTGGGGGCGCCAGGCACGTACCTCATAAGCAGCCTACCCCAAGTCAGCCACTGAAAAAGGAAGACACACTACCTCATTTGAGCACGGTTGCTCTGGGGGGGAGGGGCAGAGTGCGACGTGGCTGGCTGGGTTGCCTGGGGCGCCCAGCGGGCATAGCCCGCCACTGGACACAGACAAAGTTATATGCCTGTAAGCAGTATTGCTGACTCCAAAGTAAATCCCAAAATAATTACCACAATGTATAATATAATGTACAGGTATGGGATCCATTATCGGGAAACCCGTTATCCAGAAAGCTACAAATTACGGAAAGACCCCAGATCCCATAGACTTCATACTATCCAAATAATCCATTGTTAAAGATTTCCTTTTTCTCTGTAATTATAAAACAGTACCTTGTACTAGATCCCAACTAAAATATAAATAATCCTTAATGGAAGCAAAACAAGCCTATTTGGTTTATTTAATGTTTACATGATTATGTCAGGTATGAAGATCTTAATTACAGAACGATCTGTTTCCTGGAAAACACGAGGTCCAGAGCATTCTGGTAAAACAGATCCCATACCTGTACTAAAAAGCTGCATAACCTAGTAAGGTACACACGTATTTACAGAATTCTGATACTTACAGGTCATTTGTCATTGCTTACCAGGAAGTATATAATATACCTGTATAGTTCACATTTCAATATAGTAAAACATATAAAGAGCATAACTTTTTTTAATCTTTTTTTCAAATCTCATCATCAATGACCAAATGCTCTTGCACAATCAGTGTAAACTCCAGTCATAACCTTTCTGCTGACTAGTTATATTTTTTAGGCCTTTGAGCTCCTGGGACCCACTACAGCCCTGAAAAGCTATTGTGTTGCTTAGTGAGCTCATATATCACCTATGAAGACAGATAATCCTTGCTACTTGCATGTGTTTGAGTGAGTCGAGTTGAATGTAAATGCTTGCTTTCTGTGATAAAAGTGTCGTATTATATTGCTTTTCATCAACATATTTAACAGTTTTAGTTGGCATCTGACATATTTTATTGTTTGTTTTCTCTCTGAAAAATAGCCAAAACATCAATTTTCCTATTAAAACTATTACTAAAAGTGACATTACTCTATCTCTTGGCATAACCAACCAAAAAAAAAAGTACTTATGTCAGGTTATTGTTGCTGAAACGAATGAAGACTATTGTTTCCATTCATTTTGATGGCAGGGACCTTGAACACTTATATGTGAAGAGACAGAAAGAAAATCTATTAATGCGTTGGATAGCAATTCTGTAAGTTTGAGTTTGGTATTATTTATACATTCAGTATCATTGTTAATATCCAAACAACAAAGATAGGTAAGAACGCGTCTCTGTAAATTTAGGTAATTTCAATACTGAAACAGTATTAAAACTAATACATCAATATATAAAAGTACACTAATTGATAGATTTATTTATTTTTCTCTTTACATGTTTGTAGATGTGAATATTGTTTGCTAGTTGTGTATTCATTTTATTTGTTTTGATAACTAGAAGTACATTTACAAATAGGGTGGAATTTTAGAAAACTGGTGGAAGTTGCATATAGTGAAATCAGGTGAAAATAGATGCATAGATGCAAAAATTGACTGTGTGTTTCAGCAATGCATATAGAACGGGTGGTACATGGGCGTTAACTGCAATGCCACTGGCTTGAACCTCCACTTGTGCATCATTTGGGATGTCCATTAGAAGATATAGGGCAGATCTTCTTGTACTCTAATCTTATGCAAGCAGGTAGTACAGGGCTCCTTTATGCATGCCAGTGCTGCAGTTAAGGAGCACAGATTTCACTTTACAAGAGCTAGGAGCAAATGTGTTATGTATGGGACTATAAGAACTTCCCCTATAATGCACTTTCATCTAGCTATTAAAAATGAGCCAGTAAACTTGTGAAAGGAAAAGAACAAGCCAAGCTAGCCATAAAATCCATGAAAGACTTATTGATTGTTCTTGTTGATTCTCAGACGTTTTGGTTGAAGTTTGCTTAGAGTAAGTACTATGTTTTCAGTATAATAGTGTTTTCTGCAAAAGAATCATGATGACTAAAAGGGTGGTTATATGATTGCTATGCATGTAGTTATAGAATTGGCATGCATGTAAGAAAAAAAGAGAAAACAGATTTAAGTAAAAGCTACTTTTACAGTTTTCTCCTTGGAAATTATAAATTACTACTAGCAATGAATAAGCAATTATTTTATTATTCATCTCCTACAGCAATGATCCCCAACCAGTAGCTTGTGAGCAACATGTTGCTCTCCAACATCTTAGATGTTGCTCTCAGTGGCCTCAAAGCAGGTGCCTAGTTTGGAATTCCTGGCTTGGAGGCAAGTTTTGGTTGCATAAAAACCAGGTGTACTGCTATATAATATCTCCTGTAGTCTGCCAGTCCACATAGGGGCCACCAAATAGCCAATCACAGCCTTTATTTGGCACCCCAGGAACGTTTTGCATGCCTGTGTTGCTCCACAACACTTTTTATTTTTGAATGTGGCTCACGAGTAAAAAAGGTTGTGACCCTCTCCTCCCGTGAATCTATGCCCCTTTTAATACAGCTCAAGACCTAATATCTGGGTTGTTAAAATCCCCCATTATCATTACTTTACCCAAGCTAGCAGCCTTTTCTATTAGCATCAGGAATTTAGTCTCCTCCTCCTCCTCACTTACATTAGGGGATCTATAGAACACTCCTACAATTAATTTGCTTAACGCTTTACAATTGGTGAAGAGCTCCACCTATAAGACTTCTGCCCCCTCATTTTCTAACATAACCTCCTCGTTTATATAAGCTTTTAAATCCTGCCTAACAAACAGACCCCTTCTCGTTTTCTATTGCCTCTTTCCCCCCAAAACAAAGTTATAGCCGCTGATATCAACTACCCAGTCATGCGACTCATTCAGCCATGCTTAGGCCACTCCTATCACATCATATTTTTCCTCCAGCACCAGCAACTCCAACTCTCCCATTTTTCCAGTCAGGCTCCTTGCATTTGCAAACATACATTTAATACTGGTACCGTATTGAACATATGACATGTGGTCCTCCCTATCCTTAACACTACCCCCAACCAAATCTCCACCCCCATTTTCCGTTCCTTTGCCCACTATTTCATCTAACTTGTCTTCCACTGAATTATACATTGCAGCCATGTACCAAACAAACAAATATGAATATGTAGAATCTTATACATCCTCAGTTCTTGCAATTATTGGTACTTTGCAATGTAATGTGTGTGATGAAATATATTTATAGTTCTAAGTAAAGAAATTGTTATGTTTTGGGTAGCCGAGGATGAGCAGAGGATAACAGTGCTTTATTAGCAGGCTCATGCAGGCATTACACAACAGTAACTTTCACTTTCACTTTTAAGTTCCAGGAAGCATGCACAGTATAAGTCTGCACACAGTGACATCTACAGCCCATTTGTATAAACACCACATATTCCCCCTATAGTAGGAAAGCATTTGGGCAAATGTAATAAACAACAACAATGCATCTTAAAGCAATAATATAAATTATTCACATCACATAGTCCTGGGTCCATGCAGGTAGTTTTCTGATTCTTCAGGCCTATTGCAGTTGACATCAGGAGTAGGAAAATGTTATTCATCAAATGGAGCTTCTCCAAAGTCATATCTAACAGGAGCAAGACAACTTGCATTCCATATGCATCCATCAGACAGTTCATATGTGTATGGTCCTCGCTGGCATCTCACTTCCAGTGGTGTAGTAAATTTAGATTGTCCTTGTTTCAGTATTCCTGGTTTCTTAATTCTGACTAAAGATCCAGGCTGAAAGTGTACTTCTCTGGCACCACGTTTCTGTCAGTATAAACCTTGCATTTGGCTTGTTGAGGTTTCACAATGTCAGCGGTAGATTATTTTGTAGGCACAGTACTTTGTGGAAGTTTGATGTCTGCAACATGTAACTAAGTGTGCATCTGTCTGCCATGTAATAATTCAGCTGGAGATGATTGGGTTGTTGCATGGCACTTTGCTCTGTAGTTATGTAGGAACTCTGTTGTAAATACTTTCCAAGATTTCCCAGTAAGATTTGCTGTCTGTAGTGCTTCTTTCAGACTTCTGTTGAATCGATCTGGGGACACAAACCTCTACAGGAAAACAAACAGAGCTGCTCGAGTTCTGGGAAGTAAGGTGTGTGTGGGGGGGCATTTGAAAATATGATAGTTTCCCTGCAGAGCAGTTAGAGACTGTCTGAAGTTTCCTATCCATAGCTGTGAGAGCAAGTAAAATGAAGGAGGAATTTCACTGCATACAGTTATGTTTATTATAAAAAGTTTAGAATTTTTTTGTTAAAGTTTAATGAAGATATATTTCTTTTTCATTAAAGAAAGTAAAAATGGGAATTTTTTTGCCTTTACATCCCCTTTAAAGCTCACCACTGCAAGATACTGGAACATGGCTTCTTAGTAGGTAGGACTTAAAAAGCAGTGAAGCAAAGAGATCACCATGCTTATGGTGAGAAAAGCTAAAATGAGTCAATGGGCCTTCACAATGCAAGACATGTAGTTTAAAGCCTTCTTAAACCAAAAGGTATTCACATGCCTCATGCTACACATAAAGCACTGTCTTAAACTCCAAATGAAAGGATTCAACCCTCATGTCAGGAGTTATAGTTAAAGGACACTACAGACAACCCGTTAAATGTAAGATCACTTAGATATGTACAAAGTTTATTTATTTTATTATGTAAACATCAACAGCTACAATGTTTTCCACTATTTGATATAAATAGTTCTCTTCAGTTTACCATGATTCTAAACAATAGAGTGCAAAGTATTTTAATGTAATAAACATTTCTTAAAATTATAGGCAAATGTTGCAGCTACTGCACAGCACTTACTGTCTTTTATAGTGACATTACAGTGTCACATAGTTCTACCAGAAAACATTTGGTGCACTGTGCCCTTGTCATTCAATTTTCTTTGTAGAATTGTAGAAGTTATTGCATGCACTTTTGTCAGATAGAACTAAGTGACAATGGGAGAACTAAGTGACAATCAAGCTTGTGGTTGACCCCAAACTGTGGTTTGTTTTTCACTGTGAGCATTTTGATTTGTTTGCCCTGTATTCCACTATGCCTTTTCTACTTTTGAAAATATTTTAAGGATCTCAGGACCCAACTAGAAAACCAGAGAATAGAACATATAGTCCACCAGATTTCTTATATTTACTGGTAAACTTCATGTTGATTCTGTGCTGCATGCTCAATACAATACTAGAGCAGACTGGTTTAGTCCATATAAATAGTGTCTATGCCTCATAAACTGTTAGTGGATGCTCAAAAGTGCCAAAAGGTATAACTCTTTTTTTTAGTATTTGAGTTTATTTTAAAAAGTGTAGGCTGAGTGTCTGTTCAAGAGTACAACCCATAAATCTATAACCAACCTTTTGCATTGACTGTAAGGTGAAGTTAGTGTTGCTTTTATGTCAGCTAAAGGTCTCTAAAGTAGTTCTCACTATCAAGGATTAGGTAGGGGGCACTGTGGAGACAGATGGGGGAAGGGCAAATCCTTGAGGCAGGAACTGTATGTGCCTAGGGAACACGTAAAGGGAAGGCAGGGACAGGTTGATGAGGACGATGAGTCAGACTGGATCAGGTGCAGAGCAGAACAGGACGGAAAGGGCGAAGATCAGGACTGGACTAGGAAGGATGAAGAGGGCGACAGGAACAGACTGGATGAAGCAGGACTGTGCGGGTGTAGATCAGATCAAACTGGGGATAGAGTGCAGAAGGAGACTAGAGCAGAAGACGACTAGAGCAGAAGGAGACTGGAGCGGATAGCAGTAGAGGACTGGAGTGGATAGCAGGAGAGGACTGGAGCGGACTGCAGGAGAGGACTGGAGAGCAGGATAGCAAGAGGACTGGAGAGCAGGAGGGATTAGGTAAAAGGCAGAAATCAGGAACATGCAAGGCAAGGTTGGTTCAAGGTGAAGTCAGGGAAAGGTACAAGGTAGAACAGGAAGCAGAAATCAGGAACAGGCAAGGCAGGGGTCAGGTCAAGGTCAAGACTGAAATAGGTTAAGGCAAGGTAAAAAGTAGAACTGGAGCAGAACTGGGAGGGAGAGATCAGGCAGGAACAGAACAAGGAAAGATAAGGAGGAAAGGTTCAAGGTAGGACAGAACAAGGCAAGGAGGCTAAAGCGGAAACCCTTAGCTAGGGACAATGCCACACTGCTAGTCTGGGAAACAATGCTCTGGCCAGGAGTGTTTGGAGGGCTGGCCTTAAATAGGGCAGAGTCAACCCTGATTGGATGAATACAACCAATCAGACTGCTTCTGGGCTGGGGCTGCCGAGGCCAGGTAACATATAGTGAGCAACCCTCTAGGCTGCTCACCTGGCCAAATGGTAAGGATATCAAGCCAGAAACCCAAAGGTCCCTGGCTTGAATCCCAGCAGAGCCTGACACTCACTACTAAATTTACCTAACATGTATATAAGTTGGGCATATCTTCCCCATTCAAGCCATATCATTTGTACTGCATATATCCCTTACATCACATTTTCCTAAAACAAATATCAGCTTTCATCCACGGCCATTTTCCATCTGACACATCATCAGTAAGATTGACATCTGCCAACAGGACATGTATGCTGTAAAGTTCATGCAATACAGAATGCAGGTTTACACAGGCACAACATACTTTGATAAAAGGTTCTGCAGGGGTTGAGCACTGTAATGGTTAAGCTGACCTCAGGAGAGGTGGTTAGGAGAAAAAAATAGAATCAGACAGCTAGAGCAGAGTTTCTATGGGAACTGTGTTTAGTAATCTGAGCTGAGAAGAACTGAGCATGCTCATTATCCAAGAGGAAAAGTAAATTCCTAGGGAGGGGCAGAGTGGGTTAGAGGAGGAGAATGCATTCCAAGTGATTAAGGGGTTACTGCAGCCTTACTGTTAACCATTTAGTGGCAGGTATCTAAAGATTTCAGAGAGGCTATTCACTGATTACATTTTTGTGTGGGGGGGGTTACATGTCCTTTAAGGTTTAGTATGAATATAGTTGAGAGCTAAGTGAAAATGTATTTTGCTTTGTTGGGTATGTCTAAACCTAGATATAAAAAAAAACTATGCAAAAAATAAGTTACAGAGATATTACCTGAGCCACGAGCAACGCTAAGGAGACAGCGGGAGCGTAGGGAGATTAATGCGTGGCTAAAAGATTGGTGTAGGGAGGAGGGTTTTGGGTTTTTGGAGAACTGGGCTGATTTTTCAGTTGGCTACAGGTTCTTTGCTAGGGATGGGCTGCACCTCAATGATGATGGGGCAGCTGTTTTGGGAGAGAAGATGGCTAGTGGGTTGGAGGAGATTTTAAACTAGGTGTGGGGGGGGAGGGTTCAGTAAAAGATTCAGTGGTAGACAGGTTAGATGAGATAGTGGGCAAAGAAAGGGAAAATGGGGGAGGAGATTTGGCTAGGGATACTGTTAAGGATAGGGAGGACCACATGTCATATGTTCAATATGGTGCCAGTATTAAATGTATGTTTACAAATGCAAGAAGTCTGACTGGTAAAATGGGAGAGCTGGAGCTGCTGGTGATGGAAGGAAAATATGATGTGATTGGTGTGGCCGAAACATGGCTGAATGAGTCGCATGACTGGGCAGTAAATATCAGTGGCTATACTTTGTTTCGGAGGGACAGAGGCAATAGAAAAGGAGGAGGGGTATGTCTGTATGTTAGGCAGGATTTAAAAGCTCATATAAAGGAGGAGGTTGTGTTAGAAAATGAGGGGCCAGAAGTCGTATGGGTGGAGTTCTTCACCAATTGTAAAGAATCCAGCAAATTAATTGTAGGAGTATGCTATAGACCCCCTAATGTAAGTGAGGAGGAAGAGACAAAGCTCCTAATGCAAATAGAAAAGGCTGCTAGTTTAGGTAAAGTAATGATAATGGGGGATTTCAATTACCCAGATATTGACTGGAGCAACGGTACTGCTAGATCAGTTAATGGGAACAAGTTTATAAACTTATTGCACGACAATTTTTTAGCACAGGTTGTTGAGGAGCCTACCAGAAAAAATGCTATTCTTGATTTAGTGATCTCAAATGACCCAGAACTTATAGCAAATGTGCAAGTCATTGAACCCCTGGGTAATAGTGACCATAATGTTATATCTTTTAATGTCTGGTGCAAAAAACAAAAATATACTGGGGCAACAAAAACCATGAATTTTGCTAAAGCTAATTTTAGTGCCTTGAGGGCTGCCCTACAGAGCATTGATTGGGGCATTAGGTTTTCAGCTAAAAACACAGAACAGAAATGGTTGTCCTTTAAAATGATATTAAATCATTACTGTTCTCAATTTATTCCCTTAAGGACTAAACGTAGAAGCTCTAAGAATCATCCTGTGTGGCTTAATACAGAGGTAAAGTTGTTAATGGGAAAGAAGAGAAAGGCATTTAAAAACTACAAATCTGTAGGGACAGAAGCTGCATTTAATGAATATAAACACTGTAATAAATGTTGTAAATCAGCAATCCGGAAGGCTAAGAAAAGAAATGAAGAGTTAATTGCGGTGAAGGTGAAAACTAACCCTAAAAAGTTTTTTAAATATATTAATAGTAAAAAGATGCAGGTTGAGAGTGTTGCTCCATTAAATAATGGTACCAGTATGGTTGTAACAGATACAGATAAGGCAAATGTGTTAAATCAGTTCTTTTCTTCAGTGTATACAATAGAGGAGTCTGGGTTCACAGGCTCACTTAATAACTGCACGAATGGTCCAGCTCAATCTAGTCAGTGGCTGACTCAGGATATGATTCAAAAAGCTTTAATACAAATTAATGTAAACAAGGCTCCAGGGCCTGATGGCATACACCCCCGGGTTCTAAGAGAGCTTAGTTCAGTTTTAGACCAGCCCTTATTTCTGATTTTCTCAGATTCACTGTCATCTGGTATGGTGCCTATGGATTGGAGAAAAGCTGATGTTATTCCAATATTTAAAAAGGGATTACGATCTCAGCCTGGCAATTATAGGCCAGTAAGCTTGACATCTGTGGTGGGCAAATTATTTGAAGGCTTGTTAAGGGATCACATTCAAAATTTTGTCCGAATGAATGGCATTATGAGCAACAATCAGCATGGCTTTATGAAGGATAGGTCATGTCAGACGAATTTGATTGCATTTTATGATGTGGTAAGTAAGATTCTGGATAGTGGGGGGGCAGTAGATGTGATCTATTTGGATTTTGCCAAAGCGTTTGATACTGTGCCCCACAAACGACTGCTTTCTAAACTAAGGTCTGTTGGGCTTAATGAAGTCGTTTGCACATGGATAGGAAACTGGCTACAGGATCGGGTACAGAGGGTGGTTGTTAATGGGACATTCTCTACTTGGAGTAAGGTTCTTAGTGGGGTCCCCCAGGGCTCAGTATTGGGTCCACTTTTATTTAACTTGTTCATTAATGACTTAGGGGAGGGTGTTGTAAGTAATGTATCAGTGTTTGCAGATGACACAAAATTATCCAGCCCAATTAATTCCATCCAGGATGTGGCATCCTTGCAACAGGATCTTGACAAACTGGCAATCTGGGCAGCTAAGTGGCAAATGAGATTCAATGTTGATAAATGTAAAGTCATGCACCTGGGATGTAAAATATCCAAGCCACTTATACCCTTAATGAGACTGCACTAGGCAAATCCATTATGGAAAAGGACCTTGGAGTCCTTGTAGATGATAAACTTGACTGTAGCAAGCAATGCCAGTCAGCAGCATCAAGGGCAAATAAGGTCTTGAGCTGTATTAAAAGGGGCATAGAGTCACGGGAGGAGGGGGTCATTCTTCCACTGTATAGAGCACTTGTAAGGCCCCATCTAGAATATGCCGTACAGTTTTGGTCTCCATCACTCAAACAGGACATTATTGTATTAGAGAGGGTACAGAGAAGGGCAACTAAGCTGGTAAAGGTATTGAAAATCTTAGCTATGAGGAAAGACTGGCCAAATTGGGGATGTTCACGCTGGAGAAGAGGCGCTTAAGGGGTGATATGATGACTATGTATAAATATATAAGGGGATCATATAACAATCTCTCTAATGCTTTATTTACCAGTAGGTCTTTCCAGCTGACACGAGGTCACCCATTCCGATTAGAAGAAAAGAGGTTCCGCCTAAATATTCGGAAGGGGTTTTTTACAGTGAGAGCTGTGAAGATGTGGAATTCTCTCCCTGAATCAGTTGTACAGGCTGATACATTAGATAGCTTTAAGAAGGGGTTGGATGGCTTTTTAGCAAGTAAGGGAATACAGGGTTATGGGAAATAGCTCATAGTCCAAGTTGATCCAGGGACTAGTCCGATTGCCATTTTGGAGTCAGGAAGGAATTTTTCCCCCTCTAAGGCAAATTGGAGAGGCTTCAGATGGGTTTTTTGCCTTCCTCTGGATCAACTGGCAGATAGGTAGTTAATAAACAAAAAAAAAAAAAAAAAAGGTTGAACTCGATGGACATGTGTCTTTTTTCAACCTTACTTACTATGTTACTATGTAGTCATAAAATGTGATTTGTATTGGAGGTAAAGGTTGGGACTGAAAGTGGAGCTAAAACCATATACCTCAAAGATGATGGTGGTGACAAAAAGGGGCATATTTATCAAGGGTCGAATTTAGAGGAGTGGGAGTGTGTAAAAACTCCCATTAACTCCCATGAACTCGAAATCTGAAAAAAACGACCAATCAAAATGTATCAAACAATTAGAATTTTTCAAACTCGGGTGTATGGGATCGACCCGCAAACTCGAATCAAATTTGATTCAAGTTTTTTCTCTGAAAAAAAACTTGATTTTCAGGAAGGCTGCAAACAACTCCAAATTTATTCCAGGACATCCTCCATAGGCTAAACAGCAATTTGGCAGGTTTAAGGTTTTGAATTCTTAAAGGGCCAGTACATGACAAATTTGAATTTTTGTAAAAACTCTAATCGAATTTTAAACATAACCTAGTCGAACTCCACAAAAAACTCAAAAGTTGGTATAGATAAAGTTAACTTTTTTCTTTTTTGTTTTGTAACTTATGATTTTTATTTTTCAATAATAAGCAAATTTCACAATCATACAACATCGCAATGTATTTTTAGTGGGGGGGGACAAAACTAAATTAGGAAATAAAATTGTAATATAAATCAAAAGGAAGAAAGGATAGAGTATAATAGGAACTTTCAGCCTTTAAGAGGAGTGAGGTTATACATTTGTGATACATTTATGTCTTTGTTGGAAATACAATTCTGCCATATACACCTATATATATATATATATATATATATATATATATATATATATATATATATATATATATATATATATATATATATATATATATAGCTCAGACCTGTGAAGTGGGACCATTGAGTACCCAAGCAGACCAAACCTTCAGATAGTTGGGGGTTTTGTTTTGTAGAAAAGCTATTCTTTCCTCAAAAATGTTGTTGCTGTTAACTCTAGTGATTACCTCCGATACTGTTGGAGGGTTTGGGGACTTCCATCTAGCTGCTATGGCCATACGTGTGGTCATTAGTACATGATTGGCCAGAGATTGGGTCTGCTTTGGTAACTCACGAAAAGGTTTACCCAAAAGGTAAGTAAGTGGTTCCCTGGTGAGGGAGTTAACTTTTTTCTATGCAACCCAACCACATTAACTTAATACAAACCACATATAATCTCTGTCACTGGAATCATGAAACTATGATTGCATCTAAACTTTCAGCATATTCCACAGTGTCTTACAGAGATTATGCTTCATTCACAATATCCTTGCCCCAGGGGAGTTTAATGTAGTGCACAAAAGAAAAATGTCCTATAATGGTAAAAACATAATAAATTCAGTCAACTCTTTAACCCCAAAACAAATGGATACAAGGGGAATAGAAGTACAATTTCAAAAAGAGAGTGTGTTTTCTACATTTATAGTAATGAGTATTGCACATATATACATATTAAATGACAGGTCTAGTGACTATGTCACTGTTTATCTTTTTAAAGCAGGTCATTTTTTCTTTAATTGGCAGTGCAGAATACAATATATAAGGGGCAGATTTAGAAAAGAAAATTTGTGGAAAAACACAAAAAGACATAAATGTGAATACATGCAAAGCATTCGTTAAACTTTTGAATAGTCATGATATACCAAACAAATACTTATTATTAGAATAATCAGTAGTGTTACAACAAAAATGTAAATTGTGGCAGACTTGGCAACTTTGGTTTTTAAATCTCACTACTCTTTTTGGCACACTTCACAAACACATTTTTTGTCATAAACATTAACATTAACATAACCACGCATTTCTAGTACCTCCTCAACATCACCAAATAATGCGATTCAAAGAAGTGAACTCATCACATAAACAGAGACACTCGAGATAATGCAGTTGTCTTGGCACTAATATTGTCCCAGAATTTCAAATCGTAAGCTTGTAAGGAGATTAAAAATGATGTCATGTGAAAAGTGCAGTGTCTGACAGTGTTAATGTGAAAATGCCTGTTATGTGTGTATATGAGTTTTGAATGTTGAAAATAGTTATGTTTTAAAACTGTGCTTACAGGGTTTGGCCACAAGAGGGCAGTGGGTTTTTATTAGTTATATAATGATGTCTTATTAATTATGTAATGATGTAATTTCTACCCCGGCCACTAATAGGAAGAAAAACTGTATAAATAGAGGCAAGAAACCATGGGTGTGGCAGTTAGTAGGTGGGCGTGATCCAGTGAAGAACACCTGCTGAAGGAAAATGTTGTTATAGTGTGCACTAGGGGGCACATTTACTAAGCTCGAGTGAAGGATTCGATTAAAAAAAGTTCGAATTCCGAAGTAATTTTTTGGGTACTTCGACCATCAAATAGGCTACTATGACCTTCAACTTCGATTCGAACTAAAAACCGTTCGACTATTCGACCATTCGATAATCGAAGTACTGTCTCTTTAAAAAATACTTCGACTACATACTTTGCCACTTTAAACCTACCGAGGTACAATGTTAGCCTATGGGGACCTTCCCCAGCACTTTTCTAATCTTTTTTTGATCGAAGAAAAATCCTTTGATCGATCGCTTAAAATCGTTCGAATCGAAGGATTTTATCGTTCGATCAAATGATTTTTACTTCGATAGATCGATCGAAGGATTTGTGCTAAATCCTTCAAATTCAATATTCGAATTCGAAGGATTTAAATTCGAGGGTTTATTAACCCTTGATATTCGACCCTTGATAAATGTGCCCCTAGGTGTACAAGACAGTTAGAAAAAGATAGTAAGGGCAGTTAAGAGCCCCAACCAGGAGTAAGTGGAACTAGCCTTACAGTAGATCCTCTACCAGTTAGGGATGAAATGATAGGAAACAGGATAGTAAGGGGCTATGGGACTGTGGCCATCGGGAAAGTCCTGTCTGACATAGCAAGGAGGCGCCAACGAGGAGCATCGGGTTGCTGAGGACAGGTGGGGATAGTGAGATTCCATCGAGGGAGGTGAAACAGGTGCGGCCCATTGGTATTAGAAGTAATACTTGGAAATTCGTTAAGTATCAAGGAGGCTAGAGTCTTGGAAAAGAGGTGCCAAATGCTGAATGTTTGAAGAATTGCCTGTTGGTGTAATTTGGATTTACGTATTGTGTGGGAAAAGAATTTCCTTTATATTTAATACTGACGGTCTAGTGGTTAATCACGGGACACTTGCCTACAAGCTGCTTATAGTTCTTATGAAAATGCTGCTCCAATACATGGTCATATTATTTAAAGCAGGAGTGCCCATACTTTACTAATGCGAGGTCTACTTTTAGTAATGTTGTCCCATTATGATCTATATCCATTGTGCTCCATGGAAAATATTGTATTACTTAAATACTGATTTATGGGAGAATGTATTTTGCTATATTTAACAAAAAAACTTTTTCTAATGTAACCATAACATAATAAATATCTGAATGAAAAGCATGAAATGGGAGGTTGATTAAGACAAGCTGTTTGTTTAAACTGTCATGAAATCTACTCATCCCCAGCTTAAGGTCTACTTGTAGATCCCGATCTACCTTTTGGGCACCCCTGATGTAAAGTTTTTAATGTTTACACCAATCCAAAATTGATATGGCCATTTGTCACACTACACCTAAAACTCTTTGTCCCACTTGTGTTACATGGTAGCTATGTTAATATACATCTGTAGGCACATCACAACAAGAGCATTAGATTACACCTTTTACTTATAATAAATGTCTATTTTATCTCTCCCACTGTGTCTCAGTATCAAGCTCCTGCTTAAACTGCTTGTTTATCCAACAGTCTTATCTCTAAGAAGCACTTTGTTTTCTAGTGATACAGTAAATCAGTGTGAACTTTTGATCGACAGCAGCATTTTGAATCAACATGTATACCAAGATACATTAGTTAACAAAAGTCATTACTATAATTTATATCATGTTATACAGTATATGTTATATATGTTGAAGGCTCTTGTACAGAACTGAGAATTTGGATTAAAATAAAGCCTCCACTTTTTTGACCATTTTATTGCATTGAGAATTGTCCTTGAAGTGCTGTCATCCCTTGCATTATATGTGTGTGTGTGTGTGTGTGTGTGTGTGTGTGTGTGTACCTGAGGAAGGTATTGGTGCATGAAATGTTGTGCACACTCTGCAAATAAATGTGGAAAGAAACATAACAAAAAATAAATACAATCAAAAAATCACTAAAATTAATAAAATGAAAAAGGCATTACACTGTGTGATGACATATGTATGTGTGTCACATTTAGACAGGGAGCAGTTCAGCAGGTACGTACAGCACCAACTAAATTGCTCAGAAGAAATGGTACAGGTCAAAGTAGAAATTGTATGCACTCCCTGGCCTTCTCCTATTCAATAATCTGGTGCTCAGTCTCAGTATCACCTGACGAAGGGGCCTGCCCCCGAAACGTTGTGCTGTTTGACACAATAAATCCATAGGGGTATATCCCCTTTTGCATTCTATTCTGTGTGCCGTTTCCTCAATTCTTCGTTTCCTCAGAAGAAATGGTACCAGCTGTAGTTAAATATCCAAACAACAGACATATTTTTGTCATATATTTGCTTTTTCTATTGGATGGTCATGTCCCACTAGCAACTCATATTCTTTCTATGGATGTTGCCCCAATTGTGGGGAAAATAAAGCACATCTAACTCAAAAGTGCTGCATATCTTAGAATCTACAGTGCTGCACTGAGCATCTTTGTGTGTAGTTTATAGATTATATAATCAACGGCAGAGGGTTAAACTTTGGTGTCTGCAACAACAAAAAAATGTGTGGTTTGTGTACTGCAGTGACAACTAGCAAACTAAAATTCTTTGCTTCAGGTAGTGCACTTTTTGTAAATTTCCAGAAACCAACTCAAATGTTCTTGGGTATTAAGGAAAAACACCATGAATGCTACTAGTGTTCTTATTATTAATTTCACATATGCATATATTTACCCAAACTATGTGGCATGTAGAGATCCCAATATACAGTATAATTACAGCTACACGGTCTGTTTTCTATATACTCTTTATCTGAAATATGGCAAAGTCTTGTGTTCTATTTAAATGTCATAGTGTTCTATTTGGATAACAACATCTTTATTTTACTCTTCTGTGTAATAATAACAAAGTAACATGTGACTGGGGCATCATAAATCCATGTTGATGAACAAATACTAATAATAAAATAAACTTGCTCTTTCTTAGATACATATTTGCAGAAGCATTCTGCTCATACAGTATATTAATTTTGACTGTGGCTTTCTGTGTGATCTAGATTTTTTTTTCTTTGACCCATAATGCATATGACAAAGGCCACAAAGTGCTGTAAATTAAATGGATATTTAGAAACACTTACAAAGCTGAAAAAGAGTTATTATAAACATATCTTCCTAGGAAAACATCCAGGGACTAAGGCTTGAGAAGTTGCTTGGCAGAACTGTCTTCAGACAGAAACAAGTAGATTTTTTTTAAATAAAATATCTAATTTCAGAAATGTCTGTGATATATTCTTTGTAAATATAAAGGATATTGAAAGATAAAGAGATAGCATGGCTAATCTTTACTTACCTGCTGTCAGTTTCTGCTTATAAGTGAATTACAATATGTATAATACCAAATATAAAAATGTCAATTATGCTCACACTGAGTATAAAAATCCTGGGAATAAACTTTACATCTAAAATCTAATTGAAGTCTTTTGAACCAGACATAAAAAAGAGTCTTTCCTTGCTATGCAGCCAGCCATGCTTTATTTCCTGCTGTTACAAGTGCAATAAAGCTTAATGCTGGTCTATAAATAAAGACTAACCACTCAATAATAATAAAAATGTTAATATAGTTGATATCTTTTTCTCTTTATGTGGACTGTTGAAGAGAAATTTAGATCTCTGAATTACACATAATGTCTAGTAATTGCAAGGTACTTATTTTTCTAAAACATATCTGAATTCATGTACAGCTGGTGTATATTTTCCTTGTAATGGAAGCAGCACAGCAGCAACCACTAATGGCTTACAATTTGGATACCAAATAGTCATGCTTTAATGTACATGTGGAACAGGATTGCACTCTTGAGCTTGTCTGGTTTGAACATGCAAGATACTGGAAGACCATTTCCCATAGATTCCATTTTATCCAAATAATCCAAATTTGTTAAACGATTTCTTTATATCTGTGTAACCCTTTCTTGGCAGGAAAAGGAATTTTTTTATGGTATAACTTTATGGCAGTTTTGTGAAAAAAATTGACTCATCAAGTAAATGAATCTTCATTTGAAGCAGTGAAAATGGTTCTTCACACTGAGGACAGTGAGGTTGTGGAAGACCCTGCTGCATGACGTTGCGATGGCAGATTCTATTAATGCCTTTTAGAGTGATAACATAGTAAAGCTGTAGTGATTTCAATATCTAGTGCAGTATTAGTATTATATTATTAGTATACTATATATTAGTATTATGTGTACTGATTTGAAATGATTTAATGTTTCTCTGTAATATTAAAATGGTCTTTTAACTGTCAGAAACTCAGAATAAATTCACGTTAATGTCTAAATAATTTAAAAAAAATTGAGACTGTGAACAAGTCTTAAAGAGTGTTTGTTCTATCCATTTTAATACCTAAAGCTGAGCACATACAGATTTTTCAGTCAGTTTCCATCCAAACTGTGTGATTATCTTAGCCAGAAGGAAAAACTAATACCTATGAACACATCTCCTGTGCAGCCATTTAAAAGTTTAGTTTTAAAACTTTGTAGCATCTATGCTGTGGCTGTACATTCAAGGTGAAAATGCAGTTCTCCAAAAGCACAAATTGTCTTCAGCATGAGCCTTTTGTTCACAGCTGCAAATTTAAAACAAAGTCCATGGTAAACATTGGCATGCTATGTCCTTGAAGCCTGAAGTGGTAGGCTTCGATGACGAATAGAACAAAACGAGAAACAGAACAAATATAATCTCATTTTATTTTTATAACAACAAATACATGAATTAGCTACTAATCCACATTTGCGTTGTTTGCCTTTCATGCCTATACCTGGTTTGCTTATACCTTGCTTATAACTTGAACACTCACTTTTCCATTTCTTTCCTTAATGTTGCCTTTAAGGTGCTCGGAAGTCAAGATTTTACTGCTAGCGCTTGATTCTACCCAATGAGAAATCTTAGCAAGGGAATCAGGCAGAGATCTAGTGATATCTAAGACGGCCCAAAACCCATGGATTGGGCAGGTTTGGGTCAATTTCCTCAGAAGATTGCTGGGCTGCAGGCGAGTTTGGGCCGACTTCTGCACAAGATTGCAGAGTTGTGGGTGGGTTCAGGTCAAGCTGTTCTTTCCGTTCTCCCTGCCCTCGACTTTACTCTGACGGGTTTTGCCTACGGCAAACTCCATCTATAGGCGCGTGCCTGCCCCACCCCCTTTTGTGACATCAGAGATGGGTGGGTCAGGCATGGGTCTTTCAGCAGAGTCGGGGGCAGCATTTGGGTTGGGTTGGGTAGGGTTCAGATTAAAGTCAGGTGGAGGTTGTTTTTTTGTCGACCCCCACATTACTACAGAAATTCTATAATTTACCAATTATTACATAACTGCAAATTAATCGTAGCCAAGTGGCTAGCATACCTCCCAACTGTCCCATTTTTCATGGAACAGTCCCAATTTTGACAGCTCAGACTGCAGACTCAGTTTCTTACTAAAATGTCAAACATTTCCCTTTGATCTCCTGCCCTGTCACCAGAAAAAGATACAATGTTTCTGAAACTTAATTAAATAAGACTCTTTTGGCAGAGAACTTAGAATACTCAGCTCCTGCACTTATTTGTAACTAATAAGATAAACAGGTCACTTTAGGGATCTGAGACTTGCAGCGTAAAGGGCAATTTCACCTTCATTAGCAAAACTGTAATAACACATAAAACCCCAGATATGTGTTAAAATTTTCCATAGCTTGCCAAACTTTGTAAAGTGGACATGGCATTTAGGGGTGTGGCCATAAAATGGTTTGCACTGTTAGATTCAGTAGATTTTGTCCCTCTTTCCATTCTTCAGATGTTGGGAGGTATGGGCCAGGTTATAAGACAGCACCAGACAACCTGCAAACAAGGATAACTGGCTGCTCAGAGCACAGAGAATGGTAGCGTGGGGTAATATTGAAGGGTTAAGAGGTAGCAGATCAGCGCTGGCGTCATCGGAATGGTGGACGCTTGCACAGAATGCAAGCAGCATGAAGTGGAAGAGAGCAGCAAGAAGTATAACAGCTCTCTTTAGGCAATGCCCCACCTTCCCTATGTGAAAGTATAGTACAGTATAATTTTATTTAATTGTCACAGCTGGTGGGGGAATGTTTGCCATTTGGGGGCTTATGCCAGGATTTATTACAGTTATGTATCCGACTTGGATGTGTTAAGCTCTGCAGGCACAGGTCCTGCTAGGTGGTGAATCGGTTGCCTAATTCGACATGCCCACTGGACCCCTCGATTTTGGATGGCCAGCATGATAGGTAACCCCAAAAAAAAGGTGCTGGTGCAGCTTGTGGCAAGTATTTTGGAGGCTGTTTTTTGGTATTGTTTCCCAAACTTATTTGGTTAAAAAGACTATTTATGGGTTTTGTTACTCGTGTTATTCATGTATTCACTCTAACTTTATAAATTGCTAATTAAAGCTGTGGCCTTCATCAATCCCCAAACCTCTGACTTTCTCATTTTGTTATGTAGTGGCTTAAATGAAAGTAATGGGAAGTTCAGAAAAGTATGTGAGTTGATTGGGTTATGCCCATGTGACACTGCCCTAGCCATGTTTGTGTGAGGCATATCTTGCACCCCTGTAGCTCATGAACGACAACTTCAGTTATATGGAAGGATTTAAGTTTTGGAAGAATATGTAAAGAACAACACTGTTGTGTAGGCCTACATTGTAGGGTTGTGAGGTTAGGAAATTAAATCAACGTTCTTCATTTATATTAATTAAAACACTCTCCTTGACCCAACTGACAAAGCACTGTAAACGCAACCCATGGATTCATCAAAAGTTTTTAGTACTTATTTTTTATTTGAGAGTCTATTGTATTTTGTTGATTCGGTGTGAGCGCTGCGCTTAGTCCAATTAAAAAATCTTATAGCTGCACCAAAGTGTTTTTATGCATGTCCACACAAGGTCCGCAAAATTGTAGAAAGAGAGTAATTTGTGGTTTGGTGCGCTGAGTGGATATTACATCCCCACTATCTAGATAAAAATAAAAGATGTATATAGTGCATTACTGTTTGCTTTAAGCTAATCGGATCTACACACAAGGTTTAGATGTAAGGATTGCAACGATAATCTCTGATTCTGGTCAGATAATGCTGATAATGCTCAGATAATATGTGAAGGCCATCTCCCATAGAATCCATTTTAAGTAAATAATTGTAATTTTTTAAAAATGATTTCCTTTTTCTCTATAATAATTAAGCATGCCTTGTATTTGATCCTAACTAAGCTATTTGAATCCATATTGGTGTAAAAACCATCCTATTGGGTTTGTTTAATTTTTTTTTAAGGTTTTATTTAAGCATTTGTAACTTTTTGGGTAATAACCTAAAAAAAATCGAGCTATTCGGAAGTAAAGTCAGAAAAATTCAGAATTTTCGCTTAATTTTAAGCATTTGTAACTTTTTGGGTAATAACCTAAAAAAATCGAGCTATTCGGGAGTAAAGTCAGAAAAATTCAGAATTTTCGCTAAATTTTATCTAGTTTCATACTGTAAATGTTTGAGTATTGTCCAAAGCAAGTAGAAATTCATGGTAAACTATATTGTACATTCCACATACTGTACATATCATGAGAGAAATGAAGGGTCAAGTCTGTATTTATTAACAATTTTAAATACTAAAACTGTTTAGTGACATAATATTCACAATATGTCCTTTCTGGAAATATAACAGAGATAGAGATGACAAGATTAACATGTAATGGCTTGTGTATTTGTACACATATAGAGAACAGAACGTTTGCTTTTTATATATAAAGGTTACCCTTGCTGAGTTAGTTATTTTCGGCAAGTAACAGATTTTTTTATTTGCATTAAATGTCCTCTGTTCATGACCCCTGTGAAATGAAACAGATAGTTTAAAGCCTTAGTTCATAAGATCTGAGCAAAAGTCATTTGCACAGTAATGATTTTGCTCAGGCACCCATGGGTGTAACTACTGTCTAGAGTGTACCCGTAAGATGAGCTCAGTGGGACAAAGAAACAAAATTACAAGATCTTTCCTTGGTCGGTTTGCAGTGTTTGTGATGTATAGTAAATGCATTGTTGGCTCTGGATTTGTTTGCAATGGTTTTGTATTTGGCGCCATCTAGTGGTAAAATTACTTTGTGCCACAGATACAGTTAGAAGAATTTTTTAACAGAAGTAGGGATTCTTCTATTTGCTTGAATTCTAACGCTATCTAATGTATTTGCCAGCACAACTGCTTCAGGTAGAGAATTCCACAACTTTATAGATCTCATTGTAAAGAGAGGCACACATATGACTCTTTCTACTTTGTATCATGGTATATTATACATTCACTAAACTATGGTGGATGATTAGCAGATCGTTTTGTGCCTAATGCTTATATAATAAAGCAAATATAGCAAATTTAACTCTGATTTGTATATTTTACAGATGTTGTTGTATGATGAAAATTGGTTCAACTGATGGAAAAACCATTGTTTTACATGAAGGCAAATGGATTGGGCCAATAATACGGTAATTTTTAGTTGATCTCTAAAATGCTGGGGATTTACGTTGCATAGTTAGATACAATGGCAAGGATTAAAAAAAGTTAATTCCATTGTGCTCACAGAGAAAGTTTGCAAGTTTTGATACAGTCTGTGGTCATGACATAAACAGTTGGAAGGGATCATTAAACTGTATTTATTCTGGGCTGACCGGTCAATCTCAGAACAGTATCTTAAAACTTCTAAAACTTCAGTATGTTACAACTTCTGTCTTCTAAAGGCCCCATTCATGCAGAAATCCTCCAGGCTACCCAAACATACTGTACTGTGCTCTAAGTTCAAAAAAGACCTTGACAAAAATCTGCTGTCCCTTTAAGGAAGCTGAAACATAACAAAAAGCAACTTTGACCACGCAAAGAACATATAATAACTTAAATGAAGAACAAAATATATGAACAGAAGTACTTTCCTTATGGGTTTGCCGTCTGCTGCTATTGGGGGTAAGAATTTGTGGAGGAGGTCACGGCTTCCTTGGACCCCTCTCATCCAGTACAAATGAAGGAACAGTAACAACTTTTTTTTCTATGTGATATAGATTTTCTCTGAAGCAGTATTGAAACCTGGCTAACTGCTAATTAATCCAGAAAAAGGCAAAAAAGTTCACTTCTCACTGAAAAATCCCTCTTCACAAACTTAATTTCTTCTAATTTGAATGAATTACTTGCTGGTAAATAGAGCATCAGAAATTATATTGTATGGTCCTCTTTATATTTACTGTATACATGTTTATTCCCCCCTTAAGCACCACATTTGTAAACAACCCCAACTTTTCCTCCGTACTAAGGCTTCCCATACTCTTTCCCAGACCTTCTTTAGGCTATCTCTAATTCAATATAACATCTCATTTGAAGATGAAAACTGCACTGCATATTCTAGATGTGGCCTTACCAGTGCTTTGTACAGCTGGAGTATGACTGTCTTTCCCCCCCCCCTCATGAATCTTTAGCCCTTTTCAATACACAAAATACCTTCCTGCTGTTGGCTGGCATTGTTTGTTACTGATAAGTATGCCCAGGGCCTTCTCCATCAAGGGTTGGTCTAACTAAATGCAATTAAAGGGGAAGGAAACCTAGTCGGCGCAAACCCTCCACTGCCCCTCCCGTTTGTTGCCCACCCTCCCTCCTCCCCCCTGGCATGCCCGTCCCGCTGGGCAAATGCCCCTAACTTGTTACCCTTCTGCGCAGGTCCAGTCCAGGAAGTTCACCGACGACATCTTCTTCCACGCGATCTTCTTCCTGCTTTGAACGGCGCATGCGCAGTAGGATCATTTCGCCGGTACGATCTACTGCACATGCGCGTGACTTTTGGCGCATGCGCAGTAGATCCGTACCGGCGAAATGATCCTACTGCGCATGCTCCAAAACGCCGTTCACAGCAGGAAGAAGAACAAATGGGAGGGGGGGTGGGGGGTTTGCGCCGACTAGGTTTCCTTCCCCTTTAAAGGTATAACTGGCTTCTAATTTCTGTGTCCAGAATTACTTTACATTCATCAAATATAAATCTCATCTGCCATTTAGCTGCCCAATTTATCAGTTTGTCCAGATCTACCTGCAATGTTGCTGTATCCTGGATGGAATTAATTAGTTTTATGTCATTGACAAACAACCATAGAAACAATGCTTACAATGCCTCCCCCTGCCCTCCAAAGCTCATTAATGAACAAACTAAATAAAAGAACAACCAATACAGAGCTCTGTGGCACTTAAAGGAGCTCAGTGGCACTTAAAGGAGAGCTAGACCCTAAAAATGAATATGGCCAAAAATACCATATTTTATATACTGCATTTATTGCACCAGCCTAAAGTTTCAGCTCCTCAATAGCAGCAATGATCCAGGACTTCAAACTTGTCACAGTGGGTCACCATCTTGGAAAGTGTCTGTGACGCTCACATGCTCAGTGGTCTCTGAGCAGCTGTTCAGAAGCTAAGCTTAGGGGTCGTCGCAAATTATCAAGCAGAAAATGAGGATGGTCTGCAATATAAGATGATGCTACAAGGCTGATTATTAAATGCTGATGCTAGTTGCACTGGTTTATGTGCTGGCATGTAGTAATTATCTGTAATTACTAATCAGCCTTACATTGTAACATTTATAATCTATGGGGGTTATTTACTAAACTCCAAATGCAAAAGTCACGAAACATTTGTGATTTTTTTTTAATAAAATCAGACTTTTAAAAAATCACAAATTTTTCGGAATTTATTAAACCCTGAGGGTGGAAAAGTCTGAAAATCCGGCATCTCAGACCTGTCGAGGATGCATATAAGTCCCAATAATTTTTTGATGTGTGCTGGGTTTCATGCAATACCCCAAAGTTTTTGGAATTTTCAGGTGAAAATTCCGAAAAAATAGTGAAATCCGTGAAAATCTGAAGATTTTCGGGAAAATAGTAATAAATAAGCATAAAAAACCTGAGCGGATTTGATCGGAGTTTGCAGCAGAAAATATTGAGATAAATTCTGATTTTGATAAATAACCCCCTATGTGTGCTGTATCTTTTGAGTCTGTCCCAAGCTCAGTAACTGACAGCAGAACAGAGCATGTGCAGGGAATCAGCAGAAAAGAAGATGGGGAGCTACTGGGGCATCTTTGGAGGCACAGATCTGCACTGTTTAAAGGGGTTGTTCACCTTCAAACAACTCGTTGGTTTCAAATAGATCACCATAAATAATGAATTTTTCCAATTACTTTCTGTTTTTCTCTAATCTTTCTCTAGGAGGGGAAACGACCCTGTAAACTGTTCTAAATTAATACATTAACAGTAGTTGGTACTTTATTATCTTTGTCCCTGCTGAGCAGAATCTCTGGGTTTCATTACAGGCAACTGTTAGAATTGATACAATAGTTGCTAATATCCCCCATAGATCCTACGGAGGAATGTATCAACTAAATGTGGTAAAATTGTAACCGTTTAGAATCTGCACCTGAATGACTGAGCTGCCAGACTCAAACACCAGAGACACGAACATTCAACGTTAGATTTTGGAAAAACAGTAAAAAATAAATAATGTAAAGTTATTGAAAAAAGTCTTTATTTCTGGGGAACAATCTGAAAACAACTGAACAGAAAAAAGTGTTTGGAAGGTGAACAACCCCTTTAAGGGCTGTGATTGCCTTGGACAGGTATAGAAGCTCAAATAATGTACAACATTTCTAGCCTATGTCTTTAGTTTAGCTTTAAGTAGAAAACATTCAATTGACAACCACCCTCTGTAACAAGTTTCTATCCATGTACAAACAGCATTACTTTGACAAACAGGCCTTAGCCTAAAAAGCAAACCTTTATATGATACGCTATCACAAGCTTTGGCAAAATCCAAGTCACATTTACTACAACTACACTATCCAACTTCATACTAACATCATAATAAAAAGCTGTTAAACTTACATTATTACATTATTTGTCCTTCATTAAGCTACTGTCTGTTGATTACTACTGTACTTATAATGCCATTCTTCAGAACATAATCTTGCACTGATTTCCTAAGCAAACATTCAATTTGCTGACAACAGATGTCAGATTTGCAGGCCTGTAATTGCCAAGATGATATCATATTTGCTTTTTTAAATAATGGAACTCCATCAGCTCCAGACCATCACTATACTACCTAAAAATGAAGTCTAAGAAAGTCAGAGATTGCAATGTCGGACTGGGACACCAGGGGCCCACCAATTAATCTTAGACCAGGGGCCCACTCTTAGTACTATTTTTCTTCCTCTCCTCACTCAACCGCTATTCTCCTAGTCTCTTTTCTTTACATACTATAATCTATTATTCCATCTATTTAGCCTCTTTGCTCTCATAGAAATAGGGAATGGCCATGAAATAGGCCAAATGTTTAGCAGCATGAGGGCCCACTGACACCTGGGCCCACCGGGGGTTTTCCTGGTATCCTGATGGGCCAGTCCGACATTGCCTGGTTGTACCTCACTATTTAAAACAGACCCTACAAAACTGCAGGACTTTGTAATATAGCCCTATGACTAATTGGTAAATTATTTATATAAACTATTGTAACAGGTGTTTACAAATTGCCCCACTGACTAGTACCTTATCTAGTAACCCAAGCTGGCTTCAGGCAGTAGCAACCTCCAGTAGGCATGTTATATAGGAAGGGTTAACCACACTGTATGTCCACCATAAAACAGATTCTTTAGATAACACCAATGGTTCTTTAACACAAATTAATTTATTGTACAGATGATTCACACTTCACGTTGGTGGGTTCTGATGCAAATGTTATACAAACAGTAAATGCTACAAGTTCTTTCTAATATCAGTTGTTATTTATACAGTTTCCACTGCAGTATGCACAAAACCCCATAAGTAGGTGCTAGTCAAAGCTCTTGGTCATGTATTAATCCATGGAGCTGTAAAGTGTAATCTGGCAAAAATGTGTGTCTTCTACATACTGTACAAAATTAGTGAATGTTTTGTGCACCTTTTAGACCTATCATCTAAATCAGTGCTTTCCAATTTATATGGTACAGAGGGCAGGAATTCTTCTAATCTACATTGTGGAGGGCCGTTAATGGAAGCCAGTGTTAGCCACTCCCTATTTTAGACCTTTAAACCACACCCATGTTACCGTAAGACCATGCCCGCATTAATAGCACACCAAAAAAACAGATGGTTTGTGCTCACTGCAGGGGTCAGGGCTGGAACTAAAGGTAGGCAGAGTAGGCGTCTGTCTAGGTGGACGCAATCATTGAGGGGCGCACTTTTATTGGGGTTTTTTTTTTCTTTTTTTTCAAGCATTTATAAAATAATTTGTTTCAGTAATCATGGTCACTCAGTCGGGTGGAATCCCCCTCCTTCACCTTCTCCCTCTTGCCAGCAAGTAATAGCTCCTTCTGTGCGGTGCGGCAGTGCAGCGCGACTTGCGTATACGCGTCAATGATGTCACTGATGCGGTTGGGTGTCAGAGAGAAGCAGAGAGCTGGCGGCCTGCTTAGTGTGGCTCGCTCTCGCTGCTCTCAACCTTGCACAGTTGCACTGAACTGAAGACATTCTTTCTATTACTGTGAAAATGTGAAGCTTCCTGCTGGCACAGCACAGTGCCGGTACAGATTTGGGCCGGGGGCCATATGTTTGCTGTTGCTGCTGGGTGCTGGCACAGGTACATGAATACTTGGGGGAAATATGATGTGATCAGATTTATTTTTGGCTGCTGTTGGCACAGGTAAAGATTGGGGGAAATTTGATGGCTGCTGCAGGGCTGTATGATGGATGGCTGCTGAGTTTGCTGATACAGGTATTGGGGGGCAGTATGATGGATGGCTACTGGCACAGGTACAAGGGGGCTGTATAATGGATGGCTGCTAGAACATGTAAAGGGGGGCTGTATTATGGATGGCTACTGGCACAGGTACAGCGGGGGCTGTATTATGGATGGCTGCTGGGCTTGCTGGTACAGATACAGGGGGCAGTAATATAAATGAAAAAGTGTTGTACATGTTCTTGCTTTCTTTATTTAAAAACCATCATGGTAAGGAGGTAAATGGTAAAGCAGGACAGGGGGCGCTGATTGAATCTCTTGCCTAGGGTGCCAAAATACCTTGGCCCGGCACCAGCAGGGATGCCACTCATATGTGAAAAAAGACATACCCTTAAATACATATGCCTCCTCCTCCCCTGTGTATAATACAGTACCCCAACATATGATTAAACAACTTAGGGGCCCCTAACAATAATTTTCACATGCTAAAACCCCCCAGAACAAATACCATGCTTATGTTCCAGAGGGATCATAGGTCAGACAGAGTATGGCAAACACAGGGTGCAAAGAACAGGCAAAGTATGACACACACAGGGAGCATAGGGAAAACAGAACAGAGCAGGAGACAGGAAAATCAGGACCAGTCTAATATATAACACAAATAGTGACACAGTGCTGGTGCCCCATTAGCATTTTGTATAATATAATATATATATTATAAAATATAAACAGGTGAACAATGTGGGCAGTTTCAGTCTGGGTCTCAGGTGAGAACAGTACAGGCCTTTAGGGTGTGAACAATAGAAGTGTCACAAGTGTGAACAATGCAGGGGGATCACAGGTGTGAACAATACACTGGATTACAGTGTGAATTTGAGGTTTAAACTATGCAGGGGCCAGTTAATCTCTGTAGTGATACCTTTTAAGGTTTACATATGGTAAGCAGACACAGCAGGCAGACTTTGTGGAGGGCCACATAAAGGGGGGGCCGCCAGTTGGACAGCCCTGATTTAAATAATTCCTCTTCCAGAGCTCTATGACAGCCACCATGGAAAATAATAACCTGTCATATATATATTGCACTAACGCTCTCCAAACAGCCCCATGTGTCATTACAATTAGGTATAATGTTACACTGTATATTTTGTCGCCTACAGTGGCAACAAAACACCCAAAAGCACCTTGATATTGAAGAAGATGGGAATTTCCTTGGTCAAACCAGTTCAATTGTGTAATCATGCAGTACTACAGCTATTTTGTCAACCATGCAGAGACAATTTTGAGCAGGGAGATAAAGCACTCCATGTGACAGTATCATAAAAGGGGTTCTCGTCCAAAAAATGTTTGCATAATGAAAAAAAACTGCTAGGAACACTGCTTCCATGCTGATGGAATATTACATATCCATAAAATATTCACTTATTTATAAGATATATATCAACTAACTGCTTAAACAAATTAGGTTTGCTTACCTTTTCAGCTTTCTGGACACCACTTCTCAAGCTCCCAAGCATGGTCACTGAAAAGGAAAGGTTTGATATTTCTTCTTAATTTCTAGGAGAAAAGTTTAAGAGGAAGATTGTAATCTCCATTCACCAAATCCAAAGAGCTTCTGACCACCCTGATTAAGGTAGAAGCCATGATGAAGTCAAGTAAAGGATGAACTTCCTTGCATGCCCATCAGCACACATCACAAATCTCACCACTGCCAGAAAAGAAGAGAGATCTACCACGAGGAAGCAATGCCTGTATATATATATATATATATATATATATATATATATATATATATATATATATATATATATATATATATATATATGTATATAAAGTCTATAGTGGTGCACTCGCGATATAGGCAACAGCCTGGGTGCTGGTTACAGCATAGTTTAACAATCCAAGAATAAAACCGCACTCCACGGTCTTGAAATAGTGAAAAAAAGTGGAAAATTTATTTCAACGTTTCGGCACACTAACTCGGGCCGTCTTCAGGAAGACGGCCCGAGTTAGTGTGCCAAAACGTTGAAATAAATTTTCCACTTTTTTTGGAGTGCGGTTTTATTCTTGGATTATATATATATATATATATGTATATATATATATATATATATATATATACACGTAACTAATGGATACAATCCAAAATGGAGTGGAGATTAATCCCGGTCTGTGACCTAGTCCAATTGACAAATTATATAATAACCAAAAAAGTCCAATCATATGACAGGAAGGACAAGCTCATAGAACCTTGCACCGAGGAGAGAAAAATAATTTGTCGAAAATTTGCACCAGTATGCAATAACCATATATCAAATGATTAAGTAAACAAAGGAAAAAACAATATTCATCTAATCCGAACAGGCCAATGTCTTCCACTTTTTAATTCAAAACACTTCCCTTTGTAGCGGGAGTTTTGATTTGTGATCAAGTGTTATGTAATGAAATGCGAGTAACCTATGCCCACATTGCAAAAAATGTTTAGCTACTGGTTTATTAGTTATCTCTAAATGTGATACTAATAACAGACTGATGCCCACCCATATACAGACCAAATTTCTGGACAGCGCACTCTTCGGATCACATCAAGGAATCGCTTGGTCTCTGATGAAGTGCAGTGACACGAAACGCGCCAGACCTCATGGCACAAGGTTTAACAGTTTGTTAAAGATGTTTAATACTTAAATAAAATTAAAGTTTTTTTACCAATGATTCGATGACCAAGCGATTCCTTGATGTGATCCGAAGAGTGCGCTGTCCAGAAATTTGGAGTGTGCAGAATCTCGTTCCCCTTAGCGACGGACTCAGGGCGGCTGCACTTGGGTCACAACGAAGTCCGGGTAAGACAACATACCTTTATATATTTTGGAAGCCTGATCCGGTGATTTTACGAGGGGTCCGGGGCCTTGTACACCCGGACCAACAGAAATGAAGGGTGAGCCCAAAACCGGCACTAGGCGTAATTAAATAAATTAAATAAAGTGAAAGTTTACTGCAGGACTCATAGGAAAACTTTTTGAATCCCAATAGTATCGCTAAATATTCTTTTTTGTGACACCCATATACAGTACAAGCTTAAGGTCTGATCAGTCTTACTTGTGTATGGCAGGCCTCATGGACAGGTTATTATATAAATAACATGTGTGGTAGTGCTGGCAATGTGATGTCTAGTATTAAAAAAAATTGCAATCTGGGAATGTAAAAAAGTTTACACCAATGTCATTTACCAGCAAGAGGTACAATATAGTCACCCAGATTTTTCACTTTGCACCCACCATGATGTATTCTTTTTCTGATAAAATGTGATAGGCTCCCTCTTTACAAGAAGATTGCATGAATATATATATATATATATATATATATATATATTATATATATATATATATATATATATATATATATATATATATATATATATATATATATTATATATATATATATATATATATACACATTCCGCCACTCTGCAGCTGAACAACACAAACACGGGAAACATGGAGTATTATCACCAGAACGCCCCTGCAAACTAGATTATCCACAGTAGATAATCTACTAATGCGTAGCGTCATTACCCCTCAAGAGATTAAAGGACAGAAAAGTAGACCATCTCCTCCCGTAACATCACACCATACAAGGAAAAGACCCATGAGTCCTAAAAACCTTGGTTCCAAGACCACATATTCGAAGGTCTCTACTACCCCAATGGCAAAGATTAAACTAGGTTCCACTGTATTGTATTTAATTACTTACTGAATGTATCAAGGTAAGTAATGATATGGAGAAATATGCCAAATTAAAGGGGTTATTCACCTTCCAATGTTTTTTGCAGTTCAGTTGTTTTCAGATTATTCACCAGAAATAATAACTTTTTTTAATTACTTTCTATTTCCTATTTGTGACAGTTTTTCTAATACTAAAGTGTAATGTTTAATTTTTCACCTTCTTATGTCTTTCTGAAGCAGCTCTGGGATCATCAGCATCAATAATACCATCACTGATATCAGTTTCATCATCATCAATATCATCATTATAAATAATATAATCATCTTCAATAACATCTTTGTCAATAATATCATTATCAAGTACCATCATCAATAACATCATCATCAATATCCTCATCATCAGCAATATAATCAATATCATCTAAATCATAATTATCATCAATAGCCTCATCATCATCATTATCATCAATATCACCATCAATCTTTGTTTATTATCTAAGTCAGAGGACAAGGCAGTATATTTAGCACAAAAAACTAATTTAAGATTGGAATTTTTGTCCTTGCTTCAGCTTCTGCAAAAAAAAGTATTGACAGACAATACACTTCTTTTTACACATGTTACTGAGGTGTTTTTGACTAGGTTGGGAATACTCAGAGGGTTCATTTAGGTTAAAGCAATGGCCAATCTCTATAAACCCTTGCTAAACCCTGTTGGGTTTTTTGGTTTTGGTTTTTTTTAAGAAAGAGATTACAATATTGCTTTTCCTTCTCCCATTTAGGAAGTTTTTATGGCAGCAGAAATCAGTCACAAGAACTTTAAGAGGCATGACAGGTATGGTATCTGTTATCCGGAAACCTGGTATCCAGAAAGCTCATCAAAATCATCATCAGTATTTGTTCATTATCTAAGGCTGTATATTAAGCACAATTTAGGATTGGAATTTCTGTCCTTGCTTAAGTTTCTGTAAATATAGAAGCAAGTCCAGTCTATTGATTTTGTTTTCATGTTTACATGATTTTCTAGTATACTTAAAGTAGGGAGGTCCAAATAAGTAAGACCCCTTATCCGGAAAGCCCCAGGTCCAGAACATACTGGATAACAGGTCCCATACCTACACTTGTAATACTGAGGATTTAGTACAATACGTTTCTACAGAAACACGCCAGGCCAGTGCAGTTTTTTTTTCGCAACCAGGGCAACAGGTAATCAATTAACATTTGGCTAACATTTGGTGTTTGGTCAGTAACATCTAAGTATTTGAGCCAATAAAACTTGACTCCTACTACCTGAACTGCTGTTCTAGCACCCTAGGTTCAGTTGCTGAAATTTCATTTATTTGTGTAATATTTAACTTTATTTATCAGCGCCTAGAGAGTGCCTAGCTGCCCAGTGCTACACAGTAGGTACTTTTACTGTAGTCATTATCTAAAGGCCATCAACTTATCTAGTACTTAAGTATTATCAGTGATTTAATTCCTGGGTGTAACTACCGGGGGTGCACCCGGGCCCACACCCCCTTGGTGCTCTCGGCTGGCGCCGATGCAAAAAACTCAGTATGGAGGGGGTTGGGGCCCGGCTGCACAGCCTGCGCCCGGGCTCGCCCCTTCTTAGTTCTGTTACCAGCTGTGTATTAAAGGAACGATTTAAGCATTAATATACAATAGGCCTAGAAAAAAAACCCACTTTTTTGAGATTAAAATGTAAGTTGTTTCTCTTGCTGTTGTTCCAAAAAAAGGGCTTAATAGTTATTGCTATATAAAAAATATAAACTGATATGCTGAAAATGTGAGACAGCAAGACTCACTTTTGATAAATAGATTATTTGGTTCCAGGCTGTGCTGTACACAGTGTGACAACTGCCATCCTGTCATTAACACAGTACAGGGATATTCTGCTCTATAGGCAGAGAACAAAATGCCCATGTAAAGGTCAGTTGAAAGTGAACATTTATCCCAATGTGTAAAAATCAGATTAAAAAAAAAGGCAGAAGACTTTTCAAAATCTCAGCAAAATGATCACATAATAACATAAATGTTTATTACAGCATAGATATTTAAATAGTTCAATACAGGCCTGGAGGCCACAAAGGCCGGGGCCTGGGGTGGCAGAGTATGCCGCTCAGGCCGCTTTCGCCCAAAGTTGCCTCCAGAGGAAACTTTGGTTGTTTCAGAGTTAAATTCAATTAAGATTTAATGATTGGCAATGGAGAGGAATTTTCGGGAAATTTGCCACCTGCAGCCGCTCATAAAAAATTGCAGGCAACAAATCTTCACGTGTGCCACTACCTTTAGTGTTAGTCATTACCATCATTCTTGCCAAAGGGTTAAATATAAATTACATCTTATAGTATCAGCGATTTTACTAGGGATGTCGCGGACTGTTCTGCGGCGAACTTGTTCGCGCGAACATCGGCTGTTCGCGTCCGCCGCAAGTTCGCGAACGTCGCGCGACGTTCGCCAATAGGCGTTCGCGTCAAAATCGTTCGACCATTCGACCATTCGGTCGCTAAAATCGAACGATTTACGTTCGATTCGAACGAAAATCGTTCGATCGAACGATTAAAATCCTTCGATCGAACGATTTTCGGATGTTCGAAGTTCGCGAACTGTTCGCGAACTGTTCGCATTTTTTGCCGGTGTTCGCGAACGGCGTTCGCGAACACATTATCGGCGGTTCGCTACATCCCTAGATTTTACTACTATGGTTGTGCTGTTCATTGAAACTACTTTTAAAAGCAAAAGAAGGCAGGGCCACATAGCAAGATTATAGTTTATGTACCAAAAATAGTATTTAAAATGCTTTGCCACCCCCCTTTTATTGGGTCCATATCTTTTTGGTGTCTGACATGGCATTTAAGATATGGGGTATGTTTTTTTAATGCCAATTTTTGGTTTTGATTCTTTTTCCCTGGCAGCACCCACAGAATATTATAATTCTTTAGACTTTAGATGGAGTAGACATCTATTTGTCAGATGTATACAGTATAGTATATTACGCTTCTTTGTTTCCTGCCTCAACTTGCACTGTTAATCTTACTCAAGATACAACTATTTCACGCCGTCTTGCTATAGCCTTTGTTTTTACATGAAACAAAAGTAATTTAGGCAATTTCATCTCCCACCACTCACAAGTGGATCACGTGTGTGAGCTTGAAGCAGAAAAATTAACATACAACAGTATGATATATAACTGATCTGCTGCTAAGAGCAATTTGGGGAGACGGTCAGATAGCAAAAAATGTCAAAGGCTGCTCTGTTAAAGAAGAACCAAAGCCCTGCAGAGACAAAAGCCCCCATGCACAGACCCACATTGACCCCCACTCCCTGCTTCCTCACTGTAGAGTCTATAACAGGTATGGGACCTGTTATCCAGAAAGCTCAGGACCTGGGGTTTTCCAGATAATGGATTCAAAATTTGGATCTTTATACCTTAAGTCTACTAGGGAATAATTTAAACATTAAATAAACCCAATAGGCTGGTTTTGCTTCCAATAAGGATTAATTATATCTTAGTTTGGATCAATTACAAGGTACTGTTTTATTATTACAGGGAAATTTTTTTTGGATAAAATGGAGTCTATGGGCCAAATTTACTTACCTCTGAAGTTTTGCCAGCGTTGTCTTCGCCACAGTTCGCCCTACTTTGCAAGGAGTAGATTTGCCAGGGCTGCGCAAATTCACGAAGATGCAAAGTTGCGCACAAGTTACCGATCGTTTGCGAAGTTGCGCTAGGATGTTATGATCAGCAGTTCGAAAGTTGCGCTAGCGAAGGCTAATTTGCATACAGCGCGAAATAGAAGTTTGAATGGACATGTATGCTGCAGCAAATAAATAACACTATACAAGGCCAGGGAACTTAATAAAATTATATAGAGGTGTTCTAATGCCCTACACATGTGCCCGCAGTATTGTTTAGGTGCCATATGTTAACAAAAGTAGGGGAGAAGGACGGTACCTTAAAAAAAACTTTGATCTTTTTCAGCCTATCACCCTATGAAAAGTCTTGGGACTTGGAAACATTTTCAACTTTTTTTTGTTTTGTTTTTACAAACTCCTATCTACTCTATTGCACTTGCTTGGTCTGACCTGGCAAAGTAAACTCTGGTGAAAGAGGAAACTTTCAGAAAAAAATACCGTAGTTTCGCCCCTTCGCCAGAAAGAAACTTCGTCTGGTGTTAGGCTGAAGTTGCGCTAGTCTATCTACATCGCTAGCGAATTTTCGCCAGGGACACTTTTAGTAAATTGGCAAAGTGGCAAAATTACGTAACACTGGTGAATTTGACCCTATGGTGAGAAGGCCTTCCCATAATTTAAAGCTTTCTGGATAAAAGGTTTCTGGATAACAGATCTCATACCTGTACATAAAAAAGTGTCCATGTTTGTAAAGCTGACCAATACATGCAGAGAGGTGCCCTTTTCTGTATTTCAGATCCTCTTTTTTTTCCTTTCAGTGATTTACGGAGCTTTCTGGCACATGCACAGTGGAAGCTAATACTGGACTGGCACAATGTCTGTGAACTCTGCATCGATAGGTCCGATTTACATCCAGTAAGGGGGGGGACAATGGATCGCAGTGCATGGGGACTTTTATCTTGGGGGGGTAAGTCCTTCTTTAACGACATTATTCCTAAATCTAAAACACATAATTCCATTGGTAATAAAAGGCACTAAGTTGCTCAGGTGCAGTAACATATAACTTTCTTTGCATCCTATTAAAGCATCCTACTTAAAGCAGCCAAACACAAAGCAAAACAAAAGACAAACAAGCCACTATGCATAGAAAAAATGCAAACTTCCCTGTATATTTCCACATATGCACCATTGGCCTAATAATTATGTGTGAGTGGTACAACTTCCCTTCCCTTTCCCTCCATTGCTATGAGTAGGCCTTAAAATATGTGAAAAATATAGCCAAAAGGAGTATATATCGTTCTGGCTTATTTGAAATAACGAGTCAGAGATTGAGCTATGTGAATTTTAATTAATAACAGGCCTTTGATTAAGCTAACCAGCTTTGCCTATGTGCAGATTCTTGCCACCGGAGTTAGCCTACGATATTTATTACTTTTATTCATTACTAATTTACTAAGCACAATTCTGCTATAAAATGTTAATACTTCTTTAAGGCTGGGCAGTCCCTCTAATTTAGCTATATTTCCATGTCTGGTGCAACACATGAGAGGTCTCCTATCTCTTCCTGTGTGGCAGTGACCTCCAACCTTGGCCAACAAAATTTTTGTTCCAGAGTGACGAAAACCAAATTATTTTTCTTTCAGTGCATTCCCTTGTTCAAATGATTTTGTTGGGTGGTTTGGTCAGTTGTGATCATACTAATGATCTAGGCATTTTTGACATATCTGGGAGACATGTCCTGTGCTGCTTCAGTAGCATCTTAGGTAGCAGCTCTTCCTAATTTCTTCCCTAATTTAATTGTCTGGAAAAATATTTTAACTCCGCACTACATTTCACCATGCATTATGTTTTCTAGGTAAAAAACATGCAGAAAAACAGTTATGTCCCACATGGCCCCCCTTTAAGTCGCTGACTAACTCAGAGTTAGAGAGCTAGAAATCAAGTAGTGTTCTGGCTATTATGTGAGATATCCAGTCACTCCAGCCTTTATACATCACATTTTTGGCTAACTAACTATATTAGAAACATTTTTTATTTTGCACAGCCTATCTATTTACCTAGTTTTTATTTTTACACTGAACTGTTCCTTTAAAGAATTGCTAGCTATTAACTTGATGCTGTAAAAGTATTGTAACCATGACTAATCCATGCTTGTTCAGCTAGGTCACAAATAAATTGCATTTGTTTTTAATAATTCTTTCCCACTGCTAAATGGTAATAATGGTTTTTATTTGATAGCTCCCCTTCTTTTAATTTACTCCAAAGGCTAAATACATGTCATGTGCCAATGAGCCACATAAAAGAATGGCAAAGCTGATTTTAAGTTGATATTATCCATGGATAGTGGATGAATCAATACTCTGATGGTACATGTAGAGTTGACTAAAGCAGGTTCAAGTATATATCCTTAATCTCACCACCTAGACCTGAATTGCTGAAGCTGCAAAACTAGACTCAGCTCCTGCTGGGCTGTCCCTTAAAATCCACCACTTCATTTTTATTAGCTGATAAATAACAGCAAACACTTGCATGAGGGATTTCTGGGTCCTTAACAAACATCCAGTAAGTGGGCCACCAAAATTGTTGGTTTGTCAGTACCCACTGCCTAACTGTTAATTTATACATTCTGCGGAAAATGGTAAACATAAACACACTTAAAGGAGAATTCAACCCTTTAGCAAAAAAAACCCTACCCCCACCCCACATAGATCCCTCCCTCCTCCCCCCAGCCTAACTTCCCCCCCCCAGGGAAATGCCCTTAACTTTTTACTTACCTCTCGGGGCAGATTCAGGCAGTTCACCGAAGCAATCCTCTGGGTCTAACAAAAGGTGGCTATACATGGGCCAATATATGCCTTGGCTTGTATGCTTTGGTAGCCAAAATATGTTTAGATAATCAGATAGTGGCCCTCAGAATAGGGAAGTGCATGGATAAAGTGAGACTGTATGCATATAATATGGTGTTATTTATGAATGGAACCTCCCAGTCCCTGGATCGAGCCCTTACCGTAATTAACAACATGAGACAATACTCACGGCGCCACTAGACAAAATCCAATATTTTCTATATCAATGAGCACTGAGATCAAAGACCCCCAATGAGACAGTCTTTACTTATAGCTTACTTTACCTATCTGGCTACCCTTATCACTAGAAACCCTTATGATTTTTTAACCGAAAATGTTTGCCCCCTTGTAACCTACACAAGAGATAACCTGGGGAAAATTATTGTTGATAACTCCTGTTAGAATCAATTTCCCTACGGCTCCTTAAAATATTGTATGCTGTCAAGCAGTCCCCTGTACTTACAGCACTAAAATAGTTTGAACCCTCACCACTCATGTCTGTCCTAACTCTGAAAAGGGATTAGACCCAGGCTAACATTATCTCTTATTTTAACTAATCCCACCATTGCTGGGGGTTTGGCTCCTTCTCCCTTTCTCGTTTACCATACTACCTCACAGCTGATGCAAATATATACTGGTTCCATATACACAGTCAAAAAAAAAGAATAGGGAATGGAGGGTCTTCTCAAACATTACTTAGTGTAAGGATCAGCCCGGGACTCGAACCTTTATTTCCCAGATTCTGGACAATGTGTGTTCTTTTGAGCCACTGGGGGCTCTTTGAGGCTGATCCTTAGCCTTGTGTGTCTTGTGTTTCATGTACCTGTCAGTTTCAAGTGTGTTCCTCCCCATTCTCCACCCACCTCGTTTACCCTCATGTGTTTCCCATTCCCAATTACCGTCCCTTTATTAACCCTGCCCTGAGCTTTGCTCAGGGCTGAGTCATTAATTGTAATCGTATCCTGTATCTGGTCACTGTATCTTGTTCCTGTGATTCCTTACCTGTATCCCAAGCTCCTGGATTCCAAGCTCCTGTGTTGCCTTGTTCCAGCATTGTTTCCTTATCCTCACCTTCCTGGTAATTACCTTATTTTGAACTGTTCCTGTGTTATTTGCAAGCTCCAAGTAAACCTGCTTTATTTTCACCATGTCTGCCTCCCCTATCATCTATGGGTACACCCCTGGGCTTCCGCCATATCCTCTCCCAATGGAATGGCTATCCACTATCACAGCGGTTCCACGCTGTAACCCTTACAGAATGACTCAGCCCAACAAGAAGCCCTTGGGAAAGCCCTCCATGCTTTCTTGTCCCGATGTGGAACTACAACTCCCTTGGGGTGGGGAGAATGAGGCAAAAGTCAGCTCCCATTTCTGTGATGATGTCTGGCAGGATTTTCTCTCTGACAATGACTGGGAGGATTCAGTCTTCGATGTGGGCTGGGAGGATTCAGATTCGAGCGAAGATGAGCTAAGATGAGCTACAAACTGCTATCTGGCCTGTGTCTGGTCGTCCACCTCCAGTTTCTTGGCCTTTGAAATCCCCACCGCTGTCTGCTCCTGTTTCAGGGCCAGCTATGCCTCTGCAGTCTGCTCCTGTTCCAGGGCCAGCTATGCCTCTGCAGTCTGCTCCTGTTTCAGGGCCAGCTATGCCTCTGCAGTCTGCTCCTGTTCCAGGGCCAGCTATGCCTCTGCAGTCTGCTCCTGTTCCAGCACCAGCCATCCCTCCGCAGTCTATTCCTGGGCCCTCTACCCCACAGCGGTCTGCTTCAGTTCCCGGTCCTGCTACCCCTCTGCAACAGCTACCTCCAGTCCTGGCCCAGCTTCTGCCTTGTCCTGCGCCCCCAGAAGAGGGGCTTCTGCCTTGTCCTGCGCCCCCAGAAGAGGGGCTTCTGCCTGATCCTGCGCCCCCAGAAGTGGGGCTTCTGCCTGATCCTGCGCCCCCAGAAGTGGGGCTTCTGCCTGATCCTGTGCCCCCAGAAGTGGGGCTTCTGCCTGATCCTGTGCCCCCAGAAGTGGGGCTTCTGCCTGATCCTGTGCCCCCAGAAGTGGGGCTTCTGCCTGATCCTGTGCCCCCAGAAGTGAGGCTTCTGCCTGATCCTGTGCCCCCAGAAGTGGGGCTTCTGCCTGATCCTGTGCCCCCAGAAGTGGGGCTTCTGCCTGATCCTGTGCCCCCAGAAGTGGGGCTTCTGCCTTGTCCTGTGCCCCCAGAAGAGGGGCTTCTGTCATGTTCTGTGCCTCCCAAAATGGGGCTTCTGCCGTGCCTAGTACCCCCAAGAGAGGAGGCTTCGCAGCAGCATCGGCTACCCAAGTGTCCAGCTGGACCTTCCCGACGACTGGCTCCCAACTGGCTGTCTGCTGTGCCGGCTTCCCAGCCTGTCCTGTCTGCTGTGCCGGCTTCCCAGCCTGTCCTGTCTGCTGCGCCGGCTCCTCGAAAGCTGCCTGTTCCTGTGCCGACTTCTCAGCAGCTGCCTCCAGTGTCGGTTCTCCAGCAGCTGCCTCTTGTTCCAGTGCCGGTCCTCCAGCAGCTGCCTCCTGCTCCAGTGCCAGCTCCCCGAAAGCAGTCTCCTGCTCCAGTGCCGGCTCCCCGAGAGCAGTCTCTTGCTCCAGTGCCGGTCCCCCAGCAGCTGCCTCTTGTTCCAGTGCCAGGCCCCCAGCAGCTGCTTCCTGTGCCGGCTCCCCGAAAGCTGTCTCTTGTTCCAGTGCCGGTCCTCCAGCAGCTGCCTCCTGCTCCAGTGCCGGCTCCCCGAAAGCAGCCTCCTGCTCCAGTGCCGGCTCCCCGAAAGCAGCCTCCTGCTCCAGTGCCGGCTCCCCGAAAGCAGCCTCCTGCTCCAGTGCCGGCTCCCCGAAAGCAGCCTCCTGCTCCAGTGCCGGCTCCCCGAAAGCAGTCTCTTGCTCCAGTGCCGGTCCCCCAGCAGCTGCCTCTTGTTCCAGTGCCAGGCCCCCAGCAGCTGCCTCCTGTGCCGGCTCCCCGAAAGCTGCCTGTGCCGGCTCCCCGAAAGCTGCCTCTTGTTCCAGTGCCGGTCCTCCAGCAGCTGCCTCCTGTTCCAGTGTTGGTTCTCCAGCAGCTGCCTCCTGCTCCAGTGCCGGCTCCCCGAAAGCAGCCTCCGGCTCCAGTGCCGGCTCCCCGAAAGCAGTCTCTTGCTCCAGTGCCGGTCCCCCAGCAGCTGCCTCTTGTTCCAATGCCAGGCCCCCAGCAGCTGCCTCCTGTGCCGGCTCCCCGAAAGCTGCCTGTTCCTGTGCCGGCTCCCCGAAAGCTGTCTCTGTCAATTTCCATGTCTCCCATTACGTTTTCAGCTCCTGTGCCAGTGGTCCCGCCTGCAGCTCCTGTGCCAGTGGTCCCGCCTGCAGCTCCTGTGCCAGTGGTCCCGCCTGCAGCTCCTGTGCCAGCGGTCCCGCCTGCAGCTCCTGTGCCAGCAGCCTTGCCGGCAGCCTTGCCGCTTCCAGCCTCTGTGCCAGCAGCCTTGCTGGGTTCAGCCTGTGAGGACCTGTGTACCATGGCCTCTGGGCCCACGGACAAATCTTCTTCTAGACCTGCCATTCCTGCTGCAGGATCTGATAGTTCTGGTGCTCCAGAGTCTACCAGTCTTGTTGCTATTCGTGGTGGTCTTCCTGTTGTCCTGGGCAATCCGCCACCTGTAATGGGTGCCTCTGCTGGTCCGCCACCTGTAATGGGTGCCTCTGCTGGTCCGCCACCTGTAATGGGTGCCTCTGCTGGTCCGCCACCTGTAATGGGTGCCTCTGCTGGTCCGCCACCTGTAATGGGTGCCTCTGCTGGTCCGCCACCTGTAATGGGTGCCTCTGCTGGTCCGCCGCCTGTAATGGGTGCCTTGGCTGGTTCTTCTGCTATGCAGGCTGACTCTGGCCGTCCATCTGATCTGGCTCCTGACCCTGGCGACTTCTCTGATCTGGCTCCTGGCGGTTCTCCGGTACCTGAACCTGGTGACTTCTCCGTTTTGGCTTCCGATCCTGGCGGCTCTCCAGCCTTTGACCCTGGCGGCTCTCCAGCCTTTGACCCTGGCGGCTCTCCAGCCTTTGACCCTGGCGGCTATCCAGCCTTTGACCCTGGCAAAACTTTTGTCCCCATCTCCAGTCATTGGACTAAAAAGGATGGGGGTCTTTCGTTTGGGTCGCCCGGAGGTCGACCCTTAAGGAGGGGGTACTGTAAGGATCAGCCCGGGACTCGAACCTTTATTTCCCAGATTCTGGACAATGTGTGTTCTTTTGAGCCACTGGGGGCTCTTTGAGGCTGATCCTTAGCCTTGTGTGTCTTGTGTTTCATGTACCTGTCAGTTTCTAGTGTTCCTCCCCATTCTCCACCCACCTCGTTTACCCTCATGTGTTTCCCATTCCCAATTACCGTCCCTTTATTAACCCCGCCCTGAGCTTTGCTCAGGGCTGAGTCATTAATTGTAATCGTATCTGGTCACTGTATCTTGTTTCTGTGATTCCTTACCTGTATCCCAAGCTCCTGGATTCCAAGCTCCTGTGTTGCCTTGTTCCAGCATTGTTTCCTTATCCTCACCTTCCTGGTAATTACCTTATTTTGAACTGTTCCTGTGTTATTTGCAAGCTCCAAGTAAACCTGCTTTATTTTCACCATGTCTGCCTCCCCTATCATCTATGGGTACACCCCTGGGCTTCTGCCATATCCTCTCCCAATGGAATGGCTATCCACTATCACAGCGGTTCCACGCTGTAACCCTTACACTTAGGTTGTCCCGCTCCTAAACCAATAAATACATTCAGGATTCAGGCACTCTGGATCGGGACAAAGTAGGGAAACTTGTGACTCACCCAGAAGGGGTGGTAGAACACTATATGCCACTGTGGGAGAACAACACTTCTTACCTGAATGCCGTACAATGCAAGACATCCCAGTCTGTAGGAGAAAGGTATCTTGTGCTTGAGTAAAGTACTCAAGATTTGTACCATTAAATCTTTTGAGCAACTAAAATTGGAATATTCTCCTTAACCATTATTAATTATTAATTGTTACCTTGCCTGTGTCACTAGCATTCCATCCAAAAATATCAAAGGCATGATAGCCAGAGCACTCTCTTAATACCTAGCCCCATCATATACATTGAACATTTCAGAACAGTTTTGCAGGAGAGTATTGGTTAGATTGAACAGGAGGAGTGGGATGAGGCTCTCAAATCCACAGCCACTATTTTTAAGGAAATGTACTGTCCATATGTATGTCATGCACAGAGCTTCCACCAAAATACAGACACAACTTACACCAGATGCCACTCTGATCGTCCATACTTCTATCACTTAATCTGCACTTTCCATGTCCTAATTATTAATTATATCCTGGAAACAGATAACCTAACTCCTTTATGACATGATGGGCTTCACAACCACACTGGACCCCAAAGAATGCCTACTGGCTATTATAGAGGGCATCTTCTCTTTAAACTGTTCTTATCTGACCAGCTTATAAAGAACGTATTAATACTTTAGGTTAGGACCAGTAATCATATGCAATGTGTGCTGCTAGAAATCATTTAAAAAAAGCATAAAAAGTACTTTCAAAATTTTGAGACTGACAATGAAGACTGTCTTTTTTTTAAAAAAAAATTCCTCATACCACAGTGGCATGGCTGTTATGGCCATGGTTTGACCCATAAGCAGGACCTAAGGACAAAGTGTATGAAGACCTCTGGTATAAGGAATAAGACCACTAAATCTAAAAACTGTGATTTCAACTGATGACAATACCTTGTAGCTACTGAAAGTTCAACTATGTTCAGGAAGAAGGACTCGAATACTAATATACAATTTAATATCAGATGCAATATTCTATCAGATTTTACTTTGTAAACTTTAGCATCTCAACTGTATGGATTTTGTGCATTCTTTGTAAGCATTCAGGGCATATTTGTAATGTCTACTCATCCTGGTGGTCTAGTGGTCGGCAGGGACGCTCGCCACTTGGTCCCTTTCTCTCTGGTGCAAGTTTCTCGTATAGCGTGTGCGGCGCTCACTTCCGGGTTTTACACGCCATCGTGATGACGTCATTGCTCATTGGCACAAAATTCAAAAGGTATTTAAAGGCATTTTGGATTTTTAGTAGTTGCCGGTTGTTAGGTCTAACTTGTTTAGTTCCTGGATGTTATTCTATATGAATCATTTGTGTATCCTGGTATTGACCCTTGCCTGCCTGCTTGAGTACTCTGAACTCTCTTAATCTGACCCTTAGCTGCCTGACTATTCCAAAGTCTCCGATCCTGATCCTTGCCTGCCTGACAATTCTGAATTCTCCAATCCTGATCCTAGCCTGTCTGACCTTGCTTGAACTGCCTGTACCGACCCGGCCTGTCTGACCACGCTGTTCCATTTGGTTCCTCCTGAGTTGTGTGGCCTTCCTTCTAAACGCCTTGGTAAACAATCGTGCACCTTTGCTAATCCAGAGCTCTTGCTTGACTCCTTTCTTATTAAGACCTGTCGGCATCCAATTAGCGGAGGGCTCCTCCTGAAGTGAAAGGCGGCTGCTACAGGTGGAAGCAGAGCCGAGAACAGGAAGCCTAGCACTGGATTTAGGGTGCCGATCATGACAATATTTAGCAGATGCAAAATAGAGCTTTGCACAGTTCACCAGGGAAAAGATCCCCAGACCTCTACTCACTTGTATAGAATTTTTAGGTGCATATTTATCAAATGGAAAAAGTAAGTTCACGCCACCAGGCCAAAAATATGCCTGTTGATGTATTTACTAATATGTGAGATCACTAGATGGCACTGTAAACACATAACACATAAAACTATTACATGTTATGCTGTTCTGCTGGAAAGTGGTTTCTCTCTGCCTATCTTTTTTTACCTTTTCAACTTGTTGGTCAGTCCTGTCGTGGTCTTCCCTAGTTAAATCCTGCTTTACCAGTAGCTGTCTAGAAATGAATTATGCCCTTAAAAGACTGATACAAGTGGGGAATGGAAAATGTTCCTCTGGCTAACTGTGTCAAGTGCATTTTTCACATATTTGATAAATATGAAGTGAAATCTGCAGTCTTCATGGGAAAAAGAATTTATGGAAATATCTCATTCATCATATTCGTTTGACAGCAGTAAGGTTTAGCAAAATCAGTTTGTTGTTTGGTATGTTTGTTTGTTGAGGAAGAGCAAAAGTTCCCTATTCCCTGTCTGTTATTTCTATTTTAGCTTATCTGAGTTGTTCTGTATTATGTGCCCACTTGCCCTGTTTTTCTCTTAACACTAAGGGGGTTTATTTATCAACGGTAAAGTTTTTTTATACCTCATATGAACTCACAACTGGAATAGCATCTTATTTAAGAAAAAAACTAGAATGGAAAAAACTTGATTCCTCGAGTTTGGGTTGCGAAACCCGAAAACTCGAATTAATCAAGTTTTTGAGGAAAAAAACCTTGAATCAATTGACTCATTCGAGATTTCGGGCAAAACCTCTGCCATTGACTCCTACATGACCTCAACAGGTTTTAGATTGTGTATTTTCAGATTAAAGCTATTTCCAGGGTGGGGGTAAAATTTGGGTTGTTTTTAACCTGAAATTGTGAGTTTTGACCAAAAAAAAAAAACTTGAATTTTTGTGGAAAACACAACTCAACCTTAATAAATCTGCCCCTAAATATATCTAATGATAGTTGCCCATTGTTAAGTCTAACTTGTTTAGCTCCTGGGTGTTATTCTATGTGAATCCGTTGTGTATCCTGGTATTGAACCTTGCCTGCCTGCTTGACTACTCTTAACTCTGTTAATCTGACCCTTGCCTGCCTGACTATTACAAACTCTCTGATCCTGATCCTTGCCTGCCTGCCTGACTATTCTGAACTCTCCAATCCTGATCCTAGCCTGTCTGACCTTGCTTGAACTCTTGCCTGTACCTACCTGGCCTGTCTGACCATGCTGTTCCATTTGGTTGTGTGACCTTCCTTCTAAAATCCTTGGTAAACAATCGTGCCCCTTTGCTCGTCCAGAACTCTTGCTTGGCTCCTCTCTTAAGACATGGCCTAATGGGTATAGGTTGTAGGCAGAAAATCGCTGTGATATTTACTTAGCTACAAGGGCATAGTGGTGTTCTTTAGTTATTAGTCCACTGTATCTTTTGCACAAAGCTCTTATTCCTGTATTGCCAATAAATCATTGAAGTTCTGCATCTTAACATTCTGTTATGAGAATTTTCAATGATGGAAATGGTCACATGTAAGCTAGTGATACTGAGAGTGTTTTCTAAATCAAAGACTTCCAAGCATAGTAATATATTTAGTCATCAATTATATCATAGCCCTCATGTCTACTATTGGGAATTGTTCTATGTAATTATGAGTGAAATCGAGACTTGGTTAAGAACTGTGTGCATTAAATGGCTGTTGCTTTGCTCAAAACCAGGTAAAGTCTAAATTAAATCCTTGGCATCTCTGCAGAGATCCTTTACTCTAATTAACTGCAGGAAAGAAATAACATTGCCTTCTTGGAAATCAGCCTAAATGCATTTTGAAAATTGAAATACTTATCATAATCAATCAGTTTCAATTTCACCGAAATACATCAGACCATTCCCAGACCAAGAAGTGTTTGCTTTGCTGTAAATAAGTTACAGGAATGTTAAAACCTGAAAGTGAAATTTCATCATGACTTCTAATATTCAGAGCACAAAATAAAATAAAATAAAACAGCCTACACAATGCATCTCCAGACTCTGTGTTTAAAGTGCATCAAGTCATATAAAGTATGGCACTTTGAAAAGTAAATCCCAAGGGCTGAAGTAGCTAGAAGGGAATCTCTACAGTCCTTGCTGCATAATTAGACTTTCATGGAACTCCTGAAAGCATTCCTTTTTTCTGTTTGTTATACATTCCTTGAAGTTTTATAAAGCAAAGTTTATATGTATGCATGCATATTCAAGCCTCTAATTATATCAAAGTCATTGGCTGGCTTATCATTTATTACAACATATTTATGTGAACAATGACTTTATCTCTATAGCAGAGGCCATTTTTTGCTTTCTACATACTGTAGTTTCAGTTGTACATTGACACAAGAGCACATTCATACAGGTGGGGCGTTTGAGGACATTGGAATAATTTGGTTTTTGGATTGTTTAGCAAAATATGGTATTTTGTTACCACAAATTGTATAAACAAAACATAGTTATGTTTTGTTTATACAATTTGTGGTAACAAAATACCATATTTTGCTAAACAATCCAAAAACCAAATTATTCCAATGTCCTCAAACGCCCCACCTGTATATCCCAATAATTGGTGAGAATAAACATTAGTTAGAGAATCAAAAAAAAAATCTTCAGAGGGGCATAGAGCACACAGCAAACCCTCCCATATCATCCCCACCGCTCATACTAAAGTAGGTGAACAGCTGTGGGGGATTCTTAACCATTGAGGAATCAGATGGTATCTGCTTCCTCTATAGTCTACAAGTGAAAGCCACTGTATCTTTGGTAGTACTTTAGGGAGCCAGGCTGGTAGGCACATTCATAGAGGAAAGCGGGCAGGAACTCTGATGCTCTATATGACTGGCTTCTAGATTTGTAGCCCCAAGATATGGAAGGAAACATTTCCACCCCCAGGATATCTGTTATGGCACATCATATTGTACATTTCAAAATTACATCAGTAAAGAGTAGAATAAGATAAGAGACAGGAGGCAATGATGGTATTGCCTGTTGCCAAAGGCTGTTGAAGCCTTGTGAATTCATTTTATGAGTGTTCTATAGTAATCTTGCTTTACCAAGGAAATGCAGATTTGAAGCATGAGGCTTCTTACCAAGTTTGTAGCCATTGTTTAGAGTATTTGACATTTTCAAATTTATTTTCCATTCTCTGGTTACATTCTGCCACAATAAAAATATAGGGATTGAAGTGCTTTGTGGGATGTATAGAACACTGGAGATCTGAAAGAATGATAGCCTATAATACAATAGTTCTGTAATACATTTTATGCTACTATATTGCACAAGAGGAGCATAATATTGCTTTCATTATTTAGAAGGAAAGAAACCTCAAAAGCCTTTTTGAAAAGCATTTACGCAGAATATTTGCTGGCAGTAAAATCTAATCTCAGTAAATATATTCTCATGGAATTTATATACTGGGAATAAAATGAAAGAACTATGTTACTTCTTACTTTCACCATAGGTAGCTGGTCATTAATTATTAATAGGAGCCACAAAACATGATGTAAAATAATATAGAAGAATGTAGGCATTGATTCTTTCATCCCTTCCATTCCTTTACTTTCAGCAAAGTCCAGTTGCTCTAGATTCACTTCTGCTAGATATACAATGACCTGGATGAATGAAACCTTCATAGACATATTCCCTTTCCAAACTTAGAATTTACTGAACATCACAGAAAAATCTTTAGAGGCACGCAGCTCTTACATCTTGTGAAAGATTATCTGTTTTTTAAATATATCTTTGTATTCTGAACCATGCTGGAGCTAGATAGAACCTTCTATGCTATTTCTCAGCCTGGTGGTTACTGGTTCTAAAGGAGGTAGACAAAATAACAAACTCCCAACAGTATATATAACATAGCAGGTCAGCCTTACAAAGACTAGCCAATGAAGTTCAAACTTTGTCCTTGTGTAACCTGTCGTGATGGGCGAATTTGCGCCGTTTCGCCGAAAAATTTGCGAATTTCGCACAAAATTTGCAAAACGGCGAAAAATTCGCGAAACGGTGCCTCGTTTTTTTGAAAAAAGAAAGTTCTGACGCCGGCGAATTTTTGCCGTGAATTTTCGCAGGCATTTCGCAGATTTATTCGCTGGCAGCGAATCGCGCAAATTCGCCGCGAATTCGCGCCTGGCAAATAAATTCGCCCATCACTAGTAAACTGTCTATTTTCTAGTAATATAAGTGCTTACAGAGATACTGACACCAGAATTTAAACCTTTTTTACATCTATCATAATATTATTTTCACATGCTATCTATAATTTTGCCATAAAAGTATTTACAGATGCTTTTACATTACCCATCTGATCCCCCATGTTCCTCTATAAGGGTGCTGCCATAGTTGAACTTCAGTAGTCTGTTAGCAATAAAAACTCTAGCTGACATGTTGAGAAGGGACAGTCAGGTTGGCAAAACAGTCAAGTTTAGGAACTTTAAGTAACAATTACTTTCAAAAGCAGCTCTATCAGTGAAAAACTATTAACATTAGCTATAGGTAACTTTTGATGTACATTAATATTTTGAATAATATTTTTTTTAGTGTCAGTATCACTTTAAGAAGAAGAATGGCCAGTTGTTGCCTATAGAACAGCATCAGTTATTTTTGGAATTCTGGTATAAAAGCCTTGAACTGGATGCATTTGAATGCTGGGCCATCCTTACAGAAAAAAGCCTCTAGTTCTCCAGAATTTTCCATAAAGTTTCAGTGATGTTTACATATATTAATGCAGCATTTTGCCACACATTCTCTACTTGCAGTAGGGTTCTTAGTGGGGTTCCACAGGGTTCAGTATTGGGTCCACTGGTATTTAATTTGTTCATTAATGATTTAGATGAGGGTACTGTAAGTAATTTATCAATGCTTGTAGATAGAGCCCAATTAATTCCATCCATGATGTGGCATCCTTGCAGCCGGGTTTTGAAAAACAGCCAATCTGGGCAGTTAAGTGGCAGATGAGTTGATAAATATAAGGTTATGCACATGGGATGTAAAATATGTAAGACACTTATAAGTGTTACACTGTGTTAGGCAAATCAATTATGGGGAAGGGCCTAGTAGATAAGCAATACCAATAAGCAGCTGCAAGAATAAACAAGATTATGAGCTTTTTTTTTTTGGTGAAAAAACTCAAATTGAATTCAATTCGAATTCGATTGAGTTTGCAGGTCGATCCTATTCACCCGAATTTAAAGAAATGTTTGTTTTTTAATAAATTTAGATTAGTAGTTTTTTTTGAATTTCTAGTTTATGGGTGTTTTTATAAACTCCCATAAACTCTAAATTCAACACTTGATAAATATGCCCCTATGTGTATATGAAAATAAGTGCACAAAAGTGACCAATAAAATCCACTTAAAGTGACTTGTGCACTTGTGTGATCTCTCCACACACCCAGTCAGCCTACTCATCAGATATACACCACTGTTAAGCTCATTGAAAAAGAATAAAGGTGCATATGGTCCTGTAGCAGATCTTCAAATGCCCTTGCCTGCCTGACCTCGCTTTGAACACTGCCTGCCCAGACCCCGCCTGATTTGTTTACGCTCACTTTCTTCCTGCATCGACCCGGCCAGTTCCAACTATGATTCTTACACCTGTCTTACACCTTCTGCCCAAAGACTTTGCTAACAGTCGTGCCCCTCTGCTTATCCAGAACCTCTAGTCTTGCACCTCTCGTTTAACCCTTTAAGTGCCACAGAACGTAGAATCTACGTTCTGTGGAAAAGTAACTTGAAATGCCACAGAACGTAGATTCTACGTTCTGTAGCACTTCCGGGTTCTGGAGCGGAGGAGCGGCTGTTAGAGCCGCTCGCTCCGTTCCGCATTGATCCCCTGCCCCTAGGCAACGAGCAGAGCAGGGGATCGAGTGGCCCCTGGGGCGCGATCGCCCAGGGGCCCAAAAACAGCAGCAGGCACGTGTAACTTACGTGTCCTGCTGCTGCAGCCTACACCGCGCTGGATATCTCCGCCCCCACAGCACAGGCACACAGAGGACGTCGCAGATCTCTTCCTGAGGCCCTTCCAGATCGCCTGCAACAGTCTCCAGCGACTTTTTCAGGTTAGTGCAACAATTACACACACAAACACACCAACACACACTTATTACAGTAATACACACTTAGATTCACACTTACACACACTTACACATACATTTTTGGGGATTGGGGGGGTCACTTACACTCACTGCACTTACACACATGTGCACACGCACACACGCGCACATAACATGTAATTTACCATTTGTACACACGCACACGCACATACATGGCATTGTGGCTTTTTTTTTTTTTTCTTATCGCATCGTTTCTTTTTTTGGCTGAAAAAAATGTTTTATTGCCATTACGAATAGCGTATTCGCTAACCGTACTGTGCAATATCTTTTTTATGTTATTTCGGTGATTATATTGCAATTTTGGGTATTTTGGTGCATTTTTAGCCATTTTATTGAATTTTTAGCCATTTTATTGCATTTTCAGCTCTGCGTATGTTGTGTTCACTTGTTTCTAGCCGTATAACCTGTTTGGCCCAGCTAAAATATTCAAACTGTGATTCTGACGGCCGATAACACTAGTCTGGAAAAAAAACATTGATTTTTGTGGTTTTATTGGATTTTTTTGCATTTCACTCTTTACTGCCTTATTTTGTTTTGCCTTGTAAATTTTATTTACTATATATCCATTTGGGGGTCTCTGTGCGCCACATAGTTTGGTATATCTATGCATATTGGGCATCAAAGTGTTCAGTAGACCCCTGGCGTTCATATTTAGGATGTTTTATGCTGATACGTTACGAAATGTGGGGCATATAATGGGGTAAAATTCAAGCTTTGTGACGATTTTCAGAAATTTCATAAAAACCGTTATGTTCAGCATTGCTTTGCAGTTTGGCAGTTTACAGTAGAAACATTTATTTACCCATATTGTATTCGTCAGAATGTGTACTTTCTGAAAATATATGGTTTTCTGGGGTCTCTGTACTGTTAGGGGGGTCTAATGTCGCATAATACACACACCAGGTGCTCAAATTGAAGCAGCCAGCGCGTCAGCCGTGAAAATGTATATACACTATTGTCATTTGGGGGTCTCTGTGTGCCACATAGTTTGGTATATCTATGCATATTGGGCATCAAAGTGTTCAGTAGACCCCTGGCGTTCATATTTAGGATGTTTTATGCTGATACGTTACGAAATGTGGGGCATATAATGGGGTAAAATTCAAGCTTTGTGACGATTTTCAGAAATTTGATAAAAACCGTTATGTTCAGCATTGCTTTGCAGTTTGGCAGTTTGCAGTAGAAACACTTATTTACCCATATTGGATTCGTCAGAATGTGTACTTTCTGAAAATATATGGTTTTCTGGGGTCTCTGTACTGTTAGGGGGGTCTAATGTTGCATAATACACACACCAGGTGCTTATATTGCAGCAGCCAGCGCGTCAGCCGTGAAAATGTATATACACTATTGTCATTTGGGGGTCTCTGTACGCCACATAGTTTGGTATATCTATGCATACTGGGCATCAAAGTGTTCAGTAGACCCCTGGCGTTCATATTTAGGATGTTTTATGCTGATACGTTACGAAATGTGTGGCATATAATGGGGTAGAATTCAAGCTTTGTGACGATTTTCAGAAATTTGATAAAAACCGTTATGTTCAGCATTGCTTTGCAGTTTGGCAGTTTGCAGTAGAAACACTTATTTACCCATATTGGATTCGTCAGAATGTGTACTTTCTGAAAATATATGGTTTTCTGGGGTCTCTGTACTGTTAGGGGGGTCTAATGTCGCATAATACACACTCCAGGTGCTCATATTGCAGCAGCCAGAGCGTCAGCCGTGAAAATGTATATACACTATTGTCATTTGGGGGTCTCTGTGCGCCACATAGTTTGGTATATCTATGCATATTGGGCATCAAAGTGTTCAGTAGACCCCTGGCGTTCATATTTAGGATGTTTTATGCTGATAAGTTACGAAATGTGGGGCATATAATGGGGTAAAATTCAAGCTTTGTGACGATTTTCAGAAATTTGATAAAAACCGTTACGTTCAGCATTGCTTTGTAGTTTGGCAGTTTGCAGTAGAAACACTTATTTACCCATATTGGATTCGTCAGAATGTGTACTTTCTGAAAATATATGGTTTTCTGGGGTCTCTGTACTGTTAGGGGGGTCTAATGTCGCATAATACACACTCCAGGTGCTCATATTGCAGCAGCCAGAGCGTCAGCCGTGAAAATGTATATACACTATTGTCATTTGGGGGTCTCTGTGCGCCACATAGTTTGGTATATCTATGCATATTGGGCATCAAAGTGTTCAGTAGACCCCTGGCGTTCATATTTAGGATGTTTTATGCTGATAAGTTACAAAATGTGGGGCATATAATGGGGTAAAATTCAAGCTTTGTGACGATTTTCAGAAATTTGATAAAAACCGTTATGTTCAGCATTGCTTTGCAGTTTGGCAGTTTGCAGTAGAAACACTTATTTACCCATATTGGATTCGTCAGAATGTGTACTTTCTGAAAATATATGGTTTTCTGGGGTCTCTGTACTGTTAGGGGGGTCTAATGTTGCATAATACACACACCAGGTGCTTATATTGCAGCAGCCAGCGCGTCAGCCGTGAAAATGTATATACACTATTGTCATTTGGGGGTCTCTGTACGCCACATAGTTTGGTATATCTATGCCTACTGGGCATCAAAGTGTTCAGTAGACCCCTGGCATTCATATTTAGGATGTTTTATGCTGATACGTTACGAAATGTGTGGCATATAATGGGGTAGAATTCAAGCTTTGTGACGATTTTCAGAAATTTGATAAAAACCGTTATGTTCAGCATTGCTTTGCAGTTTGGCAGTTTGCAGTAGAAACACTTATTTACCCATATCGGATTCGTCAGAATGTGTACTTTCTGAAAATATATGGTTTTCTGGGGTCTCTGTACTGTTAGGGGGGTCTAATGTCGCATAATACACACTCCAGGTGCTCATATTGCAGCAGCCAGAGCGTCAGCCGTGAAAATGTATATACACTATTGTCATTTGGGGGTCTCTGTGCGCCACATAGTTTGGTATATCTATGCATATTGGGCATCAAAGTGTTCAGTAGACCCCTGGCGTTCATATTTAGGATGTTTTATGCTGATACGTTACGAAATGTGTGGCATATAATGGGGTAAAATTCAAGCTTTGTGACGATTTTCCGAAATTTGATAAAAAACGTTATGTTCAGCATTGCTTTGCAGTTTGGCAGTTTGCAGTAGAAACACTTATTTACCCATATTGGATTCGTCAGAATGTGTACTTTCTGAAAATATATGGTTTTCTGGGGTCTCTGTACTGTTAGGTGGGCTAATGTCGCATAATACACACACCGGGTGGTTATATTGCAGCAGCCAGCGCGTCAGCCGTGAAAATGTCTATACATATTGTCATTTGGGGGTCTCTGTGCGCCACATAGTTTGGTATATCTATGCACATTGGGTATCAAACTGTTTAGTAGACCCATATGTTTATATTTAGGATGCTTTATGCTGGTAATGATACATGGACAATACGATGCTGGAAAGTTGAAGCTTTGAGGCAATTTCCAGATATTTCACCAAAACCGCCAAATTTGGCAAAACCTTGCGACTCAGTAGTTTGGAGCAGAAAGGCATGGGTACCCATTTTAGATTCTGTAGAATGTGTACTTTCCAAAAATATATGGGGTTGGGGGGTAAACATATATTTCTGTGTTTTTACCCCACAAAAATGCAGTCAATGTGTTGATTTTTCATTAGCTGAAGTTACCCACCGGACAATTTGTATGTGCTAACTTCATTTTGGGGCCTCTAAATGCCATATACTTTGGTAAACTTATGAACAATGGCCACCAAAATGTTCAGAGGAACCCTGGCAATCATATTTAGGGTGCTTTTTCTTAGTACGTAATGACACATGGGTGATATGGTGCTGGGAAGTTGAAGCTTTGAGGCAATTTTCAGATATTTCACCAAAACCGACAACTTTGGGAAAGCCTTGCGACTCAGTAGTTTGGAGCAATAAGGCATGGGTACCCATTTTAGATTCTGTAGAATGTGTACTTTCCAAAAATGTATGGGTTTGGGGGGTAAACATATATTTCTGTGTTTTTACCCCACAAAAATGCAGTCAATGTGTTGATTTTTCATTAGCTGAAGTTACCCACGGGACTGTTTGTATGCGCTAACTTCATTTTGGGGCCTCTAAATGCCAGATACTTTGGTAAACCTATGAACAATGGCCACCAAACTGTTCGGAGGAACCCTGGCAATCATATTTAGGGTGCTTTTTCTTGGTGCATAACGATACATGGGTGATATGGTGCTGAGAAGTTGAAGCTTTGAGGCAATTTTCAGATATTTCACCAAAACCGACAATTGTGGGAAAGCCTTGCGACTCAGTAGTTTGGAGCAGAAAGGCATGGGTACACATTTTAGATTCTGTAGAATGTGTACTTTCCAAAAATATATGGGTTTTGGGGGGGTAAACATATATTTCTGTGTTTTTACCCCACAAAAATGCAGTCAATGTGTTGATTTTTCATTAGCTGAAGTTACCCACGGGACTGTTTGTATGCGCTAACATCATTTTGGGGCCTCTAAATGCCAGATACTTTGGTAAACTTATGAACAATGGCCACCAAAATGTTCAGAGGAACCCTGGCAATCATATTTAGGGTGCTTTTTCTTAGTACGTAATGACACATGGGTGATATGGTGCTGGGAAGTTGAAGCTTTGAGGCAATTTTCAGATATCTCACCAAAACTGACAACTTTGGGAAAGCCTTGCGACTCAGTAGTTTGGAGCAGAAAGGCATGGGTACCCATTTTAGATTCTGTAGAATGTGTACTTTCCAAAAATGTATGGGTTTGGGGGGTAAACATATATTTCTGTGTTTTTACCCCACAAAAATGCAGTCAATGTGTTGATTTTTCATTAGATGAAGTTACCCACAGGACTATTTGTATGCGCTAACTTCATTTTGAGGCCTCTAAATGCCAGATACTTTGGTAAACCTATGAACAATGGCCACCAAACTGTTTGGAGGAACCCTGGCAATCATATTTAGGGTGCTTTTTCTTGGTGCGTAACGATACATGGGTGATATGGTGCTGGGAAGTTGAAGCTTTGAGGCAATTTTCAGATATTTCACCAAAACCGACAATTGTGGGAAAGCCTTGCGACTCAGTAGTTTGGAGCAGAAAGGCATGGGTACCCATTTTAGATTCGGTAGAATGTGTACTTTCCAAAAATATATGGGTTTTGGGGGGTAAACATATATTTCTGTGTTTTTACCCCACAAAAATGCAGTCAATGTGTTGATCTTTCATTAGCTGAAGTTACCCACGGGACTGCTTGTATGCGCTAACTTCATTTTGGGGCCTCTAAATGCCAGATACTTTGGTAAACTTATGAACAATGACCACCAAAATGTTCAGAGGAACCCTGGCAATCATATTTAGGGTGCTTTTTCTTAGTACGTAATGATACATGGGCGATATGGTGCTGGGAAGTTGAAGCTTTGAGGAAATTTTCAGATATTTCACCAAAACCGACAATTGTGGGAAAGCCTTGCGACTCAGTAGTTTGGAGCAGAAAGGCATGGGTACCCATTTTAGATTCAGTAGAATGTGTACTTTCCAAAAATATATGGGTTTGGGGGGTAAACATATATTTCTGTGTTTTTACCCCACAAAAAATGCAGCCAATGTGTTGATTTCTCAGTAGCTGAAGTAAAGTCCTGAACAATTTGGATGTGCTAACTACATATTGGTGTCTCTAAATGCCAGATACTTTGGTAAACCTATGCATAATGGGTATCAAATTGTTCAGTGGACCCCTGGCAATCATATTTCAGGTGCTTTTTCTTGGTACCTAATATAGTTTGGGATATGCGGAGCAGCAAAATAAAACCTTTGAAATGATTTTTCAGAATTTTGAATTTTTTGTTGAAAAACCGCTATGTTCAGACAAGCTTTTATGTTTGGTAGTTGGGAGTAGAGAGACATAGTTACCCATTTTGTAATCGGCAGAATGTGTACTTTTCAAAAATGTATGGTTTTCTGGGGTAAACCTACGGTTTCAGGATTTTTTGCCTTGGAATCTAAAGCATGCCGTTTTCTGCCTTAGTGCTTTCAAAATTCGGTAATATACTGCCGGGAGTTTTTGCTGTACAGAAATCCTAAATCTCCCTAAAACTATACATATCTGGTATTGGCACGTTCGAGAGACATAAGGCTTTCCAAATCAGTTGGATTTTCATCCGTAAAATGAAATATTTTTCTGGTATAAATTGATATACGATGAAAAATGGTAATTTTTCATTTTTTTTTGGTATTTAGCACTATAAATTTTTTTGCACAGGTGGAAATACATGAAAACTCAGGCAGATTTAGAAAGCTCAGTTTCTACCAAAAAAACCAATGTATAGTTTTCCTAGGTAAACTATAGTTTTCCCCTCAGAAAATGCCCCTAAAGTGAGAGAGCACAAAATGTTTCAAAAACGGCTGGCATTTCGCGTAACCAAAATGTGAAATTCTGCTGGCACTTAAAGGGTTAAGTCCTGGTGGCATCCAAGTAGCTGAGGGCTCCTCCCGAGGCCAACGGCGGTCACACTACAGGTGAAGCACAAGCCGAGACCAGGGTGCTTGGCATTTGTTCTGGTGTTGGGTGCCAACCGTGACAGCGGTATATAGTATAGCAGGTTTTAATAAATTAATAAAACACAAAAAAATTAACTAATTGCAAAACATCAAATATAGGTACAGCATTTACAAAAATAGATGAGTTTAATTCACAGGGTTAAAGCCACTCCTCCTCAGGACATTTTTGTCAGTCACTTATCCAGATGGATTTAAATATCTTTATTCTAAATAATATTCAGTTGTATCTAAACATGTTCAGAGAAGACCTGTATGCAAATGTTCCTCTTATATATCTTTTTAATAAATAACTATTTCACTTTTTAAGACCTGAGAGTGTAGACATCACTGTATGTACTGTATATATATATATATATATATATATATATATATATATATATATATATATATATATATATATATATATATATATATATATATAGACACATACAAGAGTCCTCTGCACTCAACCCATGTTGATGTATTTTATGGTCACAGCCTCATTGCACCCCCGCCTTATGGTTTTAAAAATTAGTGGTGAGCGCAACTTTCCTTTGTTTGTTATATATATATATATATATATATATATATATATATATATATATATATATATATATATATATATATATATATATATATAGATATATATAGATATATATAGATATATATATATATCAATCGAAGGAGTCAGGTACACACCGGAATTTAAATAGCTAAAATGTCCACATTTTATTTAAATACTTTTAAAAAACAGAACTGTTTTTTTAAAAGTATTTAAATAAAATGTGGACATTTTAACTATTTAAATCCCGATATACACCTGACTCCTTCAATTGATTGATAACACAGCCAGGATTCTATATATAGAATATATTTTGTTTACATAGTTTGTACAAAGTATGCATAAGCTGTTGTGTCAAGGAAGTGTCCTTGCATCAGTTCCTAACTAATTTAGACAAAAAAAAGAGTATTTTCTTTGGTGCTTTGTTTTGTTATTTGGCATAACGTCTTGCAAAAATACCTTTCAGCTTTTGAGCTTATAAACACCTTTTGAACTGCAGGGCTCACCTTAAAGGGGGATTGGGAGAGCAAGCATTGCATACTCCCCATATAAGATATACGAGACAAAAATGCTGCTCCTCCCTAGGTTTTAATTAAAAATCAGTTGTGTACACGCAGGTGTGGCTTATATTTATATACTATAAATATTAACCCAGCACTCCACTCTATGGGGCAGATTTACTAAAGGGTGATTGTCACCAGCTACTGCTTCGCACCACTTTGCCAGGCACGAATTCTCTACTACTACTCTAATTCAGTTGCACCCTGGGCACCAAATGCTGTCGACTTTTCGCTATCGTTACTTAGACAGTGCAAGCATTACATAGCGTTGTTTGTGTCTAGTGATTTTGCGCTTAGGTCAATTTGCATACGGCTGGTAATTTAAAGTTGTATGGAGGTCTTTATGATAAATGTTGGTGCAAATGCTTGAAGTTACCATTTTTTTTTACAAATGTCCAGGGAACCTTAAAACAGAGAGTTAATATAATGCCCTACACATGAGCCCACTGTAAAATTACGGACCTATTTGATCGAAACTGGACCTATTCGACCAAAAATAACTTTGACTTAATTTCGGTTGGTCTTTTTGAAAAAGTTTTTTCAATTTGAAATTCGACCCTTGATAAATATGCCCCCAAGGGTGTTGTTCACTAAAATCCGAATTTATCTGATATTTTATTTTAAAAAAAAACACGACCAAACTCCCATGCTCGATGTGACCTTATTTATTAATAAAATAACCCAAATTAGTCGGATTGTGTAAAAAGTCAATAAAATCGAGTGAAAACCTGAATTGCTATTATATTTTGGGTTTTATCAGGTTAATTAAGGAGCATTTAACCTTATACATTTAACCTTATTGGTAGGACATTTTGATGCTGATATCCGCTTTATTTATAAAGAGTAATATTGATCTATAAACTAACCGTTACATTGTTTTTATATTTTTTGGGTTCTGGTGGGTCTTGTTCAATTGCCTTCTTTTATCACTGATGCAATGAGGCTGCTAGTGGTGCATGTTAACAAGCCAGGACTACACGATGCATCTTCTTGAGATCTGACGCGCTTAAAGGAAGCGCATGCGAGGAGACGGATGTGGCAAATATAAGGTAAGTAATAGAAATGTCGAATCTTGTCAATGCATGCATCCGACACAACACGAGTGTCAGATGTAGACACAACGTGCAGCGTTCGCATCCAACAGTAGTGATGGGCGAATTTGGGCCGTTTCGCTGAAAAATTCATGAATTTCCAGCGAAATTTGTGAAACGTCGAGAAATTCGCGAAACGGCGCCGGCATCTCGTTCTTGACGCTGTAGTTTCGCAAATGTATTCGCCGGAATTTATTCGCCCATCACTATCCAATAGTCGTGTCGGATGCACGCAGCAACAAGGTCCCACATTTCTATTACCTACCTAATATTCGCCACATCCATCTCCTCGCACGTGCTTCCTCTCAGCACGTTTGATCTCAAGAAGACACATTATGTAGTTCCAGCCTTACTGGAAAACTGGCAATAATATTATTCTATTATTTTTTTCTTGCTGCAGTGTTTTTTTACCATAGATGACATAAAGTTCTATTTATTCTGTATTTTATTTTATAAATGGTTAGTGGAGAAGGTGGATGTCTTGGACCATGTTTTTTTTTAATTTGAGGTGGAACTCAATATTAACTGAAATAAGTGAAGAGGGTAGGATAGGGGACATAGCGGAGCTGTGATAAGGTTATATCCATTTTCCTCTCACTTTTCCCTTAGGAGGATGTAATTCATATTGTAACAAACCTGATATTCAATATTAGCATACAGTGATCAGTTCTATTGGAATACATTATTAGGCTGCACCAAACTCAGTGGGGGTCATTTATAAAGTTCATGCAGCGCATATTTATTCACAAATGGTTGTATTGCTTTTTCCTGATCGCTAAAATATTGCACTGTTGTGCCCGTCTTTCCAGTTTTTGTGAATTTGCATTGAGAATAAATTTTCGCAAATAGCTCACAAATGAGACGGGTGTTTGCTTGAGTGCTCCCAGTGTGCGAGGTTGTTGTGCACAAAAAAAACGTTGACAGTAACTTAAATTCGCAATTTGCAAAACTGTTTTGCGAATATGTTTCTCCACCACCAAGGTTGAGGCGTAACTCAAACACAGAGTATTCCCAATTTGCATTCTTTGACATATTTAAAAAGCTCTTGTGGACATTCGCAGTCCAAAATTGCAATTCTGTTTGCACATTAAGGGGCAGATTTATCAAAGGTCGAGGTGAATTTTTGAATTAAAAAAATCCAAATTTCAAGCTATTGCTTATGTACTTCAACTAGGAAATAGTCTAAATTAGATTTGAATTTGGAAAAAAATTGAAAATTTGAATATCGAAATGTATTATGTACTGTATCTTTAAAAATTCAACTTCGACCATTTGTCATCTAAAACATGCCGAATTGCCTATGGGAGACCTCCTAGAACTCATATGGAGTCAATTGGTGGACTTTGAAAAATCTAAGCTTTTTTTGAGAAAAACTTTGATTCAAATTCGATCGAATGTGATATTAATTTGATTCGTATGATTCTAATTCAGCCAAATACGGACCTAGTCAATCGAAAACGGTCCTATTTGGCCAAAGAAAAACTTTGACTTAATTTTGGGTTTTTGAATTCGAATTTCGAAGTTTTTCAAATTCAAAATTCGACCCTTGATAAATATGCCCCTAAGTACATCACTTTTATCCAGCTTTATAAATATAACCATGCGCAGGGCAAATATTTTCAGTGTGCGAATCATTCTGCCCTGCGCAAAGTTTATAAATGAGTCTGATACTGCCGGAAAAAAAGTATTATTAGTTTTGCTTAAAAGTGTATGTGTATATATATATATGTATGTGTATATATATATATATATATATATATATATATATATATATATATATATATATATATATATATATATATATATATATATATATATATATATATATATATATATATATATATATATATATATATATATATATATACAGATAGGGGATACCCGAATCAGCTAATACAAAAAAACCAACAGGCTGCTAAGGAAGGGATTCTTGGATGTACATCAAGAGATCGGCGTACTACAGGTAACAGATTAGCTTATGTATCCCAGTATAATTCTGCCAGTTCCAAATTTAAATGCATATTAGATAAACATTGGCACTTATTAAAAGATGCATATCCTTCAATTCCAGAGTTTCAACAAGGCCCTATGATGTCCTATCGCAGAGGAGCAACCATAGGGAGTAGACTAGTGAATGCAGACATACGGAAACCACCTAATAAGGCAATGTTTTGGGGTCCCAAGAAAGAGGGCATGTATAGATGTAAGGGTTGTGCCCAGTGTCGATTTGTATTGGTAGGTCCTGATTTTGACCATCCACATAGGGATCAGAAATATCAAATTAAGGGTTATAATACGTGTGATACCAATTTTGTTGTATACATGCTGGTGTGCCCATGTGGGTTGGTCTATGTTGGAGAAACCACCCAGAAGGTGAAGGATAGGTTTTCTCAACATAGATCAACTATACACGTGGGCAATAGATCATTGCCAGTCTCTAGACATTGTTTAGAACAAGGACATACATCAGAGGAGCTGAAATTCAGAGTTATCCAACATGTCCCACCTCTGAAAAGAAGAGGAGATCGTGTTCTAGCATTAAAAAGAGCAGAAGTTAAATGGATTGACAGGCTAGGGACTCTCAGTCCAAGGGGTCTAAATCGTGATTTTGACTTGCATTTATTTTTGTAAAGTACTCATTTAGGGTGAGTAGTAATATTTTGGGCAACTAATATTATTTTGTGTATATTTTTTGAATATTTTCATTATAAGTATTTTTGTATTTTTTTAAAAAAAATTTTTCTTTTTTGCCATTCATCTGTTAACTTTTGCTTTTCATTTTGGCATAATCTGCTCAAACAACTACAATCATCAGATATAGTGAAAAATGCCCATGTAATTTGCTGTTACTGATATATTTCTTTTCTTTGGTAACTATGGACTTTGCATAGTAACGGGAGGGTGGAGATATATGGTGACTGACGTGCAGATCCGGCCTCCAGGTGAGGAAGCATCATCACAGTTACTTACCACGTATGCCCCGCCTAACGAGGAAGCAGAAAGTGTGTGCAATGGAGTCCTACACGCTACTACACGATACATACGCTTGAGAAAGGGAACGGATGTGTCCCGAAACGTCGCGTGAGTGTGGATGGATATAGCTTTTATGCTGGACTTTTAACAGATAAGTGTCTTGATACAAATGACGCTGCTACTATGTTGTGAAGAATGCCATTTTGTGATACATTTTAACAAGCTAATAAAAGCTATGTTTTAAATATGGAGTGCGATCTGGTTGGACCAATATAACTAAGAAGCGGAATTACTCACTGCTATTGGGATCAGCACCCTTGACTTTGATATACATTGGGATTAGTGCATCATAAACGTTGGAATTGTGTGTGTATATATATATATATATATATATATATATATATATATATATATATATATATATATATATATATATATATAGTATATAGAGTTCCTTTTTTTGGCAGAAATCATCTCTGATCACTGTGGGACTATCACGGTATCATTCAATGGTATAATTATATGTTACACTCTGCATACTCCACAGATGCATGAGCAGCTAGTGCTCCTATTACTTTGCAAAATATAATACAGGTATAGGATCCATTATCCAGAAACCCATTATCCAGAAAGCTCAGAATTATGGAAAGGCAATCTCCCATAGGCTCCATTATAATGAAATAATTAACATATCTCCAAGTATATACCGACCCAAAACTAGACAAAAAGAAGGAAAATAAAATAATTGGTTAGAGATGAAAGGATCTTATAGATGTGGGAGAAATAGGTTTTAAAGTGTGAAACATATATTAGTGCAAAATACCTTTAAAAGCAGTATAACAGGAGAGACCTTCCCCATAAGAAATTACATCAATTTTGATTCTAAAGGTGTTATTGTCAGGGTTACCGGCAGCAGCAGCGGCAGGTGCGTCCATCTGCTGATTGCTTTCTCAACCACTAAACTCTTGCAAATACATACCCATAAAACAGTAATATTACATAGTAACATAGTAAGTTACATTGAAAAAAGACACACGCCAATCAAGTTCAACCTTTAGTCTGTATATAACTAGGGATGTAGCGAACTGTTCTGCGGCGAACATCGGCTGTTCGCGTCCGCCGCAAGTTCGCGAACGTCGCGCGACGTTCGCCAATAGGCGTTCGCGTCAAAATCGTTCGACCATTCGACCATTCGGTCGCTAAAATCGAACGATTTTCGTTCGATTCGAACGAAAATCGTTCGATCAAACGATTAAAAATCCTTCGATCGTTCGAACCGAACGATTTTCGGATGTTCGAAGTTCGCGAACTGTTCGCATTTTTTGCCGGTGTTCGCGAACGGCGTTCGCGAACACATACTCGGCGGTTCGCTACATCCCTATATATAACCTGCCTAACTGCTAGCTGATCCAGAGGAAGGCCAAAAACCCCCATTTGAAGACTCTCCAATCTTGCCTCAAGATTGCAATTGGACCTCTCCCGGGATCAACTTGTACTAAAAGCTATCTTCCATAGCCCTGTGTTTCCTCACTTTCAGAAAAGTTAATTAACAAGTCCAACACAATAATGAAAATATTGAAAATGCTTGGTCATCTGTAAAAAAGATGCAGATGTAGACCTAGCTCAACAATATTGCAAGTCAAAAAGGAAACAAATTGTCAGCGGCTACCTTTACTTTGCTCCAGGATGAACCTAGAGTAAAGGAAAGGGCCATGGAGCGGCCTATGTGCAAATAGAATGCCACAGGCACACACATTGCCCCAGCCGACACCACCCCTCTCCACCCCTGTATGTTCAAGATGCTTGCAATACTGACTATCTGCACCTATTTTAACACTGCATCAATCTCAAATAACCACCAAAAGAACATAAAGCACTATATAAACCTCAATAAGGCACCCTCTGCATATAAACTCATACTTAGTCAATATAACTCTATGGGGCAGATTTACTAAAGGGCGAAGTGGACGTTGCTAGCAAAATTTCATCAGAAATCCAAGCCATAAGGAGATCTCTACTATACTAACAAGAGTAGAGGACAATTTGCGTGACACCTTAGACCAGGAGAAATGATAAGATGAAGCTACATCCTCAATCTTATGTCAATGACATCATATCCTGTATGCGGTAAAGTCATAAAAGTTGTAAAAAACGCTGGCGTTTTTATAATTTTTTATTGGCGGGGTTGCCTTCAAAAGTTCTAACTATTAAAGATTTTTGTGTTGACATTTTTTTCCAACCATTTGAGGGGCACATTTGTTTTAGGGTGGGCTCATGTCTAGGGTATTAGAGGATCTCGTTTGTCTTTATTTAGCTTCCTTGGACATGTGTAATAATAAGTGGCCACTTCAAGCATTTGCACCTACATCTCTTATGAAGACATCCATATGACCTATATGTACACGCCCTTTTCAAATTGATCTTAGTGTAAAGGTGGCCATAGATGCAAGGATCGCTCGTTTGGCGATGTTGCCAAACGAGCGGATCTTTCCCCGATATGCCATTAACAGGCATGGCTATATCCGGGTAATCTGATTGTTCCGCCGTATGGCCGAACGATCAGATTACGATGTGCCATGGGCTCCGGCGGGATCGGTCAGGTCAACATCAAACCTGACCGATCGACCAAACGACCGATCTCCGCCGGACGAAAGATGTCGGCACACGCCACACACAATCAGAAAATGATAAGAATCCTCGATTCGTACGATCGGATCTGTGAGTCTATGGCCACCTTAAGAGTACTAACCAAACGACGCCAGCGTTCGGCTGCTGAGAAGCAACTTTACATTTTAGTGAAGCTTACTGGTAATTAATTTGCACCTGACGAATTGGCGTAAAGAGATGTGTGCCGTGATTTCGTCGCGCGTCAAAATAATTTGTCGTGAGCTTATCTGTTATCTGTGTTTTGACGCGCAACGTTATTTTTTTTTTGCTACGCAATGCAACCAATCTTCTATGGGTGTTTTGTTTGTCACATTTTTTCAGCTTTGGGGCTACCAATAAAAATTTTCCGTTACTTTCAAGCTTTACAGTATTAGAAGTAACATAATTAGAATTAAAAGAGGTAGGCCTCAAACAGAAGAAATTAGACTACTATGCTGGAAGCAGAATTATTAGTGATGGGCGAATCTATGGGGATTCGCTTTGCCAAAAAATTTGCGAATTTTGTGAAAAATTCATGAAATGGATTTGAGACGAGCATCGTATTTGATGCGTGGCACGCTTTTGAAGCGCGTGTGACAATTTTTTTTTTCAAATTACTTGAAACCCCACCTTTGTAGCCTCTTTAAGCAATGAAACATTAACATTAAACCTCATACAAGTATTAACAGCTGAGGCAGTACAGGGACTCTCTTAAGTACTAGTGACTTGTGGTAAAGGGTTTACTTGTCCTTTAAAGGGGTTGTTCACCTTTGAGATAATTTTTAGTATAATGTAGAGAGTGATATTCTGATCCAAATTACCCTAGCAACCATGCTTAAATAAGAGACTGGAATATGAATAGTAGAGGCCTAAATAGAAAAAAGTAGCAATAACAATACATGTGTAGCTTTACATAGTATTTGCTTTTTAGATGGGGTCAGTGATCTAATTATTTGCTTTTTAGATGGGGTCAGTGACCCCCATTTAAAAGCTGCAAAGACTCAAAAGAAAAAGGCAAATAATTACAAAACTAAAAAAAATAAAATAATGAAAACTAATTTAAAAGTTGCTTAGAATTTGCCATACTATTACATACTAAAAGATACCTTAAAGGAAAACTATACCCCCAAAATGGATACTTAAGCAACAGATAGTTTAAATCAAATTGAATGACATATTGAAGAATCTTACCAAACTGGAATATATATTTACATAAAAAATGCCCTTTTACATCTCTTGCCTTGAACCACCATTTCGTGACTCTATCTGTGCTGCCTCAGAGATCACCTGACCAGAAATACTACAACACTAACTGTAACAGGAAGAAGTGAGGAAGCAAAAGGCAGAACTGTCTGTTAATTGGCTCATGTGACCTTACATGTGGTTTGTATGTGTGCACTGTGAATCCTACGATCTCAGGGGGCGGCCCTTATTTTTTAAAATGGCAATTTTCTATTTATGATTACCCAATGGCACATACTACTAAAAAAGTATATTATTATGATAATGGTTCATTTACATGAAGCAGGGTTTTACACATGAGCTGTTTTACTCAGTATCTTTTAATAGAGACCTACATTGTTTGGGGGGTATAGTTTTCCTTTAAAGGTGAACCACCCCTTTAAGGGCTTTGCACTGGATCTATGAATACGTTGTGTAAAGTGTTTGGAAACAAAGGATGGCGTGTGTTCTCTTTGAAGGTTATGGACAGCAAACTGGGACAAAACTGCTTGTGAAGTTGAAAGTTGCAAAATAGCAGATGCAGCTGAAAGTGGGATTTAAGATGGACATCATCTAGGAATGAAATTCCTCTTTCCATCCAGCAAACTGTGTTGTCTCGTTTATTTAACTCAAGGACAAAAGTACTCATATAGGACAAATTCCATCTGAATCATTGCTTACAGCATGAATTTAAGTAGAGTTTATGGCTATGTTTGCGTCACCCAGGGTTGCCAGGTTGGTTGGTTTCCAGCTAAATTGGGCTACTAATTTAAAGCCCAGACGGGTTTTGAAACTACAAACTACCCAAGGTACGGATTTGGCCTACTTTTTTTTCACTGCACAGATTGGGCTATTTTGAACATTTGTAGTGCCTCTGACTTTGGCTGGTTTTGAAAATTAGACCTGGCAACCTTGTTGTCACCTTTTTTCAGCTTTGGGCAGGCCTGGACTAGCAATCTGTAGGTTCTGGCAAGTGCTGATAGGTGCCATAGAAAGTCACTATTTATTGGGCTGATGGGGCCTGTTTGGGCCTCTGTGTAATTTTGACTCCCAGACCAGACATGGCTTTGGGGCTACCATTAAAACATTTCCCTTACTTTTAAGCTTTGTACACAGTGATAAATGTATATATGCCATGTTTTGCTTTGGCATCAATGGGAAGAGCAATTCACACCTATGTTTCACTCAGTAACTGCCACACACACATACCCTCCCTGTATACATTGTTAGAGCACTCCTATCATTTCAAAAGAAAAAAAGTGTTCATATTTTGCCAGTTTCTTAAAAAAACATCTGTACATTTTTACATCTGTACATTTACTACATAATAGTATCTACTACTACTCTCAGTCTATATTGCTGTTGGACCAAAAAGTACAATCTATAGTTTATATGCTATTAATAGCTTACTAACACAGGGTCAACTATTAATAATTAATCTGAACACATTGGGGCACATTTACTATTGGTCAAATATCGAGGGTTAATTAACCCTCGATATTCGACCGTCAAAGTAAAATCCTTCGACTTCGAATATCGAAGTCGAAGGATTTACCGCATTTCCTGTGATCGAACAATCGAAGGAAAAATCCTTCGAATCAATCGATTCGAAGGATTTTAATCCATCGATCGAACAATTTTACTTCGATCCCAAATTGGCTAGAAAGCCTATGGGGACCTTCCCCATAGGCTAACATTGATGCTCGCTAGGTTTTAGGCGGCAAATTAGGTGGTCGAAGTTTTTTTTAAAGAGACAGTACTTCGACTATCGAATGGTCGAATAGTTGAACAATTTTTAGTTGGAATCGTTCGATTCGAAGTCGAAGTGATAGTCGAAAGAAGCCAATTCGATGGTCGAAGTAGCCAAAAAAATACGAAATTCTAAGTATTTTTAATTCTATTCCTTCACTCGAGTTAAGTAAATGTGCCCCTCAATATCTGGGTGCTTTGTATCCCACATTAAGATCAATAAACCATATATTTATGTCAATAAACCATATATTTATGTGTAAATGTAAGTAGTCATAATTGTGTTATATTATCCAAACAACTTCAAGTACCATATGAGTAGTAGTTAAATGAAAAATAAACTCCAAGTATACAGATTTTAACAAAAGTTTGCAACTAAATTTTTTTGCAAATGCAATAAGAACTGAAAGCACAATGGTGCTGTTTAACAAAAAAAAAAAATCAATAACTCCTCGGTAACTTATAATATCCTTATATTTTACAAGAGGGGTACTTTATTCACTATATATATATATATATATATATATATATATATATATATATATATATATATATATATATACAGTATATATATAGATATATATATATATATATATATATATATACAGTTCCAAAGGTGCACACCGTTTACTTCGGTACATACCTGGGTGCCTGCCAAGTAAGGTAAGTACAAATATGCAGAAAGGCGGCACTCACAGGGGTTTTCGTTCAAAAATAAAAAATCTTTATTAGTCTCAACGTTTCGATCCCCCACAGGGATCTTCGTCAGGAGTACACAAACAAACAACCAGAGGGCCCCTCCACCCCCACCATTTAAAGCCAAGTGTGAGCAAACGGCGCCAAAACCAGCGCAAATGGTTGCTAGGCAACCAGGGTTGTTGTCAAATCATTCTGTAACATATAATGTGGTGGTGCAGGGTAGGGAGGACATAGAGGACATAAGACAAGAGGAAATAGAGTGAATTAAAACAGAACCGTATCCAAAACGGCATCACCGTGCCCTTTAAAAGCCACATCTGTTCCCTGAAAAAACCGGCCAATCGGGACACCCGCCTGGGACGCTCGTCCAATCATTAAGCAGCAGAGAGGTGGGCGTGCGCATCCGTGCGCATCTGACTTCCGTATGCCGCTGTGTTGTTAGTGTACCGTTGCCTAGGTACCCAAGGCAGCCGAGAGACCGAGCGCCGGTTATGACAGCTTGCGCAGCTCCCTGCGCCAGCTTTCACTCCTTAAAGCACTGGATCCCCAGTCACAGGATTGACAGCTACAGCTGTCTTACAGATAAAGCATGCTACCATGGGCACAAAAATATTCATCATGGAAAACGGCAATACACTTAAATTAAAAAGCGGCATACTTCAGTCAAAGACCCACTTGTTACTGCGGGCGGGGTCAAGGCTGCACGCGCAGCTTCTTGGACAACCATACGTTTGGGGTGATGAGTAGGCACAGGGCATGTACGGTGACAGAAGAACAGAATGAAGAAGGTTAAAACACAGAAGACAGGAAGCAAAAGAGGGTATATGGAGGCCTGCATACACATATGTTTACCAAGATATTACATATTCTGCTCCATTAATTCATAGGGTTTGTATTACAATAATCCAGATCAGGGGACAAGAGGCTAGGTTATAGTACGTTAGTCCGGAATACTGGTTAGAGGAAACAGCCCAGTGGGAGAGTTTCGTTCAACCCCCGAGGGGTAACAGTGTCAAGTCGATGGATCCATTTAGATTCCCTTCTTAGTAGGGCTAAGTCTCGATTCCCCCCTCTAGGAAGTGGGGGCTGGTGGTCGACTGCCATGCAGCGAAGTGTGGGTAAGGTGTGGCCCATCTGAAGGAAATGTCTGGCCACAGGTTGTTTGGCTGTATTTTCTCTTAAGGCCTTACTGATCGCCGATCTGTGGTTAGCGATCCTGTCTCTCAGCACAGTGGTGGTCTTCCCCACATAGTACAGGCCACATGGACATGTAATAATATAGATCACAAAAGAGGAGGTACAGGTGAGTCTATGTTGTATTTTAAACCGCTTACCAGTGTGAGGATGTGGGAAGTCTTTACCTGTCAACATTGAGCGGCAGGTCGTACAGTCCGGGCATCGATAGCAGCCCAGTTTTTGTTGTCCAGAGAGCCAGTTAGGTGTTCCACTTACTTTATTTAAAAAATCAGTCTGTACCAGCATGTCTCTCAAATTCTGGTTTCTTTTATGGCCAAACATGGGACAGGGTGCCTGATGTAAGGATAAAGAGGTATCCATAGCAATGATGGGCCAATTTCGTGATACACACTTCTTTAGGTTCCTGGAGAAGTGAGAGAACTTTGTGGTAAAAAACATGTTAGTTGTTTGTTGTTCATCTTTAGTTTTCCCTGCTAGTAAGTCAGCCTGGGAGTGGGACAAGGCCCTCTCGAGTTGTTGAACGAGTAGCTCCTCTTTATAGCCCCTTTCCAAGAATCTGTTGAAGCCCTCCTTAAGTTGAGTCTCCGCTTTCTTTCGGTCACTATTATTCCGTATAATACGTAGGAATTGCGAATAGGGTATAGCTCTAATAGTGGTAGGTGGATGTTCACTTCTTGCATGTAAGATTGTGTTTCGGTCAGTGGGTTTTCTATAGAGACTCGTCCCCAAACCATCCCTAGTTTTAAAAATTTGCAAGTCCAAAAATTCAATACATTTATCATCAAAATTCAAGGTCAGTTTTATAGGAGAATCTAAACTGTTGAGTGTATCAAAAAATATGTTTAAACTTTCAGTATCACCTGCCCAAATTATCAGGAGGTCATCGATATAGCGAAGGTATAGTATGAGTTTATCCGCCACCCTTTCTAGGATGTTTTCACGTTCAAACTGTAGCATGAATAGATTGGCATAAGACGGTGCCAGGGCACTGCCCATGGCTGTGCCCGATGTCTGTAGATAGAAGCAATTTTCAAAACGGAAGTAGTTCTTGGTAAGCGTAAGTTCAAGTAGTTCGATTAGGAATGCTGTTGGGACGGTCTTATCCGTTCTGGTTTCCAGTGCTTTTTTGCAAGCCTGTATGCCCTGGTCATGGGGAATCACTGTATATAGACTTTTGACGTCCATGGTGGCCTGCTCCACCAGGAAGACCTATAATCTCGGCAGTTGGCTCTTTATTCCAACCTGTGGCGACCTACATTGACTCTTTCCTCCAACCCCTGGTGCGGCTTATGCCTTCCTTTACACGTGATGCCACACATGTCATCCAGATGGTGCAGACACTCAACAACCTACCTGAAAAGTATCTTTTGGCCACCATGGACGTCAAAAGTCTATATACAGTGATTCCCCATGACCAGGGCATACAGGCTTGCAAAAAAGCACTGGAAACCAGAACGGATAAGACCGTCCCAACAGCATTCCTAATCGAACTACTTGAACTTACGCTTACCAAGAACTACTTCCGTTTTGAAAATTGCTTCTATCTACAGACATCGGGCACAGCCATGGGCAGTGCCCTGGCACCGTCTTATGCCAATCTATTCATGCTACAGTTTGAACGTGAAAACATCCTAGAAAGGGTGGCGGATAAACTCATACTATACCTTCGCTATATCGATGACCTCCTGATAATTTGGGCAGGTGATACTGAAAGTTTAAACATATTTTTTGATACACTCAACAGTTTAGATTCTCCTATAAAACTGACCTTGAATTTTGATGATAAATGTATTGAATTTTTGGACTTGCAAATTTTTAAAACTAGGGATGGTTTGGGGACGAGTCTCTATAGAAAACCCACTGACCGAAACACAATCTTACATGCAAGAAGTGAACATCCACCTACCACTATTAGAGCTATACCCTATTCGCAATTCCTACGTATTATACGGAATAATAGTGACCGAAAGAAAGCGGAGACTCAACTTAAGGAGGGCTTCAACAGATTCTTGGAAAGGGGCTATAAAGAGGAGCTACTCGTTCAACAACTCGAGAGGGCCTTGTCCCACTCCCAGGCTGACTTACTAGCAGGGAAAACTAAAGATGAACAACAAACAACTAACATGTTTTTTACCACAAAGTTCTCTCACTTCTCCAGGAACCTAAAGAAGTGTGTATCACGAAATTGGCCCATCATTGCTATGGATACCTCTTTATCCTTACATCAGGCACCCTGTCCCATGTTTGGCCATAAAAGAAACCAGAATTTGAGAGACATGCTGGTACAGACTGATTTTTTAAATAAAGTAAGTGGAACACCTAACTGGCTCTCTGGACAACAAAAACTGGGCTGCTATCGATGCCCGGACTGTACGACCTGCCGCTCAATGTTGACAGGTAAAGACTTCCCACATCCTCACACTGGTAAGCGGTTTAAAATACAACATAGACTCACCTGTACCTCCTCTTTTGTGATCTATATTATTACATGTCCATGTGGCCTGTACTATGTGGGGAAGACCACCACTGTGCTGAGAGACAGGATCGCTAACCACAGATCGGCGATCAGTAAGGCCTTAAGAGAAAATACAGCCAAACAACCTGTGGCCAGACATTTCCTTCAGATGGGCCACACCTTACCCACACTTCGCTGCATGGCAGTCGACCACCAGCCCCCACTTCCTAGAGGGGGGAATCGAGACTTAGCCCTACTAAGAAGGGAATCTAAATGGATCCATCGACTTGACACTGTTACCCCTCGGGGGTTGAACGAAACTCTCCCACTGGGCTGTTTCCTCTAACCAGTATTCCGGACTAACGTACTATAACCTAGCCTCTTGTCCCCTGATCTGGATTATTGTAATACAAACCCTATGAATTAATGGAGCAGAATATGTAATATCTTGGTAAACATATGTGTATGCAGGCCTCCATATACCCTCTTTTGCTTCCTGTCTTCTGTGTTTTAACCTTCTTCATTCTGTTCTTCTGTCACCGTACATGCCCTGTGCCTACTCATCACCCCAAACGTATGGTTGTCCAAGAAGCTGCGCGTGCAGCCTTGACCCCGCCCGCAGTAACAAGTGGGTCTTTGACTGAAGTATGCCGCTTTTTAATTTAAGTGTATTGCCGTTTTCCATGATGAATATTTTTGTGCCCATGGTAGCATGCTTTATCTGTAAGACAGCTGTAGCTGTCAATCCTGTGACTGGGGATCCAGTGCTTTAAGGAGTGAAAGCTGGCGCAGGGAGCTGCGCAAGCTGTCATAACCGGCGCTCGGTCTCTCGGCTGCCTTGGGTACCTAGGCAACGGTACACTAACAACACAGCGGCATACGGAAGTCAGATGCGCACGGATGCGCACGCCCACCTCTCTGCTGCTTAATGATTGGACGAGCGTCCCAGGCGGGTGTCCCGATTGGCCGGTTTTTTCAGGGAACAGATGTGGCTTTTAAAGGGCACGGTGATGCCGTTTTGGATACGGTTCTGTTTTAATTCACTCTATTTCCTCTTGTCTTATGTCCTCTATGTCCTCCCTACCCTGCACCACCACATTATATGTTACAGAATGATTTGACAACAACCCTGGTTGCCTAGCAACCATTTGCGCTGGTTTTGGCGCCGTTTGCTCACACTTGGCTTTAAATGGTGGGGGTGGAGGGGCCCTCTGGTTGTTTGTTTGTGTACTCCTGACGAAGATCCCTGTGGGGGATCGAAACGTTGAGACTAATAAAGATTTTTTATTTTTGAACGAAAACCCCTGTGAGTGCCGCCTTTCTGCATATTTATATATATATATATATATATATATATAGATATAGATATAGATATAGATATAGATATAGATATAGATATAGATATAGATATAGATATAGATATAGATATATAGATATATATAGATGCAGCAGGCCCCTCACTTCCTGTCTCTCCCTCCTCATTTCGGCGACCTGCTGCACCAGGCCAGGTAGGAGGTCATGGTGGTAGTGGGCCTCTGTCGGCGTAGCAGCATCTGCTGCTGCTACAACTACCTCTTCCTCTCCCAATGGAGACGGTGGTGGAGGTGCTGGAGGACTTGCAGCTGCTGCCTCTTCCTCTGCGCCATCATCGGCTGCATTCGCCTCTTGCTTGGCCCCTCCTGCATCTGGATCTTCTTGGATCCACTCCGCTGGCAATCAAAGAATTTCAGTTTCAGTAATACAGCACTTGCATTTGTACAGTATAAATTATAAAGGCTGAGGTGTTGTGTAACTACAAGAAAACCATCATCGATAAGGATGGCAAGTATGGGGCGGGCAAAACCATCAAGAGAGTTTTTTGCAGCAGATAATCTCCCTTTGACAGCTCATTTACTTGTTATCTAACTTGTCTGCAATTATATGACAGTCAGTCAAAGTCAACTGTTCTAATCCTAATTAAAGTATTCACTTAAATACATTTTTGTTCTAAAATAGCAAATCATTATAAAACAAGTTGTGACTTTATTGTAATTAACAAGAGAATTCTATGTGATCTTTTTAAATAACTCTACCTTCCACCTCCATACGGATTTCTTCCACCAACAAGGGGCGGCGGCATTTGGTATTTATAATGGCAATGCCTATTTTTGCCGCACATATGACACGCGGGTCACGTGACACGCACGCGCACACGCGTGTGCCGAATTTTGACGCAAATGCGCCGGATTTCAATGTCACTATACTTGCATACCATGCGACACTATTAGAAGTAGCATTATTAGAATTATAGTTATCATTAGAAGAAGGGGTAGGCCTGAAGCATAAAAAAATTACCCAGTAAATGCGGCATTGTTGGAAGCCACACAATTTTTAGGAGCCTTGGCAGAACCCATCCAGAAGAAATTAGACAACCTTATGGCAGTAGTAGCATCAATGTAGAATTAAAATTACACTTAGAAGAGGTAGGCCTGAAGCATAAAAAATTACCCAGTTAATGCAGCATTATTGGAAGCCACATAATTTTTAGGGGCCTTGGCAGAAACCAACCAGTAGAAATTAGACAACTTTGTGTGTCCCTAAAATACATTATATTTTTTAGTTGCACGTTTCACATAATACAAACCTTCAAAACGAGTATAATATAACACAACACTAACTTTACTTGTAGAGTTTAAACAAACTGTTAATTTATTTGTATGATGACTGAGGCGCAGGACTTTTGTCAGTATTCGAAGAAACATTTTTAGAAGCCATGTTAGGCCTCAAACAGAAGAACTTTGCCAAATAATGAGGAATTAGTAGCAACAACAGCAGCAACAGTAGTGTTGTAATCAACTGTATTAGAGCCAGAAGAATTAAATGAGGCAGGCCTCAAACAGAAGACATTAGCCAACTAAGCGGCAAAATTAGAAGCAACATATTTAGAAGCCATGTTAGGCCTCAACTAGAAGAAATTAGCCAACCATGCGGCAGTATTCGAAGAAATAATTTTAGAAGCCATGTTAGGCCTCAACCAGAAGATATTAGCCAACAATGCAGCAGTATTCGAAGAAACATTTTTAAAAGCCATGTTAGGCATCAACCAGAAGAATTAGCCCACTAAGCGGCAAAATTAGAAGCAACATATTTAGAATCCATGTTAGGCCTCAACTACAAAAAATATTTGCTGACTGCAGTAGTACTATCTACGATAGCAGTAGGAGCTTTGATAGGCCTCCACCAGTAAAAAAATCTGCCGACAATGCAGCAGTAGTGTCAGCAACAGCAGTAGGAGCCTTGATAGGCACCTACCAGAAAAAAATTGTTGACAATGCAGCACAGCACCAGTACTACTAGGGCTAGTAGCAGGCTGCAGCAGCAGCAGCAAGGGCAGCAGGTCCAGACAGATGGGGAATGGGTAATACTACTGAGGAGGAGAGTATGGGCAGCAATGGAGAGAGGAGGCTACATCTTTGAAGAGGAGGAGGAGAGGCTAGTCTCTGCTGTCTGCAATGGGCACTTGGATATCCCCGCTTATCCATGCCTCATTCATTTTGATAAATGTCAGCTTATTCACGCTGCCAGTGGATAGCCATGTCCGCTTCTCAGTGACTGCACCACCTGCGGCACTGAAGACATGCTCTGACAGGACACTGGCAGGGGGCAAGCCAGCACTTCCAGAGCGTACTGTGCCAGTTCTGGCCACTGGACGAGCCTCGATACCCAATAATGCATAGGGTCATCATCAAGGCGAATGGCATCCTGCACGCTGACTGACCCCATGTAGTCAGCCACCATATGCTCCACCCGCTGCTTGTGGTGGCTTTGGGTGCTGACTGGGCCTGCTGCTGGCCGTTGAGGCTCGAAAAAGCTCTTCCACACACCCATGAGATCTCCGCCTTTGCTGCTGCTGCTGCTAGGCCCCCGTCTCTACTGGGTGTGTGGAGTAGTGGAGGCCTGAGAAGTGTCAGACTGGTCATCTGGCTCGACCTGCCCCTGCTCTGTACCCTCGCAGCCGTGGACAATGGTTGGGTGGTGTGTGCCCTGCTACCCATGCTGCGCAGGCACCCAGTCCTCCTCTCCCTCATCCTCCTCATCAGGCACCATTTCCTCCTCATCCTACGTCCCAGCCCCCTCCACCTGCCTACGGAGCCTACTCTCCTTCTCCTCAGGCATGTCACCCTCCTCTAGCAGCCCATCCAACAAGCGCTTGAGGAGGAACACCAGGGGTATCACATCACTAAGACATGCATTGTCCCTGCTAACAAAGCGTGTGGCCTGCTCAAAGGGGGCAAGTACTTGGCAGAGCTGCCTCATTTGCTGCCACTGCTCTGCACTGAAGTACCCTAAATCTGCCCCCTGAGTACCCCTGGCACTGTGCTCCAGCAGGTAATTGCTGACCGCCCAGCGCTGCTCTACGAGGCACTCCACCATGTGCAGGGTAGAATTCCAGTGCATCGGCAGGTCACAGACGAGTCGGTGGGATGGCAGATTATGCTGCCGCTGCTCATTGCCAAAGACACGCTGGCGGTGGGGGACCTGCGAAAATGGGTGCATACCCTACGTACCTTCTCCAGCATGTCACCCAACCCATGGTAGCTCTTGAGGAAGTGCTGCACCACAAGGTTGAGGACATGTGCAAAGCAAGGCACGTGGGTCAGGTGGCCTAGGTAGATGGCGGCCAGCAGGTTGCGACCATTGTCGCAAACAACATTACCTGCTTGGAGCTGGCGGGGAATGAACCACCGCTGCACCTGAGTCTGGAAGGCAGCCATGAGCTCAGGTGCATTATGACTCCTCTTGCCCAGGGAGAGGAGTTGCAGCACAGCCTGACATCGCCTGTGCTGCACTGAAGCGTAGCTGCGGGGGCGCTTCAGGGGTGGCTCATCCATAGTGGAGGAGGAGGTGGGCATGTGGGGTTTGCACTGTACCCCACAGGGAGGCAACTGTAGCCTCCCCGTGCAGCTGCTTCGACTAGCTGATAGGGCAGCAGCTGCACTGCCAGAAGTTTTGCCAGACAGCCATTAAGCTTCTGAACTTGGAGGTGGCTGGGGGAGAGAGGCGTCTTGCGGGTGAGGAACTGGGGGAGGAAACCTGGCGGGACAGGGGCCGCATTGAGGAGGCTGCAGAAGAGGCCGAGCTACACAGTGGCTGCCTCCGACTGTGAGCCCCAGAATCCTCTTCCCTTGCTGCAGGGTCTGGGGAGCTAGCACCTTTTCCCTGAGGAATGGGAGGAGGTGGACAGGAAGCACCATGGCCCCCTGGTGCTGCTCCCACGTCATTCTGTGATGACGTTTCATATGGGAACTTAAATCTGACATTCCCATCTGTGACCCTGCCTGCCCCCTTGAAACCTTCTGCCGGCAGAGCTGGCACACTGCTACCGTCTGGTCCTCTGCCTGGCACGTGAAAAATGCCCACACTGCTGAAGTGCGGGCCACTGCCTTGCCTGCTGTGGAAGGTTGGGGATGGTCCCCACCCGTACGCCCATAGGCTTTGGACCGAGGTGCAGTGCTGCCCTGTTGCTTGCCCCCCTTAGCAGTGGTTGGTGGAGCCGGCTCTTCATCCTCATCAACAACAAACAGTTCCCCCCTGAACTGCTGCTGTTATCCTCCGGAGCTGGCTCCCAGGGTCTGTCCCTGTCATCGTCCTCCCCCAGACCAGACCCTGCCTCATACATGGCATCAATACCCACATCCAGCATGCTGATGTCTGACCGCACACCAGCAACCTGCTGCCCTGCCATAAGGGGACCCTGCCCAATATCCCCTACTGATGTGGGCTGTGACATGACCTCCTCCTCATCAGACATGAATGCCCCCCATTCCTGCCTGATCATCAAAAAGATCCTGGGTGTCTGGGCCCAAGTCCACCTCAGGATCAAATAATTGGGATGGGGTGTCATCCCACACTGAGCTAGCAGGTGATGCCACCTCCTGCCGCTCACTGGTGCACGCTGCAGACGAGGTAGCCTGGGTCAGCCAGTCTACCACCGCCTCTGCCTGCTATGAGCGTATGGGTCGCGAAGCAGTGGCAAAAAAATCTGGCACAGTCCTACGTGTGCCAGTTGCCCCACTGCGACCCAGAGCCACCTGCTGCTGTGGCATTTGCTGCTGTTGTTGCGGCTGCTGCTGTGATGGCAGCTTGTGCTGCGCTACAGTGCCCAGATTGGGCATGGCACGTGGGCTGGGCTGTTGTGGGGTTGGATGCCCACGGCCAACACCACGGCCTCTTCCTCGGCTGCCCCTCCCTATCCCACCCTTCTTCCCACCACCACCACTCTCCCACGGCCCATCATAGTGGGCACAACTAAACTAAAAAAAAAAATAAGGGGGGGGGTTTGGATATTTGGGGGAAGGAAAGGAGAAAAAAATAAAACCCTCAACTAAATCCCCTCAGCAGAAGTGTGTACCCACAAGGAATACACACACAAGCACAGACAAAGACAAAGACAGTTAGCCCTAAAAAGGGCTATTGGGTAGTGAGCAGGCAAGCAGAAGAGAGAAAACAGTAAACTGAAATCCACAACCTACCGAGCACCAATGTTAGCCTATGGGGATCTTCCCCATAGGCTTTCTAAGTAATTTCTGATCGAAGGAAAATCGTTCGATCGTTCGATCGATGGATTGAAAATCAGTTGATCGATGAATTAAAATCCTTCTAATCGCTCGATTGAACGATTTTTCCTACGATCGTTCGATCTAACAAAATGCAGTACATCCTACGACTTCGATATTCGAAGTCGAAGGATTTTACTTCGATGGTCGAATATCGAGGGTTAATTAATTCCTCGATATTCGACCCAATGGAAAATGTGCCCCAAAATCTCTGATATACAGTACTGTATAGAACAGTATTTAATAAACTGTGCTATTAATCTGTTTCCCAATGTAAAAAGTATAATTCCAGAAACAAATAACATATTTACCACATAATTGCAGGTATTTTTGTCAGTACTATAATTTAATCTACTTGAGCTGGACCAAAAGTCTTTTCAAAGAATCTACCTGCATACACAGGTATATAACAGATTAACATTCATTATATATAAATTAAAAATTAGAGAATTAAAGCTAAACAAAGCAATATACTATATACAGAGTACTTTGTGCATAAGGCAAAATCCAGAGGTATAAAAGTCTTATAACAGTGGAATTCATGCATACAATGGGAATGTACTAAAACACAACAATGTTAAAATTCAGCCATTTTGCTGTGTGAATGAATGGTGTGGTTGCGAAAATGTTATTTAAGTGTATGTAAGTGAGTTAGTAATTGTAAGAAATGTAAGTGTACGTAAATAGGCTGGAACTGTCCCTGTTTAAAGTCATGAACTGGAAGGTTTGATCTGCCTGTTTGGTGCATTTACATACTAAACAAGTTAGCCCAACACTCTCAATATATAACCCCCTGAAAAAATGTTCTTGCACAACTGAACTGTAGCTTTCTTAAAAAAGATACTTTTAGTTACAAAGTTTGTATACAAAGCATGCATAAGCGGACGCGCCCCATCAAGGCAGTGTCCATGCGTCAGTCCTATCCTAAGTGAAAAAATAAAGTGTTACATTTCGGGGGAGACAGACAATACCTGCTTTTCTCTTTATTTAGCATGAGCTCTTCCAAAGACACCATTGGGCGGGTGTTTGGTGCATTTATACTATATTAGTTGCAAATACTGTACATAGCACGTCATTAATTGGGCCTAACACACATGGATATGTCAAGTCTTTGTGCAGCTTCTCCTGCTTGACATAGAAATATGCACTACACCATACAGCTTAGCAAATTATAGTTCTCTGCTCTTTGAGCAAAATATTAAGGGTTATTTACAACAGCAGGAGCAGTCAGCAAATTGCCATGTTTTTTTTTTCCACAAGTCAATATATTCCTTATAATTCCAACATTATTGCAGTCACCAAGTTGAGTTATGTCTGATATGATTATGGCCAATGCATTCGAGTTAACATAATGGCTGTCACATTATGACATGTATAGGACACAACTGTAGTGGAGGTAGCTTAAGGGTTTCCTGCATCAATAGGCACAAATCTGCATGATCCAGAACAGGAGGCAGTAAAGGCCAAGCGTCACTGACCGCAACTGTACAGAAGTGCAAGACGCACTTTGGATGGAAGTACATTTAATGAATGGGATTAACTGACTGCAGGGAAATTTGCAAAACAGCACCATCCCTGAGAAATTACCCCTATAAAGTCATAAAACACTTTAAAAAGCCCTGATTACCTTAAAAAAGTATCTAAAAGACATGTAGGCTAATTTACTAATTTTAGGGCAGTTGAATTGCAGGTTACATTATTGACAATTTATACTTTTTAGGCCTCAGTGCTATAAACTTACTGGTACAAAGTTTGCTCCAGGTCTAATAGGCCACATTTTACAACCAGTCATACTTGGTTACAGAACATTAAATATATAAATATAAAATATAAATATAAATATCTTGTTTGTATTTACACTTGGAACATGATTTGCTTGTGCTGCAATAAAACCTACTGAAAATGTCTGTCCTTAAAGGTGGATATGGCTTATTTTTGTACACAACGTACACAATGCTGCCTCCTTTCTCTGGCCCCCTCAAGCAACAACATCTTCTGATGTCAATGATCGAACCATGTTTTGTCAAGGTTGAGCTGCACAGAAGCCTAACATCACCATGTGCGATGCCATGTGTTGGCATGAGTGGTGTAAAGGTCTATGCCATTACATGCTAAGGAGGTGAAATTTGGTTCTTTGAAGTGTGAACCATGCTTCACATCTGACAGTCTTAACAGACAAGCCTGGGTCTGGCAGATGCAATTATAGCCCATTTATATCTGAAGTTTTGCAACATATTTATGGTAAAGTTGCAAAACTCTTGCAATTATCAGACAAGACCTATTTGTTACAATTTGTCAGAAAAATCAGTCCAATGCAAATTCATTCATAATTATTATTGGGTTATTTGAAAAGAAATGCTAATTCAGTTCAGTGAATTTTAGATTTGTTAATCATATGCTCAGCAAATTGTAAAGATTCAGTACACTTTTGAGTTTTGTTCATGGTGATAGCAGTAATAGCAGTTGTTATATATGTTGCAGGTAACAATGATGACTTATTTAGAGGGGGATGTATGCTGGCACAATCTGTTTTGAATCTTCACTCAACCAGGTTGTTTTAATGGGTCATTTAATATGTATGCTCGAATTTATGAATATTTGCAAACACACACACATATTCAAAAACATCAGAACTGTCACTGTGATCAATTTGAGGCAGATATGTTGCTTACTGTCATGTGCAAGTCCTTAAAAAGTATAGTGGGGAATCCTCTGGTCCTGTTGGCACATCTAATTATTGTTTTGTATCTCTTACTCGATCATTTTGATGAAGTGCCTGAAAAAGTTGCAAAATCATGGTGGAATCCTGTAGTATATCACTCTATCACTCTTAATTACTCTCAGACTGACAAAAACCTTGGTGTAAACCACATAATATCTGGCTGTCCTCAACAATAATATAGAGAAGCAAAAAGTTTAATTGAACAGAGCAGTGGTGGAAATCATAAAGATTTTTCAGCAGGATTCGGATTTGGCAGAATCCTTCTGCCCAGCCGAACAGAATCCGAATACTAATTTGCATATGCAAATTAGGGGCGGAGGGAAATCGCTTGACTTTTTGTCAGAAAACAAGTAAAGAATGTTTTCAACTTCCAACCCCTAATTTGCATATGAATATGCAAATTAGGGGTTGGATTCGGTTCGGTATTCGGTGAATCTTTCGCAAAGGATTCGGGGGTTCGGCTGAATCCAAAATAGTGGATTCGGTGCATCCCTACTTATTCTAAAACCAGTGTTTTCAAATCTATCATAATAATGTGCTAGTGTAAACTGAGAAGTTTCATGATTTCATTTCAAATTAGGTATTTTTTTATTAAATAAATGCTTACAATAAAGAAACAAACCATAATACAATTCTTAAATTACCATAAAATTAAGGTTAAATAAGTCCACCATCAGAAGACTCCCTCCCCTTCCACCCATATGAAGATGGCCAACTATCAAAGTCCACCCCTTTGTCCATATTGACCGCCTCCCCTCCCCACACCCTCACCAGTTCCAACAAAACCCAATGGATAGCCAGTTTCAAAGTCTTATCTCTGTCCAATCTGGCTTCCATTCCCCTCCACCAAAACAAAATATCCAGAGCCCACCACAAAAAAAACAAAAAAACAGAATCATGTCCTTGAAATAAAAATATGACAGCAATAATTAAAGAGACTCCTTATAGAAAGAAAACTGCCATGGCCCAAAGGCTACAGAGTAAATCCCCTCCATAATGAAGCGGTGTCCCAGGAGCGAGCTGACTCTAAAGATCTTATATACCAGGGATCCCCAACCTTTTTCACCCGTGAGCCACATTCAAATGTAAGAAGGGTTGGGGAGCAACACAACATGAAAATAGTTCCTTAGGATGCCAATGAAGGGCTATGATTGACTATTTGGTAGACCCTATGTGGACTAGCAGCCTACAGAAAGCTCTATTTGGCAATACAACTGTTTTTTATGTAACCAAAAGGTTCCTACAAGTCTGGAATTCAAAAATAGACACCTGCTTTGAAGCCACTGGGAGCAACATCCAAGGGGTTGGGGAGCAACATGTTGCTCACGAGCTACTGGTTGGGGATCACTGTTATATACCATAACTCTCCCATGATGGATTTAACAATGCTCTCAGGAGTCACATCCGAACCAAAAGTATAACGACATCGCCTGTACCATAGATGGTACTTATATACTGTGATCACCAGGTACAGTGGCTTGTTTCATTTCAAGTTAGGGTCTCATTACCACGCATTGCAAATGACATGGGTGATTTAATTATTTCTGCAAAACTCCATCATCCTTTTCATAGAAATTCTACTAAAAGCAAAACAAATTATGGTCCAAGCATAACATTGCTTATCTTCAAATGAATGATTTGGTAAGGCTGGTATTTTTGTGATATATATCTAGAATTTTCCTGAAAATAAACTCATATTTATGAATGCTTTGAGGGCAAACTCACATAATACTGCTACTTTACAAGCAATTTTGAATGCAGTGTGTAAAGTGTAATTTTGCCATGTTTTTCAGCATAATTTGCACCTAAAAACAACTACAGGTGATGAGTCAAAATTTGCACAGTTGCATTTGCTAATCAGACACAATTACTGACATTTACTGACATTTTTAAAGTTCGGATAGTGTCACTTCTGCATCTCACTGCTAAAATGACATCTGCACCTGATTCTTTAGACACAAGGGAGCTGTGTCTATTAACACAAGCTGTTCTGGAACCCCAGGACCTTCTGCCAACTTTAGAGGTGGTCTCACCAATGTAAACCCCAGGAATTGTGAGAAAGCCTAATGACATTGTGCTGCAGAGAAAAACAAAAGACAGTTTTATCCAAGGCAAGCCAGCGGTCATCACGCCTCTTGGCATCCATGGTAAGATAATCTGGACAGTATAGTGCTTAGTAGTGCAGAACCAGGTCTTCTGGTGGGCCCCAGATAAGACAATCTAATACTGCCTGCTAATATTTTCCCCTTACTCACCACCAATAGTGATGAGCACAATTTTTCTCCAAGTTTTGCCAGTAAAAATGACACCTATAGACTCTAATGGGTTAAAGCATTTGTTGAGTGTTCAAAAAAAATGTTGTTGCCCATAGACACAGACACTTTACTTAGAGGAATATTTATCACAACTCGTGCACTTAATTTGAATACAGTAATAACTTGAATGATAAATCTTTGTTTATTATACATAATGGGGCTCATTTATAAACAGTGGGCAAAATTGCACCTGGGCAGTAACCCATAGCAACCAATCTGTGATTAGTTTTTTTATGCCGGCTGCAGGTTGAACACTGAAAGCAATCATCTGATTGTTTGCCATGGGTTACTGCTCAGGTGCCCAGATGCAAATGTGCCCACTGTTTATGAATTAGCCCCTGTGATTGTCCTGTAACCTGTGTTAGTAATGTTTCATCAGATGAGTGGGCCATTCTATGTATAAATTGTAGTGGTAGTGATATTGTGCTGCAAGAAGAGTATTATAGAATAAAGGCTAATAAAGACTAATACAAATCCAAAATAAAATAACCAGTAGTGGATTCTTAATTATTTTTGTCAAAATCGATTTTGTTTGTTTTTTTGTGTGCATCCTCAACCCAGAATTTTTTTTCTGCTGCAAAAATCTTAACCTTGCTCATGCTAGTTAGAACAAGTAAAATCTGTCAGTGGCTAACAGCATAAATGTGTTGGTCGCAGATCCAAAGGATTAAAAATGTTTAATAAAAAGTATAAATGAGAATGGAGAAGTTAATCACAGAGGAGTGGCACTGGTCACCCCATTGAGTATGACCACTTACTCGTCTGCACTGCTTCTCACTGAAAAAAGCACTGGCCTGGGGTACTGTCCTAGTGAGTGCCATCTCTTGTTCTGTCCTGATCTATCTAGGTACATACTCAGCAGAGCAAAATTTCCGCTTTTTGTATGTAAGCTCTGATTTTGTGCAGAACCCAGCTACAATGCATCTCTGGGGCAAAAACAAGATGGTGACAGGGCACTAGAATTGTAACCTTGTGTGTACTGCTGTATTCTTTGTTAACCTTAAAAAAAAGATTTGCAGTAGCTTCACAAAAGGTCACGAAAAATTTGTACAAATGCTTTACTCCTAAATAATTGCTCAGATATTGATAAACATGCCTTGAAGTGCTTCGAGCTTCTATTTTCCAGTCAGTCAATGGGCTGTGTGACATCACTGTGCATCTCAGAAACTCACTGTAAAAATGTATTATTTGGCATACTTTTGTTCCTAGAGAGGCCCTTTTGTCATTTATTGTTATCTAGTAATGCCTGATGTTTGCTGATTAGCAGCATTGCTATGTTTTGTCATTCATCATTATTTACAGTACTTTGCTGTTGGAAATTGGTCTTCATAAAGTCAGGGAGCTGTGGCCCCGAGTAGTACACTAAACTCAGCAGAATTCACTTTTTTTTTTAAATACCTATGTCCCAATTGCCATTTCATTTTCAATAAAGAAAGCTAAAATTGTCACCCTAGGGCACTCTGAGGTCAGTCAGTTGTTGTTTCCTGGCCCCTTTAATGCCAATATATATTACATATAAATATATTATATTTATATATTATTAATAATAGACTATACATACATATAACATACAGTTCTTTCAAGCTTATGTGCTAAGTTTTAAAAAGAGACAAGAGGCCGGCAGTCTGTGCCCTGTACAGCTTAAGAACCAGGCTTCCCCGATGCTCTAAGTTGGGCCACGGAGCACTGGTGTTACTACAGAGGAAGTGGACAGCTTATTTTACAGTTGTTAGAAATGCACCCCAGTTGCTCTCCTACCTACTGTGGCTTGTGTGGGCAGGCAGGGAGCGAGGGGGTGGGTCATTGTTATTGTGCATGATCAGCCTCTCTCACCCTTTATAATACAGAATTCTTCTTACATAAACATTTATTCTTGTAGTAAACCATTTACCAAACAAACAAATCCTCACTGTAATACCCCACCCACACTCCACAATCATACCCTCACATATACAGTAAATCTGATCAGCAGTAACTGCACAGAGGGGTTTTGCAGTGGATTGCCTGACTAAAAAAATATGCAGTGCCATGAATAGAATATATGCAAGGGTGCAAAAAGCAGGAGGAGTATGAATCACACAGGAGTGCAGGGTGCATGCTGAGTGACACATATTTAAATTCCAATTGATTTCAATAATAATAAAAAATAAAAGTCTTTTTTATTCTAATAGAATTAAAACAAGTATTTTTCAGCACCTTGGACAGCTATATTATTCACCCTCCCACATACTCACTGGAGCCCTCAGATTCATGCATGTTCACTAACATTCTAAATCAAAAGCATCACCACCCAATTACAGACACTTACATAGACACACATTTATTCACATGCACTTAACATCTACACCTTTACCAACTCAATAACGTATTCACACAATCACATAAGCAACACCCACGAACACACATACAAACAATGAAGCAAATGTATATTATTTTTAGAAATAATGAAACTGAGTTATACACTCGGTCACACTCACACTTAGTATACATATGTGTATATATAATTTATGTGAGGGTATGGAGGGGTGTGTGTATGGATGCTGGGTTTCATTTGGAGGGCTTGAACTTGATGGACTTTGTCTTTTTTCAACCCCATTTAACTATGTAACTATCTTATCATTAACAAAGACACTTCTGCTGTATCCACATACACCCACAAGATTGCCCTGCCTTCAAGTTTCCATCTTCCCAGCAAGTCCCTTAAATTCCTAACAGTGTGCCTAAATGCATTAAATGTGCTTTTACACACACCAAGGGGTAGATCTGCTAATTCACACACTCTACAACGTGATTTTGTTTTAATTCTATTGATATGAGGTTCTGCATGATGAATGAAATCTTTCCTTAAAAAAAAGTGTATATTTTTTTCACTTGATGTAGCTATTTTCTCTAAGTATAAAAGGTAAGCAGTGCCTAACATTTTATAACAGTCATTGTTTGTTGGAGGATTATGGGAGTTGTACCCTCTCAGATGCAGTGCCACACGTTGGACAATTTGTATTGTCTCCACCTCGCTTTCCTCTCTTGCTTTCTCATTTTTCTGTGTGCCACTTGCTTCTTCAATATCATCCTACCCAGACTCCTCCTCTTCCCCTCCCCTCCCTTTTCATTCTCCCTCAGCTTCCCAGCTCTATCTGATTCCTGTCATTTGGCTCCCTGGACCAGCAGCCATGGCTGATATGAAAACAGGCATCTTTGCTAAAAATGTCCAGAAGAGGCTTAGCAGAGCCCAGGAAAAGGTAAATAAAAGAAGCATTATTATTTTAATGTCATTGTTTTTGAGAAATTAGAGAAGGATACATGATACGGAGAGGGAAGAATAGCTCATTTACTGCGAGCCATCAGTAAAATCTTGCTTGTGTATTCATCAGAGGTTACAGTGAAGGGCCCCAGTACTGCATATTGCATTAGGCTGTAGCCAGTTAATTTTTATGTATTGCAATGCCATGCATGTTATGTACTATTCAGCAGCCTGCTACTATGTCATAAGGAAACCACCATAATAAAATAACTGTTCTAATTCACTTGGTAAATTGATATCCTGCAGCCCTGTGCACTGGTAATGCCATGATGGTTTGTACGGGGGAGGGTGTGCATACGGAATGAGCTGTTGGTTTCTGTTCAAGAGCTACTGGATATGGGATTTTGTGCAATGCAGCAGGGGCTGTAGGTGAATATTGCAAGGCTGCAGGATGGAAAGAGCCTGGCATGGTGCAGGGAGGGCATGGTGCAGATATAGGAAAAAGAAGCTCTTGCACAAGGTCACAGTATTGCTAAGCCATTTAGATGCACTACTGAATGTCAGATGCAGAAAATGCACCCTGAATAACAGGCATGTTAAAGTCACTGATTAAGGAAGCAGGGAGATCTTGCAGTATAACCAGATAATACTCTGTGGAACTATTCTGGTGCTATATAAATAGCAGAGTGCATTATAAACAGGATTTAATTAACATGCTTCATTATTTATTAAGGAGAGAAAAAGTGTTTTAATCCAAGCTGTGATGTGTTACTTTACAGATTCTTCTGGTTGATTTTGTCTTCCTTTATACAGTAATGCGTATGTTTCAAATTTAAAATAATCATGTCTGTACTAGGCAAATCCCATCTATGTCCGTGTGTACACATGTAATGCTTAAATTACAACATGACTATGAAGTCCCTTGCCAGGTATCAGATTTTGGAAAATATAGGAATACGCTTCCTTATAACATATATACAAGTCAGGTTGTACTTTTGCACTTTTTACATTTCCACAGTCTCTATGAATGATGGTATTTACAGTGACATGATCATTTAGTAACTCTCCAAAATTACCCTGTTCAGAGGTCATGCAGATGTTGATAGACTACAGTTCCCAGCAGTCACCGTTATCCAGTGATGATAGAAGGGATGATCTTTAATACAAGGGTAGCTATAGGGGAGGAATTCTGAAACACATAGTCTAGAACTAAATATTAAAAAAGCCATGTTTCATGTTTAATTCTTCAGCTGTTTACTATAGTTTCTTCTATAACCTATGTTATGTTGTGAGTTTACTGTGTCAAGGATCATCTTAAATGTTACTGAAAGGATTCTTTTGTTTTGGTCTTTGTAATGTTGAATAAGGAGGAAATTTAGGCCAAATGGCAGCACAATGGGCTGAGTACTGCTGTAGAGAGATTACATCTGTCATTGTGATTTGTTGAGGCAGATAAACAATCTGCTGTCACTTGTCTCCGCCTACCCCCCCCCCACACACACACATGCACATTTGCAATGCAGTAAGAGGATTGCATTTCCTTTAACCTTTTCACTGCTCAGTGATCCCCTTCATGTTTTCAGACTTGAGCTGAGGTTTTCACTGACCAATGGTAATGTTTGTTGTGCTATAATGTAATTAGGAGATTAAATCCTAAAAATAGTTTATAGCTTTGAACAAAGGGGCGAAGGAATAGTCTCAACATCCTAACTATATATAGTTAAATGTTTAAAAACATAACATTTGCCAAACATTATCACTTAAATAGATGACTGAAATGAATAGCTTTGTTATGTGTTTGTTCAAATTATTGGATTCAAGACTTAAGTTATGCTGAACTACAGCTTTCAATACAAATTGCTGCTATTCAGATTCATTTAAATTGTATGTTGGCTGCAGCTTTAGCACTGCAGACATTAGAGGGGTTATTTATATTTGCGGGTAAAGTTGCTGTACCGTGTTAGCCAGTAAAAATGTTACAGGGCAACCCTTTTGAAATAAGAAATAAAAGTGGTATAAAGGGGATACCTTTATTGGCTAACTAATGTAATCATAGCAAGCTTTCAGAACATTTAAGTTCCTATTTCAAGCTGATTACAGGAGTTATTTATAAAAGGTCGAGTTTGTGAGGTTTTTTATACCTCAAAATCCTAAATCCAGTTGTGTGGAGATGCTAGCATAAACATATCATAAGTGAAAACAATAATTAATTAAAATGTGGCAGATTGTTTTCAGACAGAATTAAAAACTGCTTAAAGGAAAAGGAAAGGCATTTTCTACTTGGGGGCAGGTCCAGACTGAGAATTAAAATAGGCCCTGGAATTTCAGTTATACAGAGGCCCAATCAGCCTGTATAGAGGCCCAAACAGTCCCCAGTCCCCACCAGCCCACTAAATACTGACTTTTCTATGGGCCTTTATAGCAGCCCCTCTGGCATTTGCCAGAACCCACAGATTGCCAGTCCGGGCCTGCTTGGGGGTGCCAAATGTAAGGCACCCCAAAGTGATTCTATTTACTTACCTAACATACTGGGCCCTGATCAGCAGAAAAACTGCACCGGACCGGGTTATTCCAGCGAGCACCACGGAGTGCTTGTCATCCAGCTTTTTCTTGCGGCTGCTAGTTCAATAGATCGAACTTTTTTCAAGAAAAGGTGGTAATATCACTTAGGGGTGCCTAACTTTTGGCACCCCTTCAATAAAAACACCTTTCCTTTTCCTTTAATTAGTTAAGTGTTTTACATGAAGTTCTTTTTTTAGGTCACTTCAGCAAAGGGAGCCAGGAATAGCATGAGGAGGAAGAAGAAAGGTGATAGAAATTATATAATATATAAATATAATAAAGAATTAAAATTACATTTTATAATTAAATTTTCATGGTAAATCCTTGTTAAACTGTGGAATGACTTTATTCTGACGTTATCCTGCTACAAATAGCCGATGCACAAGCTGCAAATGATTTCCTTTATATAGGGTTTAGATTTGGTTTAGCCACGCTCTTGGGTTTGACCGAATCCTTCAAAAAATGCTACGAATCAACCAAATCCTGAACCGTATCCAGGCCTGGATTTGTGGCCAGGCAAAAATGCCCAAATCTATGGCAGCAAAAATTAAGGGGTGGCATGCCCGCTGGCTACATCACCATTGGGGAATGCATCACTACTGGGGACAGGAATGGAGATTTTGACAGTGCCGACTGAGTACCCAATGGAAGTAATCACAATGTTCCTGAAGAAGCAGAGCAGAGGGGGAAGCAGGTGGTGTGAGGATTGGAAGCTTCAAGTAGGTGAGGTTGGGGGTGCGAATGAGAGGAGGTTTAGGTGTAGTGCCAGTGGGGGGGGGTGTTTTGGCTGTGAGCAGTGGGGGGCCTAGGGATGCAGCTTCCTGAAATCCAACCATGACCATATCCGGTATTTGGTGCATCCCTACTATTTTCCTAGGAGAATTTCAAACTGGACAATGAAAATATGGACATACAAACAAATTAATCTTTTAATAGTCTGGAGACAGGACTTGATATAAGTTATTGATTTAAGGCAAATTACCTACATTTAGAATTGTCTGTACATCTGTGGAGACAATAGACTATCCCAGTAGATGTAATCTATTTAAGTCTGTGTCTTTTCTGCATAGCACTCCTCCCCATATGTTGGTCTCTGCTTGTAATTCAGTTCAGGCATATGTGCATTTTCCTTTTTGTTACTTGATCTGTATACATATATTTACATATTTGTTAATATAACTATATATATATATATATATAATATATATAACATATATATATATAGATATAGATATATATATATATATTTCTCATCAGCTTTGAAAAATTATTGAAATGTTCAGATAGTTTGTTTTATTGATTAACATTACAAAGTAATTACACCACTGTTATATTTGTATCAAAAGTTTTATCAGAATTGTGCAGTTGTATACCATGTGTATACCACATGGTAGCTTTACGCCCCATTGTTGCTCCAGTAAATACTCTAATACTTGTAGATTTTAGTTTGTTTAAAACTTTTTTTCCTAATTGGGGATTCTCTAGTAGTGTTCTTACATGGCAGATGGCAAATAGGTTTGCTAATGCTACAGTGGACTTGGCTATATTCTCACTTCCTAGGACTGTACATAATGCCATAAACTCAACTTACCCACTATCTCAGCTGCAATGTAATGGAGGACCTGTATGGCCTGTCCACAGGATAAGTCCACTCTGTTCATCCTTTTGCTTCTACATGCTGGAAAAGAGAGGCTTCCTATTTTACACAGGCTTACTGTATATACTATACATTAAGCATGGCTATGAAGATTTTCATTCATCCAGGTCATAGTATATCTAGTATAGGTCAATCTAAAAACAACTGGACTTGCTGAGTAATCAATGAAGACGTTTCACTACTCATCCGAGCAGCTTCTTCAGTTCAACTGACTGGTGTGGGAAATTCTCGGCATATAAACTCTTCCACTAATCCATTGACAATGGCACATTGTAACTCTTCAAAGAGGTGACATCTGAAGAATCTCACAGAGGTGTTGATTCTGTGTAGTTGTGATAGGATTATCCAATGTGTCATGTGTCATGATACAGGTGTTATTTGTGAGAGTTGCATGAATGGATGTGTGAAGTGTTCTGAATCCGCCGGGTAGTGAAACGTCTTCATTGATTACTCAGCAAGTCCAGTTGTTTTTAGATTGACCTATACTAGATATACATTAAGCATATTTACTATCCATATAAAGAGATACAGGTATAGAATGTGTTATCTGGAAACCCGTTATCCAGAAAGTTACAATTTCCAGATGGCCATCTCCCATAGACTCCATTTTAATCAAATAATTCAACATTTTAAAAAGAATTATCTTTTTTTCTCTGTAGTAATAATACAGTACCTTGTACTTAATCCCAAGTAAAATATAGTTAAACCTTATTGGAGGCAAAACAATTGTGCTGTTTTTATTTAATGCTTAAAATATTTTATAGCAGACCTGAAATATGGAGATTCAAACTATGGAAAGAGCCCTTATTTGGAAAACCCCAGCCCAGAGCATACTGGATAACAGGTCCCATACTTGTAGTGACAAAAAAAACATTTCTTTTGTTTCAAGCTTTACCTTGGAATATCATTGAATGTTTTTAGGGAAACAAAGATTATTTTAAGCAACCTGGCAAATATTAACATCTGTAAGTACCTTGGCAGAACTGTAATATTTAACCAAGCCTTATTGTAACATGTACTATAGCTAAATGCACACATATCCGGTAACCATCTGTTTCTTAACTCTACTTCCTTTTTCCACCTTTATGTCTCAATACTGGTAGGCAGGGCTGGATTTGTGGGAAGGAAACAAAGGCCTAGTCACATCTGTACTGGGGACTGTGTGGAAAATTCCAATATCTGTCAAAATCCCCTGTGTGCCCTTTCCTCAGTACTGGTGGTGGGGTGTGAGCAGCAGGGGAGAGGAGTTGCATGGTGCAGGGTGTGATTGGCAGCAGCAATAGGTAGTCAGCAGTGTGTCTTTAAGCTTTTTACTTTGCTTAAGTTGGTTAAACTATATAATTATTTTTGTCTTGGAGGAACCATCAAATCTCAATGTTCAGTGGCAGCAACAGGGTTGCAAATAAGTCAAAATAGCCTTTTTCATTTTTATGCCCCAACATAAAGGAGCTAACTGGTAATCATATACCAGACTGACAAATACAGTATGTTTCCCCAAATAACAAATTGCATGACTTTGTAATTGTTAATGCATTAGCATCTAAAGTCATCTATACAATGACATGTTTTAGTTTTCCTTCTTACTCTAGAGTTAAACTTCTTTTTGCTTCATAGGAACCTAGTTGGTACTACAACTGAAACCAAATGCTCTCAGATATGGATAATGTTTATGTGCTGTACAATTAACACAAAAGCCCTTGGTACTTTGTCGCTTTTATTTTAATTGCTTGAAAATAGATTTGGTATGGGTTGTTCAGGTATGAGACCTTGAGACATTTTATCTGTAAAACCAGTATCTTTGCACTTTAATTAATTATACATGACTTGGGGTGGGTGGTGGGCACCATCTGTACTTCCTTCTCCTTTCCAGCTTGAAGGGAGGAGGAAACAGAGGAGGAGGAATTTTTAACTCTGTGTTTTGGTCATTTCCACCCCCAAATAAAGGTCCTGATGATTTCACTCCTGGTAAACTTCGAGCTGAAATTCAGATTTTTAAATTGCAATTTCAGTTCCTCTAGTGCAGAGAGCACTATTGTACTACTGTACTCTCTGCACTAGTGATGCACCTCCCACTACCCATGCTGTCTCAACTGCTTTTTTCATCCGGGCAGTTGTGGGAGGTTGAGTAGAAATATAATCAGATTCTCCTCCAAGTAAAACCCTCTTCTTATCTAATCTGCTTTAGGCACTGGCAATACTGAGAAGAAAATAAAATTTCATTATACAGAATTCATTTAGTATAAATGAAGTATACATTTAATATTAAGTATTCCAGTGCTGTCAATGTGCATATACAGGGCATAGGGGGACTGAATCACTGTTGAGCAACGTTTTAATATACATTAAATAAAATGTTTAGTGTATAAAAATTATTTGTAAATATTAATGCTGTTGGAAGCAGTATTCACATAATCCTCTTCAAGTTGTTTAAATCAGCTGGCGTCTGCTACATTGCTTTAAAACCAGGAAAGCAAAGATTTTAAACAGCCAAGCAGGTACTGCTTTTCATAGCAATGACACTTACCAATAACCATTGAGCAATTTTTATGAATGTGTATTGGAAACTTTCTTGGATGCAACCTTGACTTTGCACACAGCACTCTTCTGTTCTCATTGCCTATCATCAGACCTTTCATGTGCTACAACCTTTGACTTAAGTAACCCCCAAAAAATAGCAGACCCCCTCATGGAAAAGCTCTACAACAAAACCATCTTTTTGTTGGAAATTTTTATTTTGCGATTGTTGGCTTTTGTCTTCTTTATTTAGTACAGGCTATTTCTTTATTGTCTGCCTTTAATGTTAGTTCTCTTGCTTGATAATAGTATTATAACGAATTTAATGTAGTGCCTTCAGGGGTCCGACAATGTGATCTGTGGGTCCACTGGTACCTTAAAGCTGTCAAATGCATGTGTCGCATCCCCTGAAATGTCCCTCTCTGTCTCATAATAAATTCTCGATGCCACGAGGTTTTTCAATGTTCCGGCAAAACCCATCACTTCATCCAAACCTATAATTTATACTCTGGGTTTTTGGTTTTTGGATTTCTGGCTTCAAATACAGACTTACTGTCAATAGAATGACAGGACTTCTGCCAACACACAAGACACACCCAACTTGATAGGTCTTATTCATGTCTGCAAGTGCAGTTATGTTTGTGCAAATTTCCTCGCAGTCAGTTGTGGCTAAAACTCCATTCTTTAAAAGTACTTGGATCAAAATGCACTCCTTGCATGCATTTCCTTTTAGTTTTGCTCACAGCCGCTGCCTTCCTGTTCCAAATTGAGTGCTGCTGTGCCATAGAGGAGCTACCACCATCTCCAGACCAGGCAGTAGCTCCAGGGTTCCGACAGTGCCATGTGTTAATGAAAGCAGTGCACTTGCATTTAAAGAATAGGACGCACACATCACTGTCATCGGAAATGACACCATGTGGATTTTGAAAATATCCTGCGGAATTGTGCTGAAGTGCAAGCAGAAGTGTGCTAATTTTTACACATCAGCTAAAATGTCATCAGTCCCTCCCCATTGTGATCACAACAGCACTGGAATTCTGGGGAAAAAAGTGTTATGGGTGAAAAAACATGGTGATTGCTCTTAAAATTACACATTGCTCATTGCACCTGCAGTCATTAATGGCCCCTAATGTCTTACTTCCCTTTCCTTTGTAACCTACCATATGCCGTCAAGCACTAGTTAGAGGATAGAAATGAATAAATGAGAACAGAATTTGAATATCTTTCATACTAAAAACAGTTTGTTTTTTGAAAAAAATCACAATCATTACAAAGCTATGGATTTTTTAGATCAAAGAGAAGGCAAACAGATTTATTTACATCATGTTTAACATGAGTTACTATTTGAATTTAATGATTCTGTTTGGTTTAATACTAATGATTCCTATAAATTTGCACCTGTAACTCTGCAACTCTGCTGAATCCAAAACAAAGTCCTATATTTGTTGCATCCAGGATGCTGGTTCAAATGGCTCTTATTTTAGGGGCCATTATTATTAACATGTATTTATATAGCGCCAACATATTGCGTAAATTCTAAATGTGAAATTGTCTAGGTTACAGTCATTTGTTGTGAAACGGGCATAAACATATGTCTGCATTGGTGCTCAGCACCATATAGTGTCAGCCTGGGGTATTAATATACTGTTTGCTTACATATACCTCCCAATTACCTTAAATTGTGGGCTTAGAGTTGCTGGAAAGTGGGTTAGTATGAGGTTGATCGGTAAATATCCAGTTATAACTGGACATGTTTGGGGCAACCCTAGTGAATTAGCCTTTATTTGTTCTGATTTGTAATTGTAGCTAAATCCATGTTTGTTTATCCCTTTCTGTTCTCTGGTTCTGACTAAATTAGTATGGCTGATGTCTGTCTTTTAATCAGCTGGCTTCTGCTACATTGTCAAAACCAGGAGTGCAGAAATATAAATGGCAACAAATTTAAAAATGTGTGCATTGGGCTGGATGGGTTATGACGAGTGTTAACTAATGCTTTAACGGTCATACATCTTAGGGGCTAATTCAACAAATTATTGCCTCAGACTACTAAAGGTTTCCTTTACATGCCCAAACATTTGCAAGAACTACGTGGAATTAAATCAAATGGATTTGATTGGCAAGCTCTAATGACCAGCTAGAAAAAGGACTTGTGATGCAAAAATCCATTGAAGGCTATGGGTCCAACTTATAAATAGAGAATGTATTTATGTACACAAAAATGTTTTTGTATATATTCTTCAATTAAGGTTTTTTTTTTTGTTGTTGCTAAAGGATTTGTGACTCCATATTGAGTTCTCCTGTTTTTTATAACAGTAATAATGCTGGAATTCTGGGGGTATAAATGCTGTATTGTGGGTAAAAACATATAATTTGGTGTTGTTGTGTGTACCAGATGCATCTACATCTGTATTTGCAGCTAGAGTGACCCTTTGAATGACCATAAGCTTTGAGAATGTATTTCTTAGGGTTGAGATTTTTTGAAATTGTGAACATAAGCTATGTTTATTGACAGCAACACATGGCAATATAAAAATGCTCTAGCAATTTCCCTGCTCATGGTCCATGTAACATTATTACTAGACAGAGAAATAGAGCAGAAAGCTCATCAACACAAAGAAGGGATTATAAAATGATTATAAAATGGCCATCCCAGTTAAAAAAAAATGTCTGCAATCCATATTTATACGTTTTGTGTAATGTCAAGTTCTCTGAAATTTCTGCTAAATCCTGGTACAAGCTACATTTTTGCTTCACAAATGTTACACTATAGTTTTGTTAATCTATACAATATGTCATTAAATACCAGTATAGCTAGAAAAGATTCATAGCTCTTGGAGAGCCAAATATCAGCTATCCGTTAATCATGTGTTGATCGGGATAACTGGTTTCCTGAGCACCCACTAATAGTAAATGTTGGGGACAGATTGTTCTACTCATGTGCTTTCAAGGCACCTCCCCTGGAACTGTATTGTAAAACATTGCATTGTAAAACTCTTATAGGAAAACTATAGCTCCAAAATGAATACTTGAGCAACAGATAATTTTATATAAACTAAGTTGCATTTAAAGAATCTTATCAAACTGGAATATATATTTGAGTAAATATTGCTCTTTTACTTCTCTTGCCTTGAGCCACCATTTTGGGGATGTTCTTTGTGCTGCCTCAGAGATCACCTGACCAGAAATACTACAACAGGAAGAAGTGTCAAAGCAAAAGACAGAACTTTGTCTATTAATTGGCTCATGTGACCTAACAAGTATAGTTTGTCATGTTTGTGTGCACCGTGAATCATATGAGGGGCTGCCCTTATTTTTTAAAATGGCAGTTTTCTATGATTACCCAATGGCACATACTACTAGAAAAGTATATTATTATGAAAATGTTTATTTATATAAAGCAGGGTTTTACATATGAGCTGTTTTATGCAATATATTTTTATAGAGACCTACATTGTATGAGGGGTATAGTTTTCATTTAAGTGTTTGTGTAGGGAGTATTTTACCTTATATGTTTTGATTCACACCACCATTTTCTAGAAGCTATGATGATCAAAGTAATAGGTTTATTGTCAGCACAACTCTTTGCACAGGTTAATATCAGTCAACCTTTTTTAGGTTTTATATTTGCCTAATACTCCATTCAGACATATTCATCCCACCAGTATTGCAATAGTAGGTGCTTAACGCATATCTTCATGAGCATGGTGGAGGAGTAAACAGTAAGACAATGGTTCTGCAGGCATTTGAAAAGTCAGGTTGGTAATACAGGTATGTGATGTGATGTGATATCCAGAAACCTGTTATCTAGAAAGCTCCAAATTACGGAAAGCCGGTCTTCCATAGACTCCATTTTATCCAATAATTTTTTTTTTCTGTAATAAAAAAATAGTACCTTGTACTTGATCCAAACTAAGATATAATGAATCATTATTAGAAGCAGAACCAACCTATTGGGTTTATTTAATGTTTAAATGATTTTCTAGTAGACATAAGGTATGAGGATCCAAATTAAAGCAAAATCTGTTATCTGGAAAACCCCAGGTCCAGAGAAGTAGAGAATTAATGGAACATATGTGTTACCTCTAATGAAAACATACACAAGAGCCTTGTTAAATTTTACAGAGAAATTCAAGATACCTTGTTTCAATAGCACAGAAAAAAACACCAACTGCTGTGCTGTGAAGTCTCAAGCATGATTTCATTCATAAAGGTCATATCTCTTAAAGGGCATGCACGGTGAGCAAGAGCTGTTCACTTTAATGCCTCTAAGGTTAGGAGACAAGTGACATGTGACACATACAGAGACGCTCATCTAGAAAGCACATGTACTATACAAATACTGGTTCTTTGATGGCTTTCTTTCTTTATTTGCATTGTATCTCATTTTAGCATTTAACAGAAACATTGAATCTTGACTCTTCAGTGGACAATAAATAGTTGAAATTCAGCCTTTGTCTCTCTTCACAGATACATTCAAATAACAGTTGTATTCTGACAATGCAATGTAACATATTTTTATTTATAACCCCATTCCATTCTAGGAAACCGTTCTATTAGGATTGCCTTTTCATTCTACTCAAAATTATTAATGAGTAGTATGTTGTAGGAATGTCAATAAATCATACTGTTTTGTATAATACTGTGTAAGAAACGCAACTATCATGAATGCACTGTAATTAATATTGTGGTTAGTTAGATTATTATAGTATCCAGATCCATTTGCTCAGGATGATACACCAAGCCAAAACCATTGTAAATAGCTAATGAGTATATAAATAGCTACACATAAATAGAAAGTTAAATAGGGTCTGGTTATTCTCTGGTGAGGGCAACCTCCTTTATTACATGGGACAGTCTGTGTAGTATAGAGAAGTAGGATGGTGAGGATTAAAAGATACATTTCTAAAAGACATACAGGATTATTTGCAGTATTGTGTTTGCTGTATTTATTAGCATGCAATGGAGAAACCTACTGCTTGAGCCTGGTTGTACCGAAATAGAGATTTCTCTTCAACTCTTAGGGGCAAATTTACTTATGGTCGAATATCGAGGGTTAATTAACCCTCGATATTCGGCTGCCGAATGGAAATCCTTCGACTTCGAATACCGCAAATAGTTTGATCGATCTAAAAACCTGAAATCCGAAAAATTTGTGATTTTGTGTGTTATAATAGACTCTTAAAAAAATCACGAATTTTTCAGAATTTATTAAACCTCAAGGGCTAAAAAGCCTGAATATAAAAACACGGCATCTCAAACCTGTCAAGGTTGCATAAAAGTCAATGGGAACAGTCCCATTGATTTTTGGCCAATTCCACAATGTTTTCGGAGCTTTCGGGTAAAAAGGAATTGTGAAAATCTAAGCTTTTCCAGCAAAGGTAATTTTCGGGAAAATGTAATAATAAATAAGCCTAAAGAACCCGAGCAGCAGCAAATTCTGAGATAAAATCAAGTTTGATAAATAATCCCTTTAGAGTACACCAATTGATAATTACAATTCTAATAATCCCATAGGAATGAATGACAATTTACTAATGCTCGAGCCTCAGGTACTAAAACCATGTGAGATTTGATTAACTTCATGCATGGTTTCCATATCAAAATACCTCGGCTTGCTGCTGATGAAAAAAAAAAAAATCTAAAAAGCCTAAAACCTGCCAAAACTGAACTGTAGCAAATTGAGGTATTCATGAGTTTAGGAACTCACACATGATTTTAGTAACCGGTTGCTGGAGCCAGAGGCTCTAACATTAGTAAATTGGCTCAATAATTTTTTAAAAAAAAGTGAACTCAGTACTACCTAGTTATGTAAACTGTAGCTGTGGCAGATAACCATAGTCTACAGTAAAGCTATAAAATAATAACAGATATACAACACCAAAGAGATTACCAGAATCATGTCCATCATCTTGCTGTTATCTTACATACATATATCACTGATGTTATTACACCGTAAAAGCATTCAGTGGGATGACCTACTCAATTCAAATATGGTGTTTTCTACCATCTTTAATAAACAGTGGAGCCCTGACTGATGGGGTTTGTGGAGTATTATGGAATTTCTCAGACAGAGATATTACTGATTTTATCATGCAAGGTCTTGCTATCTAAGTGTAATATAAAAACAGTTTCAGGAACCTTATGTTATTATACGCATCCCCCATTTTTTGCTTATTGTGTTGTACCTAACAACAGCCTATTTTAGAAAAAGGGCAATGGCAGTTCTGCTTAATCATGGGAAATTGACTCCAGTCTTCCAGCGATTAAGCCTCATCGCCACAAGTAGCTAGTTTACTTGCACCCATCCTAATATTGTGCTATAGCAAGTTCTGCAATATGTTGCCCATGGTAGTGTAGATTTAACCACTGGCAACAAATCTTACCATGTGCTGTTGCCATATAACCTTTGTTCTCGTTGCTCCCAGTGCTGGGTGCACCAATCTAGATGTCCCTCAAAGCATACTTGGCAGTAAACATGCAAGGTATGTTAGTGAAAAAAAAAAAGAATATTGGAGTTACAAGTAATAGTATAAGAGCCGGTTGGGAGATAAATGAGCTTCATTTAGTCTTCTGCTGGCAGCACCACTCTATGGCATGAAACATGCCACTTGACTGTACAATTGAATTCTATTTTAAGTAGGCATAATTGGTGCCATTTCAAATGATTCCTTAAACTGCATGTTTCAGAGAGCCTCACTGGCAGTGATTAATATGAGTTGTCCGACTAAGGAATTATTAGGGTTTCTAGCAGAACTGTGGGACCCAAAGACTCCTGGTGTGCAGCCAGATGTAGAGATCCATCATTGTTGCAGGCAAGTTAATAAGCATATGTTTTGGCATTATACGGACAAAAAACTTATGATATGAAAAACAATGTTGTAATATTCAATTCCCATTTACAGAAAAGACCCTTTGGTATTGAAAATACTTACATGACCATGATAATTCCAAATAATTGTATTTCTACCATTAGGTATTGCTTTCAGGTACTGTATGTTCTACAATATATATGATTTTAGTCCACCCCCACACAAACACCTACACAGTAGTTCAAAGGTCTTTATTACCAGACCACTGTTCCTTCTGTCACTGTTTTTCAGTCTTGCTAATTTTCTCTTGCCAGGGAATGCGAATGAGACCTTAACTTTCCTACAGACAAGATCCTGCATAACTCCTTCGATTTATTGCTTAATATCTTATAAAGCACAAGTATTATAAATCTACATTTGCAATTTGCTGACACGTTTAGTTTGTCATGGTGTATACAAGAATAAATCACTTCTAAATAACTGGTCTGCAGTGCCATTTTGTAAACAGATTGTGGCTTTGCAGTTGCAGTAAATCTTATAACAATATATACTGTATTTGATTCTCTGCTTGAAAAATGTTGTGCATTTAAATAGAGGCCAAAAGTTTGAGCATATAAGGCAGTTTTCAATTTAATCAAGAAAGTGACTTGGAACAATGGATGCTGTAGTTTATAAACTGCAGGCTGATTATTGATTCAGTTTCTTGTAAATTAAAAAAACACAGTACTAACAGTCACATAAACTATATGTTGTAGGAGTGTAGCAAAAATGTTCCCATGTAGCAAATGATGTAGAAATTGCTTAGAGGGTCTTCTGTTACTTGTTACTTCTGTCACTTGTATCTGTTCAAGACAAACCCCTGCTCAGTGTATGTGATTTGGAGATGTAATTCTTCATGAAGCCACATGCATATTTAGTAAACTATTAAAGCTTTCTTTTAATTCCATCGTAGAAAGTGTTGTAAGTGTAAAACAAGCATTGATTTCCCTTGCAGGAGTGTGGGTGGATCTTATTACTACCTGTCAATACTTCTAGCTGTTGATCTTCAATGGAGTAATATGATAAAAGTGTATACTAGGTCTAATAACCCTAGTAAACCATAGCAAAGGGAGGCATGTCATGGCAGGACAATCCTGACCATGCAAGGTTAATTTAATGGGTTTAGCTATTCTAGGGTAAAGGGTGGAGCCAAAGGGAATTTGAAATCTGAGCAGAAAGGAAGGGCATCCATTTTGAGGTGAGAGCAACAAGAGTCCCACCCTAATGTTCTTGGGCACTGGTTAAGTTTTTACTGAGGGTGTATTAGGCCCAGCTTGGGGAATAGCCGGTTCCAGGTATTAATGCCACAGCATAGGGGATGGGTCCCTGGCAATGGCAGGAGGTACATGGGTTCAGTATTCTGGTAGGTGCTTGCTTATTTTATATTCCTTTCTAAAAGGCTCTGGGAGGTTTTGTTGTTCATTAATGGATGGTAAATTATATATATATATATATATATATATATATATATATATATATATATATATATTTATTAACGATGCACCAAATCCAGGATTCGGTTCAGGATTCAGCCGAACCAAATCCGAATCCTAATTTGCATATGTAAATTAGGGGCAGGTAGGGAAATCACATGACTTTTCATCACAAAATAAGTTTTTTTTCACTAATTCCTTTCCTGCCCCGAATTTGCATATTCAAATATGGACTTGGATTCAGTTCGGTATTCGGCTGAATCCCAAATAGTGGATTTGGTGCATCCCTAATATGTAAATACATATAATATATAAATACATATATATATATATATATATAATCACCGCTTCCATAGGCACTCTCCATTCAATCGATCAGCCTACCGGGTGCTCATCCAAAGGGATATCTAATTTGAGCAAAGAAAGGGTGTTATGCAATAAAAACTTTTATATACTCTTTGAAGCAGACATATGGCCGTGAGTGCTCTTTCTTGCTCAAATTATATATATATATATATATATATATATATATATATATATATATATATATATATATATATATATATATATATATATGTAATCCAACGAGAAGCCGGCACTCTCGACAAAAAATATTAATTTGCCTGGGTGCAAGATCAACAAGTAATTTCCATCCATCCTTAACCATGCCTTAAAACTACAAACTGGCGGGAAAACAACAGCTGTAATGATGTCACATGATCAGCGTCATTAACAAGCACTAATTAAACATACAAATATCTTTACAATACACTCACTATTAAAAATATAAATCTATAATGTTCTCAATATAAGAAAAGGTTAAATACAAGACACTTTGTAACTATGTTCCATTCATATCCATCATGTAACATTTTATCACTAAATAGATAATAGAAACAGGCTCCATTGTCAATGTTGCAAGTTATATTTGTATCCAATTATGCCAAAATTAATAAAGGAAACATTTCTTAGTATTAGTTTTGTGTCAATCTTTGAGCTAGTGTCTAGAGTATAACACAGTGATGTATCTCCCCCACTTTAAATAAACTGGTTAGTTTTTAATTGTATATAAATCATTACCAACACTTGTGACTCCTTATTCCCCTGTGATCTTCGACCTTTATGTGTGCGTGTACGGCTGCTCTAAGGATATACATATGCTAAGCATAGGGATTAATCTGACCTCTGTATGACTATACCAATTGCTTATATTAATGTTTAATAGTTAACCTTATCCTATCCAGCTACAGTTGGTTAATATTTAATGTGCATCTACAATCATATAATTTCTCACAAATTGCTCTAATTATTTCTTGCACCAATAAGTGCATGTTTGAGTATTTATAAAAGTGTAATTCATACTACATATATCCTCACTGTGTGGTAACTGTTATTTTTAGGGATGCACCGAATCCAGGATTCGGTTCGGGATTCGGCCAGGATTCTGCCTTTTTCAGCAGGATTCGGATTCGGCCGAACCGAATCCGAATCCTAATTTGCATATGCAAATTAGGGGCGGGATTGAAATTGCGTGACTTTTTGTCAGAAAACAAGGAAGTAAAAAATGTTTTCCCCTTCCCACCCCGTATTTGCATATGCAAATTAGAGTTCGGATTCGGTTCTGTATTCGGCCGAATCCAAAAAAGTGGATTCGGTGCATCCCTAGTTATTTTAAACAGTGCAGTGATAGTCACCAAGACCAATATGTAATTGCCCTTATATTTTTGGTTGTATATCTACCCCATAATGAATAAACACTTATACACTATTTATAACATGTTAAACAGTGTAGTACCGGTAAATACCGATATATATTTCTAGGCCATTAGTAGCTGGACAGGTATTTGTCTTTGCCATGTGATGTAAATTTTGCAACCTTGAAGACACGAATACAAGACTTATAAAAAGGACCCTTCTGAGTTCATGGTATTTTGGCTGCCAACTCAATTTATATTCTAGCTCTCACACCATATGAAATCATTTTCCCCTGTCTCTTAAATATAATAATTAGTATATCTTAAATTTAGTGTTTCTTGTTCCAGTATGCGTAGTCATTTGCCTACATTGAATAAATGTTAGTAAGAATGGAAATACAGCTGAGTGTTCATTTTACTCAAAGCCAGCTTCAATTTATTCTTGATATTACTTCAATCTATATTAGCAGTTTTAATGCACTATTGATAGTGGGTAAGTGTCTGTTTTAGAGATTGAAGCAAATCACAGCTATTAAGAAGCAGCAGGTGACTGAGAGATAATCCCTTCTTGTTGCAAAGATGTCTGTAATGGGGTCAGGGATTTTATGGAAGTTACTGAGCTCTGACAGTGCTGCAAAAGTCAAGTGTTAAAAAGCATTGGATCCATCCTAATCAGACAGATCAAAATAAAAGAGCATTGGTATATAACCACAGGAGAGATCGTCACCAAATATAGACAGAGATCAATACTCACCCCCAGGAAATGCTGAACTTCCTATGTGCATGAAGCTGCATTGAATCAGCGCAGTTATTACCCCCCCCTTTCTTTATTGGCGCATGTGCGCTGGCGTGCTTACGTCAGCGCGCAATGGCGCGAAATTCAAATGTTTAAAAGCCGCAATTGGGCTTGTGATCATTGCCCATTATAGGCTCTTGTTCCTGAGTTTCCTGGTGCTTCTGTGCTATTATGCTTTTGCTATTCTGTGATTTTAGTTACCTGGTTTGACTCCTGCCTGTTTCTGACGATTCTGACTTCCAAAATCCTGACCCTTCCTGGTAACTGACTCCTCTATTCCATAACCCTTCTGATTGATCTCCTGGTTTGACCCTTGCCTGCCTGACTCAGTTTGTACTCTGCCTGCCCCGACCCAGCCTGATGCCATGCTTTCTGCCTACGCCTTGTACCACGACCTTCTGCCCAAAAGACTTTGCATTACCATTGTGCCCCTTTCAGAACCCCTCGCTTTGCACCTCTCTTAATAAGACCAGGTGGCATCCGACTAGCCGAGGGCTCCTCCCGAGGTGAAAGGCGGCTGTTAAAGGCAGTAACAAGAGCCGAGAACAGAGTGCTTAGCATCGGTTCTGAATTTAGGGTGCCAACCGTGACATTATAACGGGCCAGAAAACGGACAAAGAAGGTCACGCTGCTGCTCCTTCCACTACTGAAGCGCTCCTCACTACTCTGCTACAGCGCTTGGAGGATCATGAGCGGAAGCAAAATTACCTGATGCAAGGCTTCCATAACCGGACTTGTAGACTGGACACTTTGCAACAGTTGCCAAGTCCAGTAGCCTCTCCTCCTGTTACTGTCCAAGTGGGTTCCTCTTCTGCCATGATAGGTAATATTCCTAAATCCCGTGAACCCAAAATTTCCTTCCCCGAAAAATTTAGTGGGGATAGAACAAAATTCTTTGTCTTCCAGGAGGCATGCAAATTATACCTTAGCTTTTTCCCTCAATCCTTCACTACTGGTGAGGAAAAAGTAAGGTTTGTAATGACCCTGTTACAGGGTGACCCCCAAATTTGGGCCCTAAGATTACCCTCCACTGATCCTGCCCGTTATTCCCTTGAAACCTTCTTTAGCGCTATGGCGATACTTTATCTGCCAATCCTGCGATTCGTAAATTACGCCAGGGAAAACGGGATGCTGAGGTGTATTGTGCCGGTGAGCTGTAGAAACTGGTTGGAATGACATGCCTCTTTGTAGCCATCTGGATAGGGCTCTCTGATTCTGTCAAAGACAGCCTAGTAAACTACCCTCTATCTACTAATTTGGATAATCTTATGTCTCTTGCCATCCAAGTAGATAGAAGACAGAGGGAGAGAAGGGGTGAGAAGGGTACTTCCTTTCCTACTGGGTTTTTTAATGCTAAGCCATCTACCCCCTCTGTGCCTCTACCTCAGAAGGAACCCATGCAATTGGGCATTACTCATCTAATTCTTGAGGAAAAGGCCCGCAGGCGTACACAGCTTTTGTGGATTCAGGGGTGGCAGGGAATTTTGTGGATGCTGCTTTTGTATCAAGGTTCCTCTATTATCCATTATTCCTCCCATGAGAATCTTAGCCGTTGACAAAAGCCCTTTGGGGTCAGGTTTGGTAACTAAGAAAACTGTGGCATTATCCATGTGCACAACTTGCACTCTAAGGAGTTATCCTTCTATATTATCGAGGGTTCTTCTTCTTCTCCTCTAATTTTAGGGTTACCTTGGCTACGGGTACATAACCCACATATTGACTGGGTAACTGGGGAGGTTCTTCAATGGGGTCAAAAATGTAAGGGCTCTTGCAAAAGTGTTCCTCAATTGGTGAAAGTCACATCCCTAGAAGGTTTACCCATGGCTTATGCTGATTTTTCCGATGTTTTCTCTAAAAAAGCTGCAGAGACATTACCTCCTCATAGGCGGTATGACTGTCCAATTGACCTCATCCCTGGTTCTACTCCCCCTAGAGGGAGAACTTATCCTCTTTCTTTGCCCAAAGCCCAAGCAATGAAAGAGTACATCAGTGAAAATCTCGAAAGAGGTTTTATTAGGCCCTCTAGTTCTCCTGCTGGTGTTGGGTTCTTTTTTGTGGGCAAGAAGGATGGTGGTCTTCGCCCATGTATTGATTATAGGGGCCTTAATAAAATTACTATCAAAATCCCCTCCCGCTGATTTCTGAGTTATTTGATCAGGTCAAGAATGCTACCATCTATTCTAAACTTGACCTTAGGGGTGCATATAACCTCATTCGTATCAGGGAAGGGGATGAGTGGAAAACGGTCTTTAACACCAGGGATGCCCACTACGAATATTTAGTTATGCCATTTGGTCTTTGCAACACCCCAGTAGTGTTCCAGGAATTTGTCAATGACATCTTCCAGGACTTGCTGGGGTTATTCGTAGTGGTATATCTTGACGATATTCTATTGAGTCATCATCAAAAACATGTCAGAGAAGTGTTGCTCAGGTTAAGAAAGAATAATTTATTTGTGAAGCTTGAGAAATGCACCTTTGAGGTTTCATCTGTCCAATTTTTGGGGTTCAATATCTCCAGTAAGGGTCTTGAAATGGTTCTTAAAAGGTTAAGGCCGTACTGGATTGGGCTCAGCCTCTTTCTTTACGTGCAACTCAAAGATTCTTAGGCTTTGCCAATTATTATTGTCAATTCATTAAAAACTTTTCTTTGGTGGTGTCTCCAATCACGGATCTAACCAAAAAGGTTGCATATCCAAGTATGTGGTCTCCCGAGGCTATTCAAGCTTTTGAATTTCTTAAAAAAGAGTTTGTGTCTGCCCCCATTATCCGTCACCCCGATACCACACTTCCTTTTATTGTAGAGGTTGATGCTTCAGAGGTTGGAGCAGGGGCGGTTCTTTCTCAAAGGCATCTGATAACCAATAAGGTGCATCCATGTGCATTCTTCTCTAGGAAGTTTTCACCTGCCAAAGCCAATTATGACATTGGAAATAGAGAATTATTAGCGATCAAATGGGCACTTGTTAGAGGGGGCTAAACATACTATTATGGTCTTTACTGACCACAAGAATTTGCTTAACAGCGAGTCTACCAAACGGTTGATTCCTAGGCAGTCTAGATGGGCTTTATTTTTTACCTGGTTTAATTTCCCTCTCACTTACAGGCCTGGTACCAAAAACACTAAGGCCAATGCACTCTCTAGGAGTTTTGAGTCCAATTTGTCTGAACCTAGTGAGTGTGTTCCCATCATTCCAGGTGAGTTGATTGTGGCAGCTCTGGGATCAGACCATGCCACACTATTGTCCTCAGTTCAATCTTCTGCCCCTGTAGATACTCCTTCCCGGAGGTTATTTGTACCTGAGGGCTTAAGGGAACAGGTTCTGGGAAAGTTTCATAACTCAAAAATGGCGGGACATCCAGGTATCTCTAAAACCGTATCTTTATTGTCCCGTGATGTGTGGTGGCCTTCATTTAAACAAGATGCCAAAAATTTTGTTAATTCCTGCCCTGTTTGTCAGAGATCAAAGTCTTCTAGGAATCTGTCACAGGGATTGATAAGGCCATTACCTATTCCTGACAGACCCTGGTCCCATCTGTCTATGGATTTTATTGTTGACCTCCCTTCATCTCAAGGGAAGACTGTGATTTGGATGGTGGTGGATAGGTTCAGCAAAATGAGTTATTTAATTTCCCTCCCACACCTCCCATCTGCTAAGACTCTGGCTGAGTTATTTATTTCTAATATTTTCAAATTACATGGTTTTCCGGTCAATATTGTTTCTGATAGAGGGGTACAGTTTGTTTCTAAATTTTGGTGAGCATTTTGCTCTCGGGTTGGGATTGAGTTGTCATTTTCTACCGCATACCACCCTCAAACTAATGGTCAAACTGAAAGGGTTAATCAGTCCCTTGAACAATTCTTAAGGTGTTATGTGTCTGACAACCAATCCTCATGGGCTGAACTATTACCCTGGGCAGAATTTGCTTACAATAATGCAACTCATGCTTCTACTGGTGAAACTCCATTTTTTATTGTTAATGGTTTACATCCCAAAGCATTTTCTTTTTCTGGTTCATTATCCTCTGTACAAATTCTTATGTAAAACAATTTGCCAAGATTTGGTCCGGGGTGCATGATTTTCTTTCTGCAGCTACGGCCGCTCAAGAAAGGGCAGCTGATAGATCTCGTAAAGAGGCACCCAAATATCAGGTACTAGACTCTGTATGGTTATCCACAAAAACATCAAACTTAAGGTTCCCTCACTCAAGTTGGGAAATAGGTTTATTGGTCCATATCCCATTACTGAGATAATCAATCCTGTTCTTCTCAAACTACTTGATAATTTTAAGATTTCTAATTATTTTCATGTCCCTCTCTTAAAACCAGCCACACAGGTGCGCTAACAGTCCCTTTCTCCACCAGTGTTGGTAGAGGGTCAGCCCTCAGAATTCTGGGGTTCCTGTTGGCGACATTAGGGCTGATTGTCTCAGGAAACAATTCCACCTTAAGTTTCCTGAGAAACCTGTGGCCGGTGGCCCCTCCTCGAGGGGGGTAATGTATTACCATTGTACCTCTTTGCCTGTTCAGAACCCCTCGCTTTGCACCTCTCTTAATAAGACCTGTCCAAGTCCAACATATGTATTGCACACTCGCTTAGAGGCAGTGATTAAGCTGTACTGGGTGCGTTATCTCAAAATGTGGTGAGTCACTCCACTACAAATATACATTGTCCAACGAGGTCCCACACCATGGTATAAAAGTTTAAAACATAGCGTTTATTTTGTAAGCATAAAAACAGCCAAAGTAAGCTTAAATATACTCATCAATGTGGAGATCTGTGCAACGTTTCGGGTGCTTGCTGCTCCCTTTCTCATTACATGGAGATCAGCTTGAGAATACAAAACGAAACGGAGAAGAGCACTGCCCTTTACTACAAGGGTCAGCTGTCCCAGATGCTGGTTAAAAGTAAATATAAACCAAAAAAGGTACTGCACTCATTCCGGAAATTGAAATTGAAATTGAAAAAAGTCCAATGTTTCGAGCACTGTTATGCTCTTCCTCAGGTAGGTTTAACTTAGGAAGGTTGCATGCCATACCGATCTGCCAACAAGTCTACCCATAAAGTGCCTACAATACGTATGAGCACCTACTGGTCCCACATCTAGCACCTCCCTCCTTGCCCCCTTCAGAGGAGAGCCTCTGTACACAGTGGATCCAGTATTATTGTGCGACACTTGCGGCCAACTGGGAGTTTTGGTTCAACCACGTTTGGTGACATCATAGTGCATAACAGCAGAATTGTCTGTATAATGTCTGTATAATTATCATACACAACCCATTAACCACGGTGTCTGTCAACTGGACCACCAGTTCTCACTTTTTACTACATATTGCATATGTAGATCAGTAGGCTACTATTATGTGATGTCTTTTTTATTTATTCTGATTTCTATGATCTTCCAACAACAGACACACCTAATTAAAAATGTATGCTGCTGGTGCAAGACACCATGGGGAAAGAGCATGTCCCTTAGTGCTTGTTCACAAAACACCTGTGTCTGGGAAAATGGCTAAAGGTACAGAGAACAGTATTGGGGGGGGGTGAGCCCTGTCAGAGCCTCATTGAGACCCACATCTTCTGATGCTCCATAACTTCGCATCTAAATAACATGTATTTTAGGGTAAATTTTAATCACCTTATACTCTATCTCCCACAGTGAATGACCTTTCATTTATTTTACTAACTATTTGCTTTACGGATAAATACTATTTACCATGTTTTTCAGGTACTTCAAAAGTTGGGGAAAGCCGATGAAACAAAAGATGAACAATTTGAGGAATATGTACAGAATTTCAAAAGACAAGAGGTAGGTCTTATACTTACAATATTTCCCAAAGGGAACTTTTTTAATAGTTTAAAAGAATCATCATTTTTATTGGATCAAGTTAAAAAACAGGCCAATGTTTCGTTCTACATCTAAGACCTTTATCAATGACCTTTTACAGGTATATATAGGTGAAAAATATTGCACTCACCCAATCAGATGGATTACACCAAGTCATGTGGTATAAAGAAACACCCCTGCACCAGGAAAGAGAAGAATTACATCACCATAACTAAAGTGAATATATTCCACCATAAGAATACATAGAATAAAAACAAATATACAAAGCAATACAAATACAATATGGCATAGTAAAAATAATGCAATATATCAAACATAAATACTAGGCACTGAATCAAACTGAACTTTAAACAATTTGAATGTACAAGATAAGCCACATGGTCATCCTCTTGAAAACACATGAGAGCAAGATTCATTTAACCCCATAGGTGCCAGGGTATTCCATTTTTTTATCCCAAAAACTTGTAGCAATAATTTGGATCTATCACCTCCTCTCCTAAAAGGGGGAATTTGATCAATTGCTATGTACCTAAACATTGGCAATCTGTGCCCCTGTTCTAAAAAATGTTTAGCGGTATTGTCCCTAAAAGCCGTACGTATGGCAGATCGATATGCATCCATCCTCATCTTAGGGCCTGGTCAGTTGGACATATGACAGACCGCAGGGACAGGTAATCAGGTAGATCACAGTCAGTACAACAAGTAATGTGATGTCTAATATTGAAACTTTTGCCCAATTGTGAGTGTAATGATTGGCCAGGTGTCATATATCTAGAAGAGGTACAACTGGGGCATCGGAAACACCCAGTTTTGGACCCCGACAGCCACGTTTATGTTTTGTGACCATAATTTCGTATTGGATCACTCAACCAAAATGTCATGGAGGTTAGTGCCCCTCCTACAGCAACCTTGGGAGGTTCGGGCATGATATTGTCCAATACCTTATCAGCACTTACTAATTCCACTGATTTTTCACTGAGCAGCCAATGTCTTTGGTACAACTTTTGTATTTTGTGCTAAACACCAAACAAGAGTGGTTTCTTTCCCTTGGATCATCCCTTTGACATCTCATATTGGCTGTGGTTAATGTTTCATTCAATAATTGTTTGGGGTAACCCCTCTCTTTAAACCTGCTCCACATTTCAGACACTTGTTTCTCACACAGAAGATGGGAGGAGTGACAACCCTGCAAAATTGGGAAATCGGCAGGGATTTTTTTAGATGTCCTGGATGACAACTCTCATAATGTAATAAAACATTTTTATCGGTGGGTGTAGAGAATACCCCAAATTGTCACCATTCACGATGAGTACCACATCCAAGAAATGGATTCTATGGGGGTGGATCTTATATGTAAAACGTACAGGGCTATCCAACCCGCTAAGCTCATTGGCCATCTACACTAGGGCGACCAGGGTTTTTTTTCAAACTTTTCTGTACTTTAGGCAAAGTGTAGAGAACCGGACATTTGGGATGTTCATGTAATAAAAAATCTTTTAACTTCACATCAATTGCAACTGTCTCATGAGCAATTTTATGTAACTTAATTTTAAATTGTAGCAAAGGATCACCTGTCAAACATGTTCACACATGATTCACACTCAGTTGTTTCAAAATATCATCCCTATAGTCACAGTAATTCATTAGCACTATGCCACCGCCTCCTCAGTGGTTAATGTATGGCGAGATTGATTAAAAATATGTGTAGTTAAATTCTGCGCCCTCTGCGCCTTCTTCCCCCCCTCATTGGGTACCTTTTGTTGAACACCGGCCTGAAGATGGTTTGTTGCTCACCTGTGGGGAGTCCTCTAAAAAATCTGGAGCCACTGGGTTACTGTCAGCACTAATTGGTAAATTACTTATGTGTGTTCCGCTCACTTGAGTATCATCCCCATCTGAATCTCCCAAGCTAGTGTCTACTGTGTTAAGCGGTTAAAAACAACTTACGTCGAAGATCACAATGGTATCTTGCAGCAGGCTGTGAATGCTGTCTTTCACCACGCAACAAGCGGTATACATTGAAATAGGTGTAGTCTTCATTGACACGCCTTACGCTTAAACCTTGCCAGCTCTTGTTTGTAAGTCTCGATTTGGGAAGCCACATGGGCAGTGGCATAACTAGATGTTGCTGGGCCCCACAGCAAATTCATTTTAGGGCCCCCCACATATCCAGTGTTTGTCCTGTTTTACCAATATATGTTCAAATTGCTCATCAATGAGAGCCTCGTGGGGCCCCCTGTACCTCCTGGGCCCCCCTGCAGCCGCAGGGTCTGCTTCCTCTGTAGTTACACCCCTGCACACGGGACAAGATGTCAGGTATCAGATCAGCCTGTAGAACTCTCGCGTGTTCAGCCTCTAGAGCTGCGCAAATAGTGGTTAAAGAGAAAAAAAAATGAGCCAGGTGAAATATACAGTAATCATTGCTGGCTGCTCCACTCTGCACCTGATTTGCCCATAATAATAAAAAATGCAAACCAGTTGTAAATTGTATCAGAATATCCCTCTCTATGTCATACTAAGTTATTTTTAAGGTGAAACACCTGTAAGACAAAAGGTTCATTAGGATTGTCTTGTCACCTATTTAACCTATTCCATTTAAAATGCAATATTCAAAGTGTTTGTAACTTAAGATATTGCTTTGTAAATTATTAAAATTAGGAGGTCTGAAACAGCTGCATGAATGATATCAGCATTTGAATTGATGTTCAGACACACTTTGTTTTGAATAAATGCAAATGCATAACAGGAATGCACAAGTGAGAATCTGGGCAAGCAATCTATTTATACACTGAAATAATTAGCTTTTCTCCTGAAGGCTTTTGGAATACGAAGAAGCAAATATGTTATCTTTCAGTTAACCAATGAATTAAAATGAATGTTTGGATAAGCTGTATACAATTATGCTTTGATCCATTGTCTTGCGGGCAGCCCTACAGTTTGGGAAGCAATAGCTTATAGATAAATTCCTTTATAATAAAAGATTATGAATTTACATTGCATAAAACTTTAGTCCTAATCTGTTTAATTGACACTCTTGTGGATGGTGGATCACCAAAATACAAAAGGCTCATCTCTGATAAAAAAAAAAAATGTGTTAGGGGTCCCAACAAGAACACTACAGAGAAAATTTTAGTATGTTATAGAATGGCTAATTCTAAGCAATGTTTCAATTGACCTTTATTTTTTATTTTGAATGATATCTTTTTCTGATAATGATAAACCAGCGTTTATGTAGGGGTCACTGACCCTATCTAAAAACCAGATGTTCTGTAAGGCTACAACTTTACGGTTACAGGTATGGGATCAGTTATCTGGAAACCCATTATCCAGAAAGCTCCAAATTATGGAATGGCTGTCTTCCATAGACTCCAATATAATCACAAAGGCTGGGCCTAGGGCGCAAATTCCTAAGGGCGGCACGCCGCCCATCCACTCTATAGGGAGCATCGGGGACGCTCAGCTCCCCAGTGCTCCTATGTGCTTCCGCTCACCGGAGCGCTGCAGGCAGTGGGTGCTAGGACTTTGTGGCCCGGCGCTAGTACCGCACGGCCGCAGCTGAAATCTGGCCCTGATCATAATTGAATAATCCAATTTTTTTTAAATGATTTCCTTTTTCTCTTTAATAATAAAACGGTACCTTGTACTTGATCCAAACTAAGATATAATTAGTCCTTATTGGAAGCAAAACCAGATTTTTGGGTTTATTTAATTTTTACATGATTTTCTAGTAGACTAAGGGTATGAAGATCCAAATTACAGAAAGATCCGTTATCTGGAAAACCCCAGGTGCTGTGCATTCTGGATAACAGGTCCCATATCTGTATTACTACTTTTTATTAATATGCAGGCTCTTTCCTTTTCATAATTCAGTATCTTATTCAAATTAATGCAGTTGCCAGGACAATTTGGATCCTAGCAACAAGAATGCTGAAATAGCAAACTGCTGCTGAATAAAAAGCTAAATAACTCAAAAACCATAAATAATAAACAATGAAAACCAACTGAAATAGTCTCAGTATGTCACTCTCGACATCATACTAACAGTTAATTTAAAGGTGAACAACCTCATTAATAATACAAGAATGGCATCACATTGACATAGACACATTAAAAATATTTAATGTTTTAAATGTATTTTGGTTTTTTGCAAAATGTAAAATGATGTACCGGAAGTTGTTTTTTTTATAATTTGGGCTTGCATCCTCTTTTCCTTAAACATATACAAATAAAAAGAGTTATACACAGTGTCGGACTGGCCCACAGCGGTACCAGGAAAAGTCCCGGTGGCCCCAGGTGTCAGTGGGCCCTTCTGCTTCAAAACATTTGGGCTATTTCATGGCCATTCCCTATTTCTATGAGAACAAAGAGACTAAATAGATTGAATAATAGATTATACCATGTAAAGAAAAGAGATTAGCAGAATAGAGGTTGAGTGAGGAGAGGAATTATAATAGTACTGAGAGTGGGCCCCTGATCTAAGGTCTTTTGGTAGGCCCCTGGTCTAAGATTTTTGGATGGGCCCCTGGTTTCCCAGTCCGACACTGATTATACACACTTTGGGCTCGACATGCAGCATTTCAAAAGCCTCCCAAAAGGACACATACTATGGGGAAGAAAGACAGTGCTTCACAAACATAACAATGAAAGTTTGGTAAGCTTGAAATGCCTTGTAATGTAACTAGAGGACATACATTCTCAGTAGGGCCAATGTCATGCTGCACTGCATTGTGGGAAACACTACCTACCACAGTGTGTTGTGGGTGATTGCAATTAAGCATGTGTAAGACAAAAATATGCCTCTCCTAAATCTGCTTAAACATTTGTCTTTGAATGATGGTAATTTTTATAGAAAAAATGAATATTAGCCTTGTACTACCATTTCATTATATAACAATCTTAATGCCAGCCTGTAAATGTTTCAAACACCGCCAGCTAAAAATCTGTGTTCAGTTTTAATTTCAGCTACTGTACATATTAAGATGACTCATGATATTTTACAGTTTAATGTGGAGAACTAAACAAAACCAAAATCCTGGTACTATGCTATTCCTACAGTGCAAATAAATATATGGGGCCCATGGTGTCTGATTAACCTGTTTGTGTTATATAATGCTGTCATGCATTGCTATATTGATGCAGCAGTCACTATAATTTACATATATAATAATTTGCATTTGACATTTTATTGCTCAACAATCTTAACCTATTTGTATTACTGTACCTAAGAGATAAACAGACTTGTGATAATTTGTATAAGATATTACAGTTATAAATGATTTAAGGTGTATTACCCTCTGCTTTATAAATGTGTTCTTAGCAATCATCCCCTCGCCTGCTTCTTCATTGCAGTAATAAATTAACATCTACTGCATCATTCTTCACTTCACTGGGAAACAAAATTATAGCGGTACCTACTAAAAACTAAACAGAGAATTGATTCCTCCCACTCAAGAACACCATTATTGGTATTCACTAAATAAGATAATTACATATATTCATGAAACACATCAATATTTAATTTCATATGGTAGAAACACATACTGCCTTATAAACATCTTGATGAATTAATGCTTGACCAAGCCCCTATCTGATAATGATTAGGAAGGCCATAACTGCTGTTCTAACCACATTGTCTTTACCCAAGTTGTTGCAAGGGGTTGTTTTCACTGTTCACACTTTTTGTGGTTGGGTTATAAATAAAGTGTTTTGTATTTATAGTAAAGGCCCACAATACATTGTTATTCATAATGTGTATAGCCATTCTCAGTATGAATGTCAGCTATGTGCTACTATTAAATGGGTGGTTCACCTCAAACTAACTTTAAGTATGTTCTAGAATGGCTAATTCTAAGCAGCTTCGTATTGGTCTTCATTATCTATTTTGTATAGTTTTTGAATTATTTACCTTTTTCATCTGACTCTTTCAAATGGGGGCCACTGACCCCATCTTAATCAAATGCTCTGTAAGGCTACACATTTATTGTTATTGCTACTTTTTATAAATCATCTTTCTATCCAGGCCCTCTCCTATTCATATTCCAGTCTCTCATTCAAATAAACGCATGGTTACTAGGGTAACTTGGACCCTAGCCCCCAGATTGCCGAAATAGCAGACTGAAGACCTGCTAAATAAAGAGCTAAATATCTCAAAAAAACACAAATAATAAAAAATGAAAACCAAATGTGAATTGTCTTAGAATAGCACTCTGTACATCATACTAAAAGTCACCTCAAAGGTGAACAACCCCTTTCATGTTAACTGTAATGTGAATCATTTTGTATTATATAATATCAATGAAATAAAAAAAATAATAATGGAACTTAGAATCAAAATATATTTCTAGAGTGTTATCTAGAGTGGTTTTATGGACAGGGCCAGTTATCCAATCAACTACATATGTGTAGACCTGATTATAATAAAATCATGAAGTCATATCAAAGAAACAAGGCATTGGTCATAAAAATGTTATTGAGGGCTACAACCTGTGGACCTCCAGTTGGGCATTTCTATTCTAGTGCATCTTAAATACATCCCACCTAAAAACTAAACTGTATGTTATTAACAGGGTTGTTCACCTTCAAATTAACTTTTAATAAGATGTAGAGAGTGATATTTTGAGACAATATGCAACTGGTTTTAATTTTTTAATTATCTGTGGTTTTTGAGTTATTTATCTTTTTATTCCGCAGCTCTCCAGTTTGCAATTTCAGTGATGTGGTGGCTATGATTCCATTTACTTTAGCAACCATGCACTGATTTGAATAAGAGACTGGAAATGAATATGAGAGGGCTTGAATAGAAAGGTGAATTATAAAGAGTCCCAATAACAATACATTTGTAGCCTTACAGAGCATTTGTTTTTTTATATGGGGTCAGAAGAAAGTCAGAAGAAGAATGAAATGTGAAATGGCTGCACAGTCTTTTTAATAGATAAAAACTGAGGTTGGCTATAGGTTATAAACATAAGACCTCTGTCCTATGGGGACCAAGTTTAGGAATGTAAAAAATAATGTGGTTCTCTGTAAAATGTCATTGTTTTTTTGTCTAGTCTTAATCTAGTTTTTAATTTAACATGTGTGTTTTTATTACTTTCTAATACAAATTTAGGGGCAGGTGTATGAAGGGTCGAATATCGAGGGTTAATTAACCCTCGATATTCGACTAGGAACTAAAATCGTTCGACTTCGAATATCGAAGTCGAACGATTTAGCGCAAATCCTGCGATCGAACGATTCGAAGGATTTTAATCCAACGATCGAACGAATATCCTTCGATCAAAAAATCTCAGGCAAGCCTATGGGGACCTTCCCCATAGGCTAACATTGACTTCGGTAGCTTTTAGCTGCCGAAGTAGGGGGTCGAAGTTTTTCTTAAAGAGACAGTACTTCGACTATCGAATGGTCGAATAGTCGAACGATTTTTAGTTCGAATCGTTCGATTCGAAGTCGAAGGTCGAAGTAGCCCATTCGATGGTCGAAGTAGCCCAAAAAACACTTCAAAATTCGAAGTTTTTTTTATTCGAATCCTTCACTCGAGCTTTGTAAATGTGCCCCATAATGTGTGAAAGTAGCAATATCAACCCTTAAGAAATGATTTTTGTTTTAATTTTGCAGACTGAAGGTACTCGACTACAAAGAGAAATGCGAGCTTATTTGGCTGCTATCAAGGGTAAGTTATAGAAAGCAGAATATCTTTTCATCACTGTATTTATTATGCAACGATGTGGGTACAGGAATGCCATAAAGAATGCTGGCAATATAACCACATGCCAGCCTGAAAGATCTGCACTAAGAACCTTTGTGGTATTTTTACAAGTATGAACTCAGCACTTTGAGTTTAGTCATTTTTTTCCTTTATGGAGATGTTTAAATAGATCCATAGCCTTTTGACAGATTAATTGACTATTGGATTATTGTGGTGTAGTACAGGTATGGAACCTGTTATCCAGAATGCTCGGGCCCTGAGGTTTTTCAGATAACAGATCTTTTTCTGTAATTTGGTTCTTCATACCTTAAGTCTACTATAAAATCATGTAAATATTAAATAAACCCAATAGTCTGGTTTTGCTTCTAATAAGGATTATTTGTATTTTAGTTTGGATCAAGTACAAGGTACTGTTTTATTATTACAGAGAAAAAGGAAATTATTTTTAATAATTTGGATTATTTGGGGCTTATGGGAGAAAGACTTTCTGTAATTCAGAACATATATCAGATCCACTGTTAATTTATGAGTTAAACTTGTGAGATGTACGGTAGATGTATATGTGTCATGGATAACATATAGGTTTTACAATGTATCGGACTTTATTGGTACTTTGTTATAATATTACTAGTGTATTGCATGGAGGTTACTCATTAATGCCACTTATATTTAGAGTTGACTGTGATGTTCATATAAGAGCTAGAACATATTTGACCTTTTCAGCACTTCAACATTCAACAGCTCAGTTTTCTGAAATTACATCAGGCCCATGATGTCATTTATTCTTTAAATATTTCCAGGTACTGATTACAGGAAAATGTAAGAATCTTACAAATTTGTTTAAACTGAAGTGGGAAGCAATGGAGAACATAGCCCCAGCAAGGCACTACAAATTTTGATTTGCATTTAATAAAATTTACTATTTTATACTAATATAAATTTACTAATTTATACTAATTTTGTATAAATTCCATTCCATGAAAAAAATTCTCAGATACTATTGATACTTGATTTCCCCATAAACTTCAATTTTATTAGATAACCTTTTCATAAGATAAGATGTCATTTGCTGTAACTGAATTACATTTTGTCAATGACATTGATATTAGGCCGGATGACCATAGTTTGCATAGATCAATGCATATCATACCAAAAAGTAGATAGAATGGTGTACACAAAGTGATAAGATGAAGATGATCACATAATTTAAGGAATGCTTGATGCATTGCAAGGATAATTATGCTCATAAAAAGAATACTCCGCACACGGGCAATATGCTTAAGAGAGGTTTAACCTATGTTTAAGTGTGCCAAGCCAAACAACAAAGTTCCGGGGGTGGACCGCCAGGTGACAAATTCTATGAGGCTTTGCTGGAGGCGCCATCCTTCTAAACTCTGCAGCATTGGCAGGAACTTGAAAGGAGAGGCCAGGTGTGCATATGTGCAAACTTTTAAGGATACATATGCATCTCTGCAAAATTTGTTGTTCTAAAGGAGAAGAAAAGTAGACATTTAAAACACTGGGGTTGTCAATATGTTAGGCACCCCACAAAATCACGGCAACCCGGGGTACCTTGTTTTGGAAATTTCCATTACAACTGCATTTGCTTGTTTGTTATGCAAGAAATTCATCAAAAATACATTTCAGGTTTTAGTAGTTCTGTGTTTAATAAATGTTTATAAAGATGTTAATTATTATGTTTTATTCTTTATCATTGGGTATACAGATATCTGTTGTCAAATCGACATCTGTCCAAAAGGAATTATACTCTTTTTTTTGTTTGACTGTTTAACTGTGACAGACAGTAAAATCCACTGAACTGACTGTCAGGGACCGGACTACCATGAGCCATATTTTCTGCATTTCTTGGTTCAAGTCTAGTTTACAGAGGAAACACATCACCCAGCAACGATGGCTTAGAATTGATCAGTTCTTAGACATTCTCTTGATATTCTGGGACCTAGAGGGATGGATGAACTTTCTCCACCCACTACAATGCTTTTACTCCTTTTTACTTTGCTATACTGGTCAAGGGTGCAATCAGGAATACTCACAATACATTGGAAAATTGATCCAGAAAAAAAAATAACTTAAAGGTGCTGATTAATTAGCTTTAAGAATCAACCTTTGAAACAATATGTGCAAAAAAAAAAAACACTACCACAATTTCTCTTTTGATTGTATTTTTTGTCCCACTGCAGTTTTTCCTGCAATTGTGGGGGTTCTTGGCTAACCATATTATCACCTTCTATTTTTTGTAATTATCTTTTGAAAAATACCACATTTGTAAAAAAAAAAAAAATCATGATAGCTCCCTAAGTCTATTTTTATATTGGTAAAATCATAGAGCCATTAAGGCAGTGATCCCCAACCAGTGGCTTGTGAACAATATATTGCTCACCTACCCCCCTTGGAAGTTGCTCCCAATGGCCTCAATGAAGGTGCTTATTTTTGCATTCCAGACTAGTTTTGGTTTTATAAAAACAATGTGTACTGCCAAATAGAGCCTGTAGGCTGTCAGTCCATATTGGGGCCTTCACGTAGCCAACCACAGTCCTAAATTGGCACCACAGGTATTTTTTTCATGCTTATGTTGATCCCCAACTAATGTTCAGTTAAACAGAATGATAGAACGGTTACTCCTTATTAAACTCACAAACAGTACATAAGACAGAGGCTATATACTGTATATAAGAAACATTGTCCCTGTTCTCTAGGATCCCTTTGTTGACAAAGGACTTATATTAGAACCTCCATAGCAGTTTTATTACTGCAGATATATTTTATACAGAAAAATAATTTGAAGATCTTTCATAAGAAACAGGTAAATTATTAGCTGGACTACAGCAGATAAAATCATTACTAAAAGATGCAACGAATTCTGGATGTTTGAGTTTTATGTACTTATTAGCATTGTCCATATTTAGTTGAATGCTCGTTTCACAGCAGAGTATAATTGGCACAATATATGTCTGCAATAACGATCTGAAATATTTTGCATATTTATTTTAGGAATGCAAGAGGCCTCATTGAAACTCTCAGAATCTCTTCATGAAGTTTATGAACCAGATTGGTATGGGAGAGATGATGTAAAAACGGTGGGAGAGGTAAGATTTCTCCCTGCATTCATGAACAGAGTTTGCCTTGTACAGAATTTGATTAACCATCATGCAATAAACATGCAATATGAGACATCACTTTTGTATTTGCAAGGTCCCAACAGTTATATATTGTTTCAATCCAAAAATAAGAGACACTTCTTCCACAGTTACATTCACTGTTTTTATGTATTACATTTATCAATTTTTACACAGTTCTTTACATAATGGCAAACTACGTGAAAGTATGCTATAGTGAAATTAAAAGCACATTTAAATGTTGCCCTTTATATGTCACTGAATGTTTCTAGACTAAGGTAAAATCATGTCATATAGTAGTAAAATCACCAGCTTTTAGTTTTCTATCCTAATATCACATGTAGCCAGTGTCGGACTGGGACACCAGGGGCCCACTCTCAGTACTAATATTCTTCATCTCCCCGTTCAACCTCTATTCTCTAGTCTGTTTTCTTTACATACTATAATCAATTATTCCATCTATTCAGCCTCTTTGTTCTCATAAATATAGGGAATGGCCATGAAATAGGCCAAAAGTTTAGCAGCATGAGGCCCACTGACACCTGGGCCCCCTGGAGTTTTCCTGGTATCCTGGTGGGCCAGTCCGACACTGCATGTTGCTGTGTGCTCATCATAAGCCATTATTAAACATTAAATATTATGTTATCTTTATTTCATTTGCTACAGAAATGTGACACACTCTGGGAAGATTTTCATCAGAAATTAGTAGATGGAGCCTTGATAACACTTGACACATATCTAGGGCAGTTTCCTGACATAAAGGTATGTACATATATGAATATTTCTCCAGAATGTATTTATTTTAGGTTGCCATAACAGTACCTGGTTGTACCAGAAGTCCTTATACTGTAAATATGTGTTCAATGCTATATTTGAAATTAAAATTAAAATAGTTTGACTGTATATACATTGCCTATAGACACACAACTGTAATTGCATGTTTAACATTCAAATGTAAAACCTATCCCAGTAGGGTGTAGCTACAAGGAAGCATGATGTTCAATTTGAGCTGCATTGAATTGAGATTGAATTCAACCTACAGAATATACTTTATATTGTGACTGAAAGGAGAGAAGCAAAATGGTTCAGTAGGTTTTCCATTAGTCAAGACATCTAATTTTTAGCATATATGAATGGATATTATTTAACCACATTATTGCAACTAGTTTGAAGATATATAAATAGATAGATGAGGATCTACACTATTACAAATGGCCATGAATATTGTAATTCTAGAAAATGTGTAGCCACATGCATGTACAGTATATGCAGTCAAAAGCCAAAGCTTAGGTGCCACTGACCATATTTAATTAATTTAGTAAGTAGTAAGCTACTATGCAAGAATCAGTGTATTAAAACATATTTGTAAATGTTAATGTACAGTTAGAATTTATTTGACATCTTTAAAACATAGGAATAAAGAAAACATTAAGTATGGTAAGTGCAAACGTTTGGACAAGTAAAGTAGTTAGTAACAGCCCATTAGTAGTGATGGGCGAATTTGCGCCTTTTCCGCGCAGCTAATTTTTTTTGGACGTGAGTGAATTTTTTCGGGCGAATTTTCGCAGACGTTTTGCGAATTTATTCGCTGGTGGCGAATCGCGCAAATTCGCCGCAAATTCGCGCCTGGCGAATACATTCACCCATCACTATCCATTAGCACAGAAAACAGCTTTTAAATGCCTTGTGTCCAGCAAAGGGTCTTTTAATTCTTGTTGTGGTGATTTTTGCCCACCTTTAGACTAATATCACTTTTAATTATGAGATCTTCTTGGTAATCTTGCATGTTTAACTTTGACCCACAGATTTTCAATGATGATTAAGTCAGGGGACTGTAAGGGCCATTCTACAACCTTCAGCTTGCTTTTCTTCAAGTAGCTTATGGTGGCTTTTGGTGTATGTGTAAGCACAGTTTTTTGTTATAGGAGCCATCCCCTTTTCAGCTTCTTGGCTGACTTTCACTTTTGCATTCAGAATTTGCTAATATCTAGTGGTATATATTATTCCCTCTATATGTACAATGTTTCCTGTGCCACTGGCTGCCACACAACCCCAAAGTATAATGGATAGGGATGTAGCGAACTGTTCGCCGGCGAACTTCGACCGTTCGCGTCCGCCGAATGTTCGCGAACGTCGCGCGACGTTCGCATTTTGAGTTCGCGTTCGATTCGAATACAAATCGTTCGACCATTCGAATTCCTTCGACCGCTAAAAATCGAACGATTTCCATTCGTTCGAACGATTGTAAGCATTCGATCGAATGAAAAGCATTCGATCGAATGCTTCGATCGTTCGATTCGAATGAAAATCGTTCGATCGAACGATTAAAATCCTTCGATCGTTCGATTCGAACGATTTTAGCGGGTGTTCGAAGTTCGTGAACTGTTCGCGAACGTTCGCATTTTTTGCCGGTGTTTGCGAACGGCGTTCGCGAACACCAAATCGGCAGTTCGCTACATCCCTAATAATGGATCCACTCCATGTTTAGTGTCACGATCGCCGCCCGGAGCAGGACCAGGAGCTCCGGGCGGCGCAGCTATTCCTTCCGACGCCGCTCCCAAAATGGCGGTGCCCATGGCCGCCACGTGGGTAGCGGCGCCGGCGCAGAGACGCCTGCGCGCAAGTGCGCAGGCGCGAAGACGTCACAACGGCGCGACGGACGCAGGCGCAGCACGTCGGTCGCAGACGTGCTGACGCCGACGCAAGGGCGCCAAAAATCCCCTTTAAAAGGACGCCTGAGGCGCTAAGATGGCGCCCGAAAATAGGATCTCGTTCCTGTATTGATTCCTGGGTTCCCTGTTGCCTATTCCTGTTATCCCTGAGGATATTCCTGTTTGATCTCTTGTTGTTGACCCCCTGCCTGGACTTTGGACTTTGATTATATTCTGCCTGCCTTGTGACCTGTTGCCTGAACTTGATTACCCCTTCTGCTTAATCCCTGGATACCACGATCCTGATCCCTCCTGAGGGGCTTCCTCCTAAATCCGGACTACTCCCCAGAGGGAACTCCCGGTTCCCTGACATTATTTTCGGGCCATGGATTCCACTGAGGAAGCTCAGCCAGATTTCGGCAGGGCCTTTCGGGGCCTGCATTCCCGCATGGAGGCGTATGAAGCCCGGCAGAGTTACGTGGGACACACGCTGGAGGCGATTCTGGAAAAGCTCTCCTTGTTGACACCAGCGACCCCCCTGCCGGCACCTCCTCCGCAAGCGGCTGCTGCCATGGCTACCCAGCCCTCCACTTCTGGTCCACATATTCCTGCTCCACCTCTCTACGATGGCGATCCTCAAGCCTGTCGAGGATTCGTGAATCAGTGCCAGATTCGATTTGCCCTACACCCCACTGAATTTGACTCTGAACGTGCCAAGGTGGGGTTCGTGATTACTCGTCTGGCAGGGAAAGCTCTCGAGTGGGCATCTCCACACTGGGAGAAGCAGTCCCCACTGATGGATGACGCAGAAGCATTTCTCAAAGAATTCCGGATCGTCTTCGATGCTCCCGGCCGGGTGACATCCGCTGCTTCCCGTCTGTTCCAAATCCGCCAAGGGAGTCGCAGTGTAGCGGAGTATGCTATTGAATTCCGTACACTTGCTGCTGAGACTCGTTGGAACAACGACGCATACCATACTGCATTTTATAATGGTCTCTCCCTTCGCATCAAAGATGACCTGGTCTCCCGTGAATTACCCACGCAAGTTGAAGACCTCATCGCTTTGGCTGTCAAGGTGGACACTCTTCTGAGAGAGCATCAAACCCTGAGAGATCGTGTCAGGAAGTTTCAACCCATGTTGGCACCCCGCTTCCAGAAGCCTCTCCTGCAGGCTCCTGTCACCCCACCTGCCCAAGCATCCATTTCTCTCCAGGAGGAACCCATGCAAGTAGGACGAACTCGCCTCACTGAACAAGAGAGACTCCGCAGACGGATGTCAGGCCTGTGTCTGTATTGTGGCGGACATTCCCACTTCGCCAATGCCTGTCCTGTAAAGGCTAAGAGTTTTGTACCCCGAGGTATGTCTATGGTAACTCATGTAGGGGGCACTACTCAAAAGTCTCGAGATTGGTCTCAGGGGAAGTCTCAAGGAAACTCACACAGGTTTCTCCTTCCCTTCCAGATTCGTCTGACTGAAAAGACCATCTTCGGGAATGCCTTCATCGATTCCGGAGCTGGGGGTAATTTCATGGACGCTCTCTTTGCTAAGTACATGGGAATTCCTTTATTTCCTTTGCCTTCTCCCATGAGGATCGTCGCTATAGATGATAAACCTCTGGAGTCTGTAATCACGATGACCACTGGCGAACTACTTGTGCAGGTTGGGACCCTGCATATAGAGAGACTTTCGTTTCTTATTATCCCTTGTCCTGCTGTTCCAGTTGTTTTGGGTCTCCCCTGGCTACGCCTGCACAATCCCACCATAGACTGGTCCACAGGGCAGGTTTCTCGTTGGAGCCCATTCTGCTTACAGCATTGCCTTCCTGCTAAAACCCTCAAGAAGGTAACTATCTCCTCAACCGAGTTAAAGTCTCTTCCCTCCTGTTATAAGGAATTCTCCGATGTGTTCTGTAAGAAGTCTGCGGAATTCCTTCCTCCACATCGCTCCTACGACTGTCCTGTTGAACTCCTGCCAGGAGCCATGCCCCCCAGAGGCCGCACTTACCCTCTCTCTCCTGCTGAGACTACCGCAATGAAGGAATACATCCAAGAAAATCTCCAGCGGGGGTTTATCCGTCCTTCTACCTCTCCTGCAGGGGCTGGGTTCTTCTTCGTGGAGAAGAAGGACGGAGGTCTTCGGCCATGTATAGATTACCGGGGCCTGAATAAAATCACTGTAAAAAACAGGTACCCTCTGCCCTTGATCGTAGAGCTCTTCGACCAGCTGAAGGGGGCGAAGATATTCTCTAAGTTGGATCTCCGGGGGGCGTACAACCTCATTCGCATCCGTGAGGGTGATGAATGGAAGACGGCTTTCAACACTCGTGACGGGCACTATGAATATCTCGTTATGCCCTTCGGCCTTTGCAATGCCCCTGCGTCTTCCAGGAGTTTGTTAACGATGTGTTCCGGGATCTCCTAGGAAGGTTCGTAGTCGTGTACCTGGACGACATCCTGATCTTTTCTAAAGACCTAGAAAGCCATCGCTCCCAGGTGAAGGAGGTACTCTCTCGTCTGAGGAAGAACTCTCTCTTCGCCAAGTTGGAGAAATGCGTCTTCGAGGTGTCCAAGTTCCCCTTCCTAGGATACATTATCTCTCCTGAGGGATTTGAGATGGACCCCGTGAAAGTGTCTGCCATCCAGGAGTGGCCTATCCCGCTGAGTACCAAGGCAATCCAGAGATTTATCGGATTTGCTAACTACTATCGGCAGTTCATCCGGGGGTTCTCTTCCCGCATTGCACCTATCCTGGCCCTCATCCGGAAAGGGGGTAAACCCAGCTTGTGGCCTCCATCTGCCATTGAAGATTTTCAGTCCTTGAAAGAGGCCTTCACGTCCGCTTCTGTCCTCCGACACCCCAATCCCGAACTACCCTTCTGCATCGAAGTAGATGCTTCTGAAGTCGGAGCCGGAGCCATCCTGTCTCAGAGACACCCCGCTGATGGGAAGTTGCATCCCTGTGCTTATTTCTCCAAGAAGTTCTCATCCGCAGAGCAGAATTACGATGTCGGGAACCGAGAACTCTTGGCTGTTAAACTTGCCCTTGAAGAGTGGCGTCACCTCCTGGAGGGTTCTCTGATTCCTGTTCAGATTTTCACCGATCATAAGAATCTCGAGTTCATCCAGTCCCTCAAGAGGCTAAACCCCAGACAAGCAAGGTGGGCCCTCTTCTTCTCTCGATTTAATTTTATCTTGACTTATCGCCCAGGTTCCAAGAATCAGAAGGCCGATGCCTTGTCTCGTAGCTTCACTCCGGTGGACCGCTCTCCTGAGAGACAAGAGCCAATCATCCCTCCAGTCAAGATTATTGCCTCCCTGTATCCACAGTTTGCCGACCAAATCCTGGCTGGTCAGTCTTCTGCTCCTTCAGATACTCCCATTGGAATGGCATTTGTTCCTCCTGAGCTGCGTCTGCCTATCCTGCAACAGACCCGTTGCTCCAGGCAAGCCGGACACCCTGGTCCAGCTAAGACTCTTGAACTCTTACGACGCCTGGTCTGGTGGCCTGATATCCGCAAAGATGTGAAGGACTTTGTTGCTGCTTGTAATGTTTGTGCCACATCTAAGTCAAGCCATTCCCGCCCCAGGGGGTTACTACAGCCTTTGCCGGTTCCTTCCCGTCCCTGGACCCACCTGTCCATGGACTTCATTGTCGAACTTCCTCCCTCCTGTGGGAACACTGTGATCTGGGTTGTCATTGATCGATTCTCCAAAATGGCCCACTTCATCCCCCTGAAGAAGTTGCCCTCTGCGGTGGAGTTGTCCCAGCTATTTATCCAGTACATCTTCCGCCTGCATGGTTTCCCGGTGGAGATCGTCTCCGATAGAGGCACCCAGTTTACTGCCAAATTCTGGCGTTCTCTATGCAAAGACTTGGGAATTGTTCTTCAGTTTTCGTCTGCATACCATCCGCAGACGAATGGGGCAGCTGAACGTGTCAACCAAGCCCTGGAACAGTTCCTGAGGAACCACGTATCCCTCTGCCAGGATGACTGGTCTGATCTCCTCCCATGGGCGGAATTCGCTCATAATAATGCTTGTCATTCCTCTACAGGAAGATCTCCATTCATGTCGGTGTATGGGCAGCATCCTCAAGCTTTTCCCCAAGACTTTGTACTATCTGACGTCCCGGCTGCTGACGATTCCGCAGCCCATATGTCTGCTATTTGGGCTGCTACCAAGTTGAACCTAGAGAAGAGCGCTCTTGTTCATAAGACTTTTGCGGATCGTCGTCGAAGATCCTCTCCTCCCTACAAGGTGAGTGATAGTGTCTGGCTTTCTTCCAGGAATATCCGGTTGAAGATACCATCTCCCAAGTTGGGTCCAAAATTCGTGGGTCCATTTCCCATCTTGGAGATAATCAACCCTGTGGCTGTCAGACTCCAGCTTCCACCAGAGATGAGAATCCCCAACGTGTTCCACGTGTCTCTGGTGAAACCCACCATCACCAACCGGTTCTCTGGCGGTCAATCTCCTCCTCCTGCCATCTCTGTGGAGGGTCAACTCGAGTACGAGGTGGAGAAAATCTTAGACTCCAGGATCTCCAGAGGGTCCCTTCAGTACCTCATTCTGTGGAGGGGCTTTGGCCCTGAAGAATGCTCCTGGGAAGGACACCGTGACGTTCACGCTCCTCGTCTGGTGAGGGATTTTCACGCCAAGTTTCCCCAGAAGCCTTGTCCCGGTGGTCCTGAGGCCCCCCGTGAGGGGGGGTACTGTCACGATCGCCGCCCGGAGCAGGACCAGGAGCTCCGGGCGGCGCAGCTATTCCTTCCGACGCCGCTCCCAAAATGGCGGCGCCCATGGCCGCCACGTGGGTAGCGGCGCCGGCGCAGAGACGCCTGCGCGCAAGTGCGCAGGCGCGAAGACGTCACAACGGCGCGACGGACGCAGGCGCAGCGCGTCGGTCGCAGACGTGCTGACGCCGATGCAAGGGCGCCAAAAATCCCCTTTAAAAGGACGCCTGAGGCGCCAAGATGGCGCCCGAAAATAGGATCTCGTTCCTGTATTGATTCCTGGGTTCCCTGTTGCCTATTCCTGTTATCCCTGAGGATATTCCTGTTTGATCTCTTGTTGTTGACCCCCTGCCTGGACTTTGGACTTTGATTATATTCTGCCTGCCTTGTGACCTGTTGCCTGAACTCGATTACCCCTTCTGCTTAATCCCTGGATACCACGATCCTGATCCCTCCTGAGGGGCTTCCTCCTAAATCCGGACTACTCCCCAGAGGGAACTCCCGGTTCCCTGACATTTAGTAATGTTTTTTTCTTCAAACAAACCTTTGGAAAGTATTGCCAAAGAGTTAAATGTTTACAGCAATCCAAAACATTTGTTTCCAAAAGGCTTGTCTATATGCATAATTTAAACATTCATGTTTGTTATGAGGTTGCATGTCTGAGATAAGTCTTTCTTCTAATGACCCTTCCATGCAGATCATGTTTGTGCAAGTAATGCTGCACCATGAAACACCACTCCTGAGTCATCCCAACCTTTCTGCAGTTGGTTTGCCATTCTGGCCAACATAGAAGTAGTTCTCATGGTCTTTTAGATATCGTCTTAACTCTAGTTCCCTTTGGCTGCTATTTCTTGATGACATTATGGACAGTGGAAATTGTGAACTGGAAAATTTTTGCAATCATTTTAAAGCCTTCGCCTTCTTTGTAGGCATCCGTTAGCTTCATTTTTATATCCTTACTCAGCTGATTAGAGTCCATGGAAATTGAATGACAAGTTGGGCATATCTTCCCCATCCAAGCTACATCATTTGTACTGCATATACCCCCTCCATTTGCCATTGCCATCACATTTTCCTAAAAGAAATAGCAGCTTTCACCCAATTTTCCCTTTGACACATCTTCAGTAACATTGACATCTGCAAACAGGATATGTATGCTGTAAAGTTAATGCAATGCAGAATGCATGTTTACACAGGCATAACATACTTTGGGGAGGGTTTACATGTCCTTTAAGACAAATTTTATGTGACAGTATTAACCTCATATTGTAGAGGTATGTGCATTTACATATTTTAAAGCATAGTAGCAATGTGGGGAAATATAAGCATTCCACATGGAAAATCAAAATGCAAAAGTGTTTTATTAGTGAGCAATCATGTACAAAATATTTCAGTCCATCCTAGGTCCTATGAGAGAATGTATTCCCCTTACATGAATTATGAATACACACAATCAATTTCATTTCACTCATTTCCCAACAGTGAGCAGAAGAATTGCGGTCTAGGACTGCAAGACCGACATATAATAAAATATGCATACAATAAAAAAATACAATACAATTATTGCTTGAATTATTGGGATCTAAACAGTTACCATCTATTCTTTTTATCAGAATCGCATCGCTAAGAGGAGCAGAAAGCTGGTTGATTATGACAGTGCAAGGCATCACTTAGAAGCCCTACAAAATGCTAAGAGAAAAGATGAAGGAAGAATCTCTAAGGTAACTGGAAAATGTGTAGATACTGCAAGAATTCATTTTTATAGGGTGCAAGACGGTTTACATGTTGTACAATAGTATTCTGGAAGGATTTAAAAATTATGAAATGTGCAGATGTGGAAGCTACTACAGTGTATTAGTATTACTAATACATTTTGCACAATATTTAATTAAACAGAGTTGTCATTTATCACTGGTCCATTTGCATTATGTTGGCCTGTTATATGGAAAAGGAATCATGATATGATTGCAACTTTTCTGATTTTTTGGGCACTTACAACTACTTACAAAGGTCCCAGGAGATGCCTGTATTTCCTTATTTATTTGTGTGTATATATGTTTTTGTAACATTGACTCTTGGATCTTTTCTTGGGGTGAGAGTTGCACCTCAGGGCACAATGTGGAAACCAGGGATGCAAGGCAAATTGTGGAGAAGAACATGTGGTATTGCTTGTAATTTTGCACCTAGCAGCCACTTATATCTTTACTTTAATTGTACATAATAGTTCTCATTTTATTTATAATCATAAATAAATAATCCTCCAGAATTCGAAATGCAAAGTCTTACCCATATTTTTCTTTTTATTTAATTCCAAGGCAATTAATATCCCTGAAATTATCCCAAACAGACTAAAACATTTTTTATGTCAGGGATGTTCAGAAGGAGGCCTTTAATGACTTTCAGCCTATTGACCCATTTACTTTCGGCATGGAAGCTAGGCAGCACTCAAACATATTATCTAGAGGACACAACTGAAGCTTAAGTTCTTAGCTTCTCCAAATATGTTTGCAAAAGCCTGTGTGGGGGTTATGATACAAGAGTTATGTTAAGCTTTCTCAGTGCCAGGCTGGAAGCATATGATAAAATTACTTTAAAGCAAGGGTCTTACCAGATCTATTACACTCCAGGTTTCTGTATCAGTAAAGCAAATGCATTTCTAGAAAATGCCTTAATTCTTCAACTGATTAAATGCCCATCTGTTCTTATATTTTTGCTCTAAAAGTTTAAACAAGCAGATACATAGGAATGAGCCTTCTAAGAGGGGATGGGTAAAATATAGTGTCTGATTAGAGTAGTTATGAACAGTAATTGGTATTATTGACGTAAGGCTTTTGCCCTTTGTTCCTTTGTTTAATAGCACAAATCTTGTCCATTTGAGCATTAAGGCAATCTTGTCCCCATAACATAATGATATACGATTGCTCTATACCACGCAATTGCTCCATTGTCCTGTTAAAGATCAGAGTTCTGGCGATTTTACAAAAGGGCAGCCAAGTATGGGAGTTTTACTTTGAAAGCAGCTAGTAAGTTGCAGGTAAAACTTAGTCCCTTTGTAAAATGTATAATGAAGCAATAGAATTCTTAATGAATCAGATAAAATTGAGCATAGGACTGGCCAGATATGGGATGACTTTGACGTAGTTGGCCAGCTTAAATATATTGCAATATATGGACAAACAATCCCTGTTTTGTTTAAAGGGTAAGGCATTTTTCAGTAGCAGTATGCACAAAATGTCTCTGTCTTAAATATATTGATAATGGGTTGAGTGCAGAGGACTCTTGTATTTGTCTATATGTATTTTGTGGTCACAGCCTCATTGCACCCCCGCCTAATGGTTTTAAAAAATAGTGGTGAGCACAACTTTCCCTTGTTTGTTATGATTTTACAAGTTTACTTATGAAAATAGAGGGTTCTTAAGACCATTATTATTATTATAACAAAAAAGCCTATGCCTGGAAAAATTTAGATTGTGTGCTGTCCATGTTCCGCACATGTCATTTCAGACCAAATACCAAGATAAAATAGCTCATCATCTATAAGGCAATTTAGTCTTCTCAGTATCCTCCCAACTTGGCAATGTAATATTAAAGGGATACTGTCATGGGAAAACATGTTTTTTTCAAAACGCATCAGTTAATAGTGCTGCTCCAACAGAATTCTGCACTGAAATCTATTTTTCAAAAGAGCAAACAAATTTTGTTATTGTCAATTTTAAAATCGGATATGGGGCTAGACATATTGTCAGTTTCCCAGCTGCCCCAGTTATGTGACTTTTGCTCTGATAAACTTCAGTCACTCTTTACTGCTGTACTGCAAGTTGGAGTGATATCACCCCCCCAGCAGCCTAACAACAGAACAATGAGAAGGTAACCAGATAGCAGCTCCCTAACACAAGTTAACAGCTGCCTGGTAGATCTAAGAACAACAATCAATGGTAAAATCCAAGTCGGACTGAGACTGATTCAGTTATATTAAGTAGGAGAAATAACAGCCTGTAGTTCCATCCTAAAGTGCAGGCACAAGTCACATGACTGTGGCAGCAGGGAAACTGGCAATATGTCTAGCGCCATGTCAGATTTCAAAATTGAATATAAAAAAATCTGTTTGCTCTTTTGAGAAATGGATTTCAAGGCAGAATTCTGCTGGAGCAGCACTATTAACTGATGCGTTTTGGAAAAAAACATGTTTTCCTATGACAGTATCCCTTTAAGTAGTATGGTGCTGTTGTAGTTTGCATGTTACAGATAGATGAGCAAACTAATTGCCCAAGGCCTGCTTTTCTGCAATTAAAGCATGTAAAAAGTCTGTGTTTTGATATGAGAAATTCACATTGATATTAAAGCAGAATTTTTGAGTGAATCATACCCACATAAACTATAACAGAGCAATGAATAGTATTTAGAATTAAACTACAGGTATGGGATCCATTATCCAGAAACCTATTATCTAGAAAGCTCTGAATTACGGAAAGGCTGTGTCCCATAGACTCCATTTTATCCAAATAATCCAAATTAAAAAAAAATAATAAAACAGTGCCTTGTACATGATCCAAACGAATATATAATTAATCCTTATTGGAGGCAAAACCAGCCTATTAATGTTTACATGATTTTCTAGTAGACTTAAATTATGAAGATCCAAATTACAGAAAGATCCTTTATCCAAAAAACCCCAGGTCCCAAGCATTCTGGATAACAAGTCACATACTTCTATATTCATTCCCAGTTGTGATACAAATGCAAAGAAAGGGGGTACGGTAGGTAATGCTGGTGCACAAGAGAGATATCATTACAAAGGCAAACGCTGAATTTAGAGATATTGTGGTTTAAACGATATGCTTAGGTCCTGCATAATCTCGTATGGCACCTAGTTGCAGGAAAATGTAGTGCAAAAAAAAAAAATATTTATCTTTGCTGCAGGCTGAAGAAGAATTTCAAAAGGCTCAGAAAGTATTTGAAGACTTTAACATTGATTTACAGGAAGAACTGCCATCCTTATGGTCAAGGTAATGTACTATCGTGAAATTGCAAACTGTTGATATGGAACAGAACCGCAAAATAATTTGTTAAAATTATGTTGTTAACAAATGTTACATAATATGGGCATTTAGTAATGTTTTTCTTTAACCCCTTGGAGCCTCACTTTATTAAAGGAGAACTAAACCCCTATACCAAAAAAGCCCCTTTTAACTGTCTGGCATTGCCCCCGCTCTCCCTCCCTGCACTGTGCATTAGTAAAACAACAACTTTAAAAAATAATCTGACCTAAAATACAGAGCAATGCAGCGGAGCTCCAGGGCACTATCTTCCTCCACTTTCTTTCGGAACTCAATGCAGATTTGCCCATGCGCAGTTGAAGCGGATTCTTTACTTGGCCCCAGGGGCGATCCTGGCCCTTCCGCCGCCTGAGGCAGCAGCAGTTGCTGCTGCCCCCCCTCCCCTCCCCTGGAAATTCACTCTTAAAGTACCAGGAGCAGCATTTTTGCCGCCCCTGGTACCTAGTGGGGTGCTGCCGCCTGAGGCGACAGCCTCAACTCGCCTCATTGGCGAAGCACCCCTGCTTGGCCCAACTGTGCATGCTCCCGTAGGCTTCGCGACAGTAATGAGTCCCAAAAGAATATGAAGAGGAGGAAGATGGCACCCTGGTGCTCCACTGTGCTGCTCTGCATTTTCGGGTCGGATTTTTTTTAGGGTTTTTTTTGACTAATGCCATTTTTTGTCTAATTCCAATTACCATAGCAACCATGCATTGATTTGAGTAAGAGACTGGAATATGAATAGGAGATGACCTGTAGAAAAGACGACCAATAACAATAAATATGTAGCCTTACAGAGCATTTTTGTTTAGATGGGGTTAGTGACCCCCATTTGAAATCTGGAAAGATTTAGAAGAAGAAGGTAGTATGTTTCAAAAACTATAAATAAGAAATAATAAAGTCCAAATGAAAAGTTGCTTAGAATTGTACATATATCATATTAAACGATAAATTAAAGGTGAACCACACCCTCAAGGAGATGTTTTAAGTTGTAGTTTCAAAGATGATCTTATACAATATCTTAGAATAGTCATATTTTTTCTGAGGGGGTTATTTTAATACAATGGCTTACCATTCACTTAACTATTTTTGTATATGTAGAAATAGTTCATGTTTATATTGGCTGTCTTATTCAAATGAAACCCAGGCAAACCATTTTTAAATATCATACTGACAGATTTACTAATGATTGTTATAGAACAATACGTCCTGATAAAGAAACCTTTGCTAAAGGTTCCCCCTTAAATATCTAAAATAATCTGATAAATGAATTGCAATAAACTGTCTCCAATCTTTATGTTTCATGAATACACCACATTCAGCAACTTAAATTGCATGAAGTATCTTAAAGCAAGTTACAACAAACACCAAATGTGTTTGAAGGAACAGTTACACCAAAAACTAAAAGTGTTTAAAAGTAATTCAAATATAATGTACTGTTGCTATGCACTGGTAAAATGTATGTGTTTGCTTTAGACAGACAACTATAGTTTATTTAAATAGGCTAGTGTGTAGCCATGGGTGCAGCAATTCAAGTTGAAAAAGGAGAAACAGCACAGGTTACATAGCAGATAACAGATAAACTCTGTAATAGAATACAATGACATTCTACAGAGTGCATCTTGTATCTGATATGTAACCTGAGCTTTGAATTGCTGCCTCCCATGGCTACACAGCAATTTGTAGTTTTATATAAAACTATAGAAGTGTTTCTAAAGCAAACATGTCAGTTATTCAAGTGCAGGGAAACAGTACATTACATTAATTACTATAAAACACTTTAATTTTTTGGTGTTACTTTTCTTTTAAGAAACTAGGCACAGAAGCTTCTCCGCTTCCAAAAAGGCTATGATGCCTCATAAATAGGTTTTGGATGTTGATGTGCCCTAAGTGACTCAGGAGCGCAGCCAAAAGTTAATTTTTTTGGAAGAATGCTAGCCGTGGATATCACATATCGTGCTAACCCAAGGTATGGATAGCGTATACAGTGACTATTAAAATGTAAATGAAAACATAGCTATCATGTATTATAGGGAAATTAATAACTTTAGCAGTGCACAATTCTAAATGCAAATAATCTAAGTAAACAGATGTATCTTTTACACAAAGTACTGTATATCATTTTAAAGGGGTGGTTCACCTTTAAGTTAACATTTAATATGTTATAGAATGGCTAATTCTAACTTTTCAATTGTCCTTTTTTTTATTTGTTTGCCTTCTTCTTCTAACAGTTTCTAGCTTACAAATAGGGGTTACTGACCCCATCTAAAATCAAATGTTCTGCAAGGCTACTTTTTATTACTCACCTTTCTATTCAGGACCTCTCCTATTCATAGCCCAGTCTCTTATTCAAATCAATGCATGGTTGCTAGGATAATTTTGACCCTACAAATCAAATTGCTGAAATTGAAAACCGAGAGCTGCTGAATAAAAAGCTAAATAACTCAAAAATCACAAAAAACTAAAACCAATTACAAATTGTCTCAGAATATCTCGCACTACATCACAAAAGTTAATTTAAAGGTAAACAACCCCTACTAGAATATAGTTCAAATCTTTGCGCCTGAAGTGCAAATTTCAGTGACAGGAAATTAATCACTTACACTATGCAAGGCCCAACTACATTGGTAACCTGTTTTGTGATTATTCAGTAGGTACCTATAAGAGTGCCTCTAAGTACAAGGCACAAATGGATCACTAGGCCAGCAAAAAAGTACCATGGACAGGGGTCGCTGGTGCAAGCTGCATGCCACATACAACAATCACAATGACCAGGGCCGGATTTACATATTGGGCACCCCTAGGCCTACTGCCGTGCGTCGCCCCTGTCCCCTCCCCTTTATTCTTGCTAATTTTCTTCATCTTGACTGGAGCAATGGGAATTGAAAATTAAAAACGATTATTATATCTCCAGCGCATCCCCAGTGTTTTTGAACCGATGTAGTTGTGGTTGGGCAGCATGCCACCCCCCTAAAATCCTGCTGCCCTAGGCCCGGGCCTAGGTGGCCTTTCCACAAATCCGGGCCTGACAATGACACTAATGGCTCTAATGAAACAATGCAAGTAGACACAAGTTCTGGTTAAACTGAGCTTGAATGGACACAATTCTTCAAATATTATTGTGGCTAATGTGTCTTCTCTGATAAATAAACCTTTATAATACACAAGAGCCATGAATACCCTGTAAATTATATTCTAACAGTGCTTAATGATGTAATCAGTTATAATCAGTGAGCACATGAATCACTGAAACGTATGTATTATAATAAAGTACCCCCTGTTGCAAAATATGAGGATATTAGAAGTCACCTCAGAGTTCCATAACCTGTATAAAAACACATGGCTGAAGGTTGTACCGTATATACTCGAGTATAAGCCGTCCCAAGTATAAGCCAAGGTACCTAATTTTACCTCCAAAAACTAGGAAAGCTTATTGACTCGAGTATAAGCCGAGGGTGAGAAATGCAGCAGCTTCTGGTAAGTTCCAATCAAAAAATTGAGGGTTTCTGCTCCCATTGGAGGTGCCGACGTCTAGTTTTTGAATGCCGGCGACCATTCTTGGACGCCGGCGAATATTCTTGGAGACTATTCTTGGACGCCGGCGACTATTCTTGGGCGCCGGCGACCGTTTTTGCGCTTGACCCGAGTATAAGCCGAGGTAGAGTTTTTCAGCATATTTTGGGGGCTGAAAAACTCGGCTTATACTCGAGTATATACGGTACTTTATTTACTATATATATATTACAGTATATACAATTCCTGTTGAGTTTTGTCTGCCTTCTCTTAAATGACGCAAGGTAAACATAATGTGTGCTCTCCATATAGTTTTTTTTATACCCCTTTCCCCTGTGGCATAACTATAACATTTTTTCAGGCCCCCAAAATGTCTATTGCTCGACCTGTTTTACCAATTTTTATTTAAATTGTGTATGAATTAGGGTCTCAAGGGGCTGCTATAGATCTTGGGCCCCCCTGCAGCCGCAGGGTCTGCTTCATCTATAGTTACGCCCCTGCCTTTGCCACACATTCAAATGACCCTGGCATTCTGCTGCAATCAGAGCTGAGAATAAAAATACACGTAGAATGATTAATACAATACTGTCACTACAGCATGAACACTGTGTGAAGTGCTCAGAGATGGGAGTATGTTTGTGAAAAAGACATCTGCTCCTTGCTAGGGAAATTCAAAGCTCCTATGAATTTGTTAATTAGGGAACAGATGTCAAGAACACACATACACCTGTACGCAATTCATTAAACTTTTAATTCTGATTAGCTCAGATTACATTGTCTCTTGGAATAACTGGAAATAGGAACAGTCACTAATCACGAGAAGATTCAGATTTCATATGAAAGTCTGGGTTTTCATGACATATACCTAATGCATTTATTATTTTACCCAAAATATATGTTTGTTTAATTTCAACATAAAAAAAAATCAAATGTAACCTGATTTCTTTGTACTGCTCAACCATTTTAACAAAGTTTTATTGTAAAAGCGTATAAGCCTAGTTTCACAGGAATCGAATTTTACTAAATTTCTGTGCGACTTAACAGAGGTCTTGGTACTCTAGGTCAGATAAGCAATAATAATAATATTTGTGGTATAGTACAGTTTCCTCTAGTTCCCACAAAATTGCACGTTTTTTTCTACCAAACTACTTGACCTGACTTGAAAACCTGCATTTAAAATATGCTGCTGGTATGTGACTCTCTGATATGTGGTTTAAGAAAGACAACATTTTCTTTAGTCAAATAATATTTCTGCATAAAATGTGTATGCTTTCAAATCTACAGCAAATAAAGAAGTAATTAAAACTGTTTGTTATTCCATTTCTATTGTCTATCTTCTATAGCAATCTAGTAGCATATTTACTTAAATTGAAGTAATAATGTATCTGGATTTAACTAGAGGTCTTTTATTTATGGCATCACTTTTCCCATGTATTTCATTTAAAAAACTGCAATACAAAAAAAATCAGTATCTTACTAAATTGCTCTAGTAAAATAAGCAGTAAACCCTAATGATAACCAGATTATATATTCATTTTTATTGTCACTAAGCAAGTGGCCTTGCCTGGCGTAAACAAAGCAGGGCTGCCTGCAGTTTTAATAGGTCACTAGAGAAAAATTAGCTTAAAGCTAGAAGCGGCTCTAATAAAAAGTGATGAAATGATAGCATTGCATCTTTATGTATGTAGCATTCTGAAGATTGATTTAAATAACTCTCTCATCTTTCTTTTCCCTCTTCTGATTCCTCATACTATAATTTGTCAATAACCCAGGCGAATTGGTTTCTATGTCAACACATTTCAGAATGTATCTGGCTTGGAAGCAAAATTCCACAAGGAAATCACAGTGGTGAGTAGAAAATTGTTTGTTACATAAAATCTGGCTATAGGCATTCTCAGCCTATGCTTAGAGTGGGCCCCCTTTTAATACGATTATATGACTTCCTAGAATAGAATACAGCTGTAAAAATAAAATGGGTAATTTATTCTAAGCCAACTGTTGATTTACAAATTTCATACAAAGATTTAGGGCCTTGTTTATCAGAGTCCCAATTTTTCTGAAAAAAAGTCAGAACTAGAATCTCCTCTTGGACCTTATTTATTATTTAAAAATCACAAATTAATCGGATTGGGGACAAACAAGAAAAAAATTTAGTTTTTTGTGAATTTTGCCCGAAAATACAACTATTTCGGGCAAAAATCTGAAAAAAAAACATGCTTTCCAGCACTGACCATAGAAACTTCCAAATAGAATAGGGACCTCTCCCATTGAAATTTACAACTTCAGTAGGTCTGAGATGGCAGATTTTCGTATTGGGAAATTTGGATTTTATAGTAGAAAAAACTAAAATTTTTGGCATTTGGACATTAATAAATAACCCCCTTAATCTCAGTTCCATAAGAAAAAAGAATAAGAAACCTTAAATTACCTAATGTACAGGGTTCTAGATATCTTTTAGTTTCTAAACACATAAGAAGAGGAAATGAAAAACTGAGAAGGAAACTAAGTATTTTACATTTGATGAACCTAGAAATGTATAAAATGGATGAAAATATAGGTATGAAGGCTGGAAATCATTTTAATTTTTTTTAGATTTAATTTCTGATTTATCTAAGGAATGCTGTTTGCAACAGAAAAATATGAGAAAAGTCACCAAGCTTATGTACTAAAACTGAAGATGGCATAGGTTCCACTATAGTACACACATTAATTAATACATTAGAAAATGCTAAATGCATTCACTGTTTAGTGGAGCTTACAATCGAAGTTCCCTAGCCTGCATCATACATACCACGGTACTAGGAGCCAATTAATTGGCCACTGGTGAATAGACAAACTCCTGCCCTGGTTAGAATTTTCTGCTAATCTAAATAGTTTCTTATTGATTCTATATTCTTTAAAGTATGGTTTTAAAAAAAGAATCAAAACTTTCTACATCAATGGACTGGGAGAAAATACTCCTTCAACCATATTTATTCTCTAACCTTTATTTGTCTTTGTGTCACATTTCTGGGCTGGATCCAGCTGAAGAACAATTGGATTAATTCTATATTGCAATCCTGTATACTCACACATGGAAGTCACTGTAGAAATGCAAGGGCATATTTATAAATTGAATTTCCAGTGCCAGTTCTCTTGGGCATTTTATAGAAATGTGCTTAAATACTGTCTCCAGAGTACGGTTTGCATTATATTGCTCTTCCTGCTTACATTTCTTGCTAGGTTATTTTAATACTGGCATTTTGGCTCTGAATTATAGCCAATCGTTTAACTCAGACATTTCAGTAAAGAGATCTATCAGATTTTCATTACAGAGCATGTTTTGGATTTCCCAAAGGATATATATGTATAATCATTTATAATGCAAGCCCTGCATTATTTATATCGGAGTTATGATTCAGATGTCTCATGAACTGCTAGCTATGCATAATGAAATCCATCTATGTGTAAAATGCAAATTTGCTATTTCAGGCACACTTGATTTAAGCATATTTGCCTATAAATTCTATGACTCAAAATTATCACACAGTAGGGTTTCTTTGCCATTAATATCACAGTACCTAAATGCATGAGGATTAAATACCTTCTAAAGATCGACCATTCTGGTGCACATATAAAGCTTGGACATTATAACAGTGTTTTAAAATAAGCTTTTATGCATTAACTAAGGCAGCAGTTACAAATGCTTCTTCAAGTGTGGTTGTTCTAAAATGCATGCGAGGAAGAGCGCATATTGATGCAATTCATTGAGGTATTTGCATCCAAATTTGCTTCTGCACTTCCATATAGCTGGCAAAGCATTCATTCTACCTCTTCTGATTAGTGGTGAGTACCTGCCCCTATTGACTCTTGGGACGCAACATGCTTTTGGTTCCCTGGAGCTTCCACCAAGGCCAGGTTGATGGTAGCTACAGGAAATCAAACAGGCATGTCAGTAAGCACAATGGACTTGCTTTCAGAGAAGTGGGTGCAAATGCTGCTTTGGTACATTAGGCATAATAGTGGTGACCACAACTCAGACCACATGTCGGAGAGTGGGCACAATTATATGTGAATTATGGGTAAAACATATGACAATTTGCATCCAAAATTGCTTTCTGCCCTTGCACTTATAAATGACTCTTATTAGCAACAATTTCAGACCACTTTTTGCAACTTCACAAATTCAGATCTGATATGATGAGCCCTTCCGCTGAACTAATCAGTTCATTCTGCATTTTCTGATAGCTCTGTCACAAGCTGTACGAAGTGATGACCAAGTTAGGAGAGCAGCATGCTGACAATGCATTTACTATTCAAGGAGCCCCAAGGTAAGTAACATCATCAGAAACATTTGCATGTGAATAAAATGAATTGCTGAAGTTTTATGTAAAAAGTAACTTGCCAAAGGTCTACATAGACTATAAAATATCTACTGTAGATATTGTCAGAGGGAATGTAATAAAAAAAAATTGAAACAGATTTACTAACAGAGGTGCTAAATGGTACCAATGCAGTAACCAACAGATATCAATCCAGCCTTTGCTTTAATTTTCTAATTAGCTGATGAAAACCAGTTGTATTTAGTTGCTGTAACTGCATTGATGCTATTTAGCACCATTTTTAGTAAATCAGCACCAAAAAGAGTATCAGCAATACAAGAAGCACCAATCAGGACTAGCTGCAATACTTTGTGTGGAGCCCCTGGTTTGTGACTTCTGTGGGAAGGTGTGTATCATTGCCTTTTGAGTAATAGAACTGGATCAAGGACTATTCACTGATGCGGTCTAGAGCGGATTGTTTATTTTTTAAAATGCATTTTTGCTGATTTAACGATTTGTATTTTTTATTTTCATATTGATTGATAGAACCATTTCTCACAGACTTTTCATGTTTATAGCAGAAATTTTTAATACATATGGCACAAACTCAACATATTCTATCATTGAATGTATGCTGTGTGCATTACCATACATTAATATAACAGTGTGCACTTTTTCTAGAATAGCTTCTGTATCATTTTCATGCTATCATCTATCATTTGTTTTCCAACATGTTAACAGTAAACATTATTAACCATAATATATTCCATTTCTTTCATTCATTATCAGAGACCGATGGTGAGTGGTGTCATCAAGTGTTTTAGATAAAAGCACTGGCTTCCTCTGTTTTTGAAGAACATGATTGTGAATAAAAACTCAATCATGCAAAGAGTAGTTATAGTATAGTTTTTTAGCCTTTAGATAACCTTCTTGATACATTATTCTCTGCGGAACAAACTGAATATTGGTAACAGTAATGACGATTAATTGTAATTATGTACTCAGAGCCCTTTTAGGATGGCGAATGTCAACAAATGGTGCACAATACAAATTGTACTTTGAAAAGCTTCAGTCTTTCTTTCATGCTGCCCTGCAAATTGATGTCAGTAACCCCCCCCACCAGTTGATGTAAACGCAGCATTAAGGCTTACTTACAAATGAAGGTGCAGTGTGGAAAGTGTGATTTCAGATGCAATTTGCCATGTTTTCACCCACAATGCAGGGTTGTGCATCGTGTGTTTATGGTTCTTCTGCATCAAAAGGTGCACTTGCAAATGACCCATCAGAACAGACTGAATGGGCATGAATTGGGAACATTAGTTCAAAATACTTTATATACCTGTATACTGTAAGCATTTGAGACACTTTTTTTCCCTACAAGTTACCTAAAGACTGAAGTATATTTCAGCATTCTACAGGTCAAAATATACACAGAAATAGTCTGCACTGCTGAATATTCATGCTCCCTGTAGTAGCAGATGTCAGATAGCAGGAAATTAATCTCTGTGATATACAGCAGAGAGACATTATGGTGCAGATTTTTCAAAATGTGAGATTAGAGCTCACAGCAAAAGAAATTCACTCACTTCTATTCAATCTATGGGGTTTTTAGAATCACATTTATCAATGGATGAAGTAAGAGTTCACCATTTTATAAATACGCTTCTAAAAATGCCATAGGAATGTATAGAAAGTGAATTTATTTTTTTGTGGTGAATGCTAACCTCACATTTTAATAAATCTGCCCCTATCTGTCTGAAAGAAGCATGAATACTGTGCTGGTCATTTCTGCAAGCACAAGATCAGGCCTGTATTTACATCACATGCTGGCTGCCCTACTCACTATGCCTCAGCTATCTCCTGCTCCCATGGTTGGCGCCAGGGTAGCCATCGGGGGGGGGGAACAGGGAGGAGAGTTGTAGGGGGCCCCCCGAGGGTAAGGGGGGCCCGGCCACGCCACACTTCTGACTGACTTCAGGAAGGCATGGAAGTTTAAGGGGCCCTGGCCACCAATTTTCTCATAATGTGGTTGGGGGGCCCCTGGCAAACAACTTTGGCTGCCAATATTTTTTAATGGGGAGGCCCTGGCCCCAAATGTTTTTTATGGTGGGCCCTGACCACCAATATCTTTTTATTTTTTATTAACATGTGGGAACCCTAGCCACCAATATTTTTTTGTTTTTTTACTGTGTGGTGAGGGGCGGACCTGTGGGGTGGGGAGGGCGGACCTGTAGGTGGGGCTTGCGGTGGGTGCAGCCCAGGGGGCCCAGGAAATTTTGTCGTATGGGGCCCTGCGATTTCTAATGGCGGTCCTGGTTGGCGCATGTGTAGACAGCACGTCTGTGCTCCATATTTCTGTTAAAAAAAAACAGCTATACACAGATTTTCATTATCCTGAATAAATGTTTCCAGCAACACAGGCTCCTTGCCTTGGAGTAATTATTAAATGTGGCTCCTATCTTCTAAATCTCACATCACAACCCTAGCTGGATCATCATCTACACAACATTGCCCACATTTTGCCACACGTTACCTTGGAAATAAAAACATCCATATAGCACTTTATTTATTGAAATTCAGCATCAGCTAAAAGTATAAATACGGGGACACAAAAAGATTAAGTGACTCATGCAAAGTCACATTGAGGTGATACTGGGACTCAGACCGCCATCTTGACAGCATCACTGCTATTACTTTTTATGCCGAAGCAGAAGGCTACAAGAAACCAATGTTATCTCACATAAACCATACTAGAAAAGCAAATCTTTGTGTTTGCTTAGTTACTATAGTTAAATGCTAATATCCGCAAGCTAAAATATTAGAGGCAATAAGTATTAAAACCATAAATCTTTTTAGGAATTCTGGACTGTTGAAGATAATTACCAATTTGTTATTACTTTATTTAGTGACTCAGGTCCTCTCCGAATTGCAAAGACTCCATCTCCCCCTGAAGAGGTCCCACAAGAAGCAAGTCCATTGGCAAGCCCCAACCACACATTGGCACCTGTCTCATCACCAGCCCCTGCACGACCCAAATCACCCTCACAGGTAGGAACAAATATAAGGATGTGGCAGAAGGAATACAAATATCAGTTGTTCCCCAGCTCAAGAAATAGATCAAGTAAAGGAGGTATGTGTGTGCTGGACAAAACGAAAAGGCTTAAAAATAAAACAAAACAGCAAAATAAACCCTTGCCAGCGTGGCAACTAACTATACATTCAGGCTTCCCTGACATCAGACCCTGCATTGCTCTGGTCTCTACATTAGCAACAGCAGTCTTTACCATACACAAAAGAAAGGTTTGTATTTCACCCTAAACCCCAAAAGTTTGCTTACCAAAAAAAATAAAGTCTTTTAGAAAACTCCCCAGCCTGATATCTCACATCAGAACTGGTTCCAGGGTGGAGCCAAACCCTAAGCAGGCTGGGAATTCTTATAGCAACCTGGATCAGCAGATTAGATTCTGATGAGCTCGTTAACTGGTCTGTGAGCTGACTGCATTACCAGAAACGGAGAGCAAACTACTCAAACCTGGAACAGACATACACATCATCCTGCACAAATCCACAAACTTTTACTGACCTGCTGTCACAATGTTTTGGGTCATACCCCTTTATCAAGTGTATAAAGACCATGACCATGTGTTCCTATTTAAATCTGTAGTAACCTTTAACCCCTTTAAACCTAAAGCATTCTGTGTAGCCATTTAAAGTGGCATAGGCCTGCTGGAGTTCTTCTTCCTTTTTTGTGTTTTTTGGCTTTGTGGACTTAATGGAGTTGCAAGCACAGAGCAACTGTAAGTAAGTTGAACACACACTATTCTTCTACCTTATTGAACAGATCACCAACACATTTCCTTCTTTTTGGACTTCCTTATGTTTGTCCCTTTATTAAAATGTTTAAAATCTATTCACCCTCAGCAGTCTACTTACTGTGTACTGTGGGACAGATTGAAAACCTTTTGTATTATAAGAGATAAAAATAATGAATAAAAAACCTAGGTAGTACATGTTGATATTACATAAATAACTTTTCTTGATTCATAACACATTTTCAATTTCCATTAAGCTCTCAAAAAGAAATAAATAATAAATAAATAATACAATGTTTAATATTATGTAAAACACTAGGACACAGATTATGGAATTGCAGTATCTTTTTTTTTTAAATGTATCAAAAAGGACATCTTTGGCTGATTGCAATAACATTTTGTTGTATACTTATTTTTATAGCTGAGGAAAGGTCCTCCTGTTCCACCTTTACCTAAACTCACCCCATCAAAAGAACTGCAGCAAGAGAACATCATTAGCTTCTTTGAAGACAATTTTGTCCCAGAAATTAATGTGACAACTCCATCACAGGTAAAAAGTTAACAAGGAAATACATTCAATTGCTTATTGACTTTTGTTGACCTGCAACGCCTAGCAATCTCTGGCAAAAAATATCTATCAAGGGATGACAATGCATAAGTATGTTGACCATATATGAAATATCAGTATGTCATATGTAAAGTAGAAGGGAACCTTCACCTCAACGCAGTGTTTTGAATAATGAAAATTTAATTTTAAGTCATTAAGTTAAACAGTAGTGCCCATACTTTTCTAATGCGAGGTCTGCTTTTAGTGATGTTGTCCCGTGAAAATCTACATCCATAAAAGCATTGTTAGCATTCTGTTCCATGGAAAATATTATTTAAATACTGATTTATGAGAAAATGTATATTGCTATATTTAACAAAGAACTACTCCTTATGTAACCTTAACGTAATAAATATCTGAATGAAACAGGAGGTGATTTAGACCAGCTGTTTATTGACAGTGTCTTGAGACCTACTGATCACTAGCTATAGGTCTACTGGTAGATGCCGATCTACCTTTTGGGCACCCCTGAGTTAAAATGTCAAAGGCACTATGTCTATATGTATTTGCCATTGGAAAGTGTATTTGCTTATTCTTTATTTTTTGTATTTGTGGGTTGTTGCTTAGAATTAGATTGTCTTCTATCATGCATTAAAAAAAAAAACTGTTTTGGCTGGAGATCCCCTTTAAATATATGTTTTAAAAAACTGATTCATGATTACAATAATGAAACAGTCAGGAATAGTGCTTACAAACAGTAGGCAGAACATTACTTCCTGGACCACTCCTAGAACTCCTGGACCACTCAGTTTATATATGTACTTACAAATATACATGTACTTACATGATGACAGTTTCTCTGGTTTTGTTAAAAATGTATACAAATGTGTCATTTGTTTCTAAAAAATAAAAACACTCATGAAACATTAAATATGTACTCTACTGTGATGCAACCTTTAATTTACTTGTTATACAGAATGAAGCAGTAGAAGAGAAAAAAGAAGAATCTTTACTAGACTTGGATTTTGATCCATTTAAGCCAGGAGCAGCAACAGTGGGAATTGTACAGTCCCATTCACCAATATCACAGGTAAATCTCCCTTAAACAAACATTTATCATAAGTAAAATTTCTAAAGCTAGGGGCAGATTTTTAAGGATTGAACTAGGTAATACATATGAGGTTAGTTATCAAAGTCTGTATTTACCTCATTATTTTACCTCATTATTTTCTGCTACAAACTCCGATCAAATTTGCTCGGGTTTTTTTACACTTATTTATTATTACATTTTCCCTGATTTTCACGATTTTTTTGTTTTTTTTCATTCGATTTTCACAAATTTCTTTAGAATTTTCACCCGAAAACTTTGGGGTATTACACAAAACCTAGTGCACATCAAAAAATCATTGGGACTCCCATTGACTTATATGCAACCTCGACAGGTCTGAGATGCCGGATTTTCAGATTCAGACTTTTCCATCCTCCGGGTTTAATCAATTCCAAAAAATTTGTTATTTTTTTAAAAGTCTGATTTTATTTGAAAAAAATCCTGAATTTTTCGTGATTTTTGCATTCTGAGTTTAGTAAATAACCCCCACAGAGTCACCAGATTTATTTATCATTGCTCACGGATTTGGACAATTATTTGCTGTGCTAGAATGAATCTAGCACAGAAAAAGATTGCTATGATTTTGATAAATTGGCTCCTAAATCTGGTATTAGTGGACTGCTATTAGTATTTAATGTTTGCTTATTCAATTTTAATGTTTCATGTTCTCCATTATGGAGGATGAAAAGCATATTCTGCAGTTCAAAAGCTATTTGAGATTTCAGGGCAGCTAAAATGCCTAATGATCTTTTTTAACAAGGTTTATAGCACAGGGCTACTGACGGTTTCTTGAAGGCAAGTGAGTTCTGCATTGGAGAGGTCATATTGCTAAAGTTCATGGTGAAAAATGCAAAACCACTTGATTACTTAGTGTGTGTGAGAGAAGAGTTTATGAAAGTCATCAAGTTCCTGAGGGCTTAGGTTATAGTCTTAAAATTAAAGGTGGGTTTTAAAGTGGTTGTTCCCTCCTTCCAAACACTTTTTTTCAGTTGAGCTGTTTTCATAGTGTTCACCAGAAATCAATTACTTTCCATAAAATTGCTTTTATGTTACTAAGGTTAAAGTTCCTGGTGTTTGTGTCTAGCAGCTCAGTGAACCAGGTGCTGATTCTGAACTGAATTTAACTCATTTATCAAAATAATCAGTTCGAAAAAGTTGGTGCAGGAAAAGTCTTGACAATTCAGATTGTATACATTTTTCAAGTTTAAAGCCCAAATCGTCGCCAAAAAAAAACATCTCTAGTGACGGGCAAATCTGACCCATTTCACTTCACAGAAAATTTGCAAAATGATGAAAATTCATTGAAATGCAGTGTCTATGAAGTCTATGGGCAACAAATTGTTTTTGACAAGCAACACATTTTTTTTGATGCGCAAAAATTCTTTTTCGCCCATTAGAGTCTGTTGGCATAATTTTTGCCATTGACTTGTACATGAACTTGGCAGGTTTTAGCTGGCGTTTTTTCAGATTTTTGGCAGCTTTGGGGTATAATAAATCTCTAAAAATGTAAGGTTTTTAAAAATTTGAGCTTTTTCCTCTAAAAATTTATGTTTTCCCTTTTAAAACTCATACCAGAAAAAATTGAGGTTTAATAAATAGGCCCCTATATTTCTCAGCAAAATTTGTTGTTTCATTGCTAACAAATTTCTTTAATGAAATGAATGTACTGTTTTATTATTATAGAGAAAAAGGAAATACATTTTTAAAAACATGAATTATTATCGGAGATGGCCTTTCCATAATTCTGAGTTTTCAGAATACAAGAAGTGCAAAGTGAATTCAGTGCATGAAAGGTAGCTAATCCAGAGACTGGCAGCACTTGTGCCGCGACAAAAAATCTAAGTGAGTGTGCGTGCATGTGCACATGAGTGGCGGGTGGGGGGACCTGAGGCAGCAGCCCCGGTGGGCCCCGGTGGGCCCCAGTCCGACCCTGTATGTGTCTGACAGCAGCGTTCATCATAGACTGGAGATAGACTGGAGGTTTTTTTTAAACAGTGGGTCCAAAGAGCAGTGTGTTACAATAGTATATATGGGATATAACGAATGTATGGATAAATACAGATCAGACCTCTTGTGTAAGGAGCATTTCAGGATATTTGCATTCAGGAAATTTGTTTAAGTAGATGGCAGCTTGAAACGAATGGAACTGGGATCATACGGTGTCTATTATATTAGGCAGGGGAACAAATGTGGAAGGTGGGAAGATAACCAGTTCAGTTTTGTCTGTGTTAATTTTAAGACAGCAAAAAGGCATAAATAGAGAGGAATGTAGCCAGTCTATGATGCAATCTAGAAGTGAGGGCAGGTCTCACGAGGAGAGGTAGATTTAGGTGTCATCAGCATATAAATGATACTGAAACTCAGCTGGTCTTAGATAATTATAGAATTAGCACTTTTATATCTCTCTGTTCCCAACAATATAATATAAGGTCATTGTTAATTGCTGACACGTGGCAAGGCTCCTTGCTGATTAAATGGCTAGTGAAAATTCTAGATCAGGAATTCTTAACCCATGAAATGGCTCCTGTTTAGAATGTGAAATTTTCTCCTACAGAAAGCGGTAATTTTGGGTGGCAAAGCTGATTCTCTGAATCTCTTGGTTAAGGAACACTGTGCTAGATACATATTTATCTACTTTTATGAATTTTGCACATTTGGAACTTTAATCCTTAATATTGTAATCATTGAATAAAAAACAAATACAAAATTATTTGCTTGGCACTACATTTAAGGACTGACTTCACTTGGCACTATATTAAGAAATATTAGTGTTTTTTTTCTTGAACCTAGTCAATCATGTTTAGTTTTGTCCCTGTATCTTTTCATCAATACAGTAGTTTCTGAGTATACTGTATTTTTTTTCCCCAGACATTACCGTGGGATCTCTGGACGGTAAGATTGTACCCTAGAATTTATATAAATGTTACATAACTTGAAAGGAACAAATAATCTGAAGAGCATTAAAAAACAAATGTAACATTTTGTTAATTATTGTTTGTATTGAACTTATATGCAGTCCTAAAAATATAAATATAGGTTAAGATTCTAGAGAGCAAACCCCTGACACACACCTTCTGTTCGTAGTCAAAAAGATGGCTTATTACTAGGTTGTTAACTGTAATTCACTAAACTTTTCTGGATCATGAATGTACTAAAGTAGAGAATCACAATGCACTTGCAAATATCTAGGTTTATTAATGTGTACATTGCAATGTATTATAAATATAATGTATGATATTTTCTCTTGTCATGGATGTTTCCTGACCTCTTTTTGTGACTATTGTAGTGTTTTTGTCCTTCCACACAGACAAACAATGAAGTTGTACAGCCTGTAAGTATATTTTTCATATATTTATTTTACTTCTATAAGTATGCAATCTGTTGCTTTTATAATCCTACATATTCATTCATTAAAAAATAGATCCATGCTGTTTTAATGTATTGTAGTTATCATAATATGAATGCATGATTTTGTTTTCATTATTTCCATAATGTTATTTTTTTTTTTCTCCTTTACTTTCCTGTCTGCATAAAGCCTGACTTAGAAAGTTTGTCATTATGTAACTTGATAATGGCTGAAACCCCAAGCTGTGGGTCAGCTGAAGATTTAAACATATCTCAACCTCATGAAGGTGCAGATAGCTGGGGCCTTGAGAATAGCACAGTCAGAGATAGGGTGAAGGCTAATGAAACAATTCAAGATGAAGATTCTCAAGGCAGTGTGCATGGAGAAAGTACTGAGGGGCAATATTCATTGGGATCAAATTTAGACAAAAATGAATCACTTGAAATTAGGGAGGATCATGGGTTTTTGCCAGAAGTATCCATTTCAGAGACTATAAATATTGCTGATGACAATCTGCAGACAGAAATTCAAGATGAAGAAGAAAAGCAAGATGAGACAACAGAACATCTGTTCACTGAAGACCTTGAGTTATATGAGCCCATGGAACCTTCAAGCAACACAAAAGATCATTTTGAAGAGTGTGAGGAATACAATCCCAGCATTGACCAACTGCATGAGACAGAAAGTCTTGAACTACCAACTAAGGAATGCTTGGAAAACACAGAGGTAGAATTTGCACTAGACCAGGAACAAGTTTTGGGCAATAAAAAGTCTGAAACTGATACTCCCAATTTAAAACTGCAGTGCATAGAGTATCCAAGAGTGGATGAATTGAGTGAAATGAATGAACAGCATGATTCACCTCTAAAGACTTTAGATTTGGAACACATCTCAGACCCCCAAACAATAGAGGATGACAAGTATTTTCAATGTAATAATGATATAACTGATGAGGAGTTGGTCTTGGAGAAAACTAACAATAGAAGCATTATAGATAAAGCAGACACTGACTCAGATAATGATTTTATCTATACGTCTGTTGTCAGCAGTGCAGGTTATATTGAACTTAATGATGTAAGTGAAACAAAGGAACCCGATAATAAACGGAGATGCAGTGGTAGGGTTCTTAAAAAACAAACATCTTTTGATGTTTATGAAGTTTTACCCTATTCTCCTCAAAATAAGGCAACCTTACTTGTAGAATCTTTTAATTCTTTTAACACAAGTAAAAGTGATATATCTCCTGAAAGTACAGATCATGAGCATGTAGATCAGGAAGGAGGTATATTGCAGAAAGGCGACACTGAGATTTCAAACAGTGAGTTAAACAATCATTTTCATGCAGATAAAGATGACATATGGCCACCTAACTGGGATCCATCATGCACTACTGATTCATGGGCAGAATCATATTTGTCAGATATCCCAGAACATGAATTCTGGTTTCATGATCAAAGCTCATCAAACATGAATACTTTGTGGTATTCAGAGGTCAAAAGCACTTCAGTTAACACCTTATGTGATGTATTAACTGCCTCTGAACATAAAATGCAGGAGGTATCCTTGCAAAATTGTTTGCTCGTTGGTAGTTCCCAAACCTCCTTTCACTTGGGTGGCTCCAGAAACCATAATATTGAGAGATGTTCTAGCCCCAAAGACAATGAGGTCAACAGCCCTGATTTATCTGAAGATGAAATTGCTAACCGGAGATATGGAATCCTATACCAGGATATAGAGCCTGAAAAAGAAGAGGTATCCCTGCCTTATCCAGTGTGTAGTCTAGTCTAGTCTAGATAAAGCAATATCCCTTTTCCTACCTTGTGCTTCTTCCACTCTTTATCCATTCCTTTTGTTAATCGTTGCAAGTATGTGTTGAATACAGAATGTATGTGCGATATGTTCTCATGCACTAATTTAAAGGGGTTTTTCCTCTTAAAATCTTTTAGTATGATGTAGAAAAAAAAATTCTAAAACAATTTGCAATTGCTCTTCAGTTTTTATTATATGTAATTATTGAATAATTTAGCTTTTTGTTCAGCAGCTCTTCAGTTTGGAATTGCAGTAGCTATCTGGTTGCTAGGGTCAAAATGTCCCTAGCAACCAGGCAGTGGTATGAATGAGAGATTGGGATATGAATAGGAGAGACCTGAATAGAAAGATAAGTAATACAATGTAACAATAACAATAAAATCTCACAGAGCAATAGTTTATTTGTTCCCAGGGTCAGTGACCCTCATTTGAAAGCTGGAAAGAGTCAGAAGAAGAAGGCAAAGCATTCAAAAACTATTAAAAACAAAAAAACAAAGACTAATTAAAATGTTGCTAAGAATTGATAATTCTATAACATATTAAAAGTCTGCTTAAAGTTGAATAACCCCTTTAAATAAGCAGCAGGTTTCCTATAAAAAATAGCCACCATAAAATTATAGCAGATAATTGTATAGGAACCTACTACTTGATAGGAAGAATACATAACATGCATTTTGGATATTCTAACACAAAGGCTGTCACAGGGTTATATACTGTATGTGGAAATAAATGTATTTGTTTATTTCTTCACATGCACTCTGAAAGCATCTTATAGCAACAATAGTGTTTAATATTTGTTACCGCCATTATGAACATGGGGAGGCCCATTTATTAAAGGGAATTTCTAATTCATGTGATTTTTTTTTTTTAATTTGAATATACTGACAATTCAACTGGGAGGTTATTTAAGAAAAAATTTGAATGTCTAATATTCAATCGAATAGTTAAGACCCAAAAATTTTAATCATATTCGAATTGTATTCAATTCATACAAATCAAGTTTTCCTCCGAAAAAAAAAAGGAAGGCTATTAACATCTCCAAATAGCTCAAACGGACCTCTGCCAGGCAGGTTTTAGGTGGCGAAAATTCTAAATAGCACTGTTTCCATTATTGAGATGTGATAATCTCCCATTTGAATCTACTTTCGAATAGGGTTTTAAAATTTCAATGTGTGAATTCTGACACTCGAAAATTCTAATTGGAATGTTCCTAAATGAAAGTTAGCAGTACATATAATCCATTAGCCAAAAGTCTACTCTATAGGATAAATAGATGCATCCAGGATTAAAAAGTTTGCAATGTTTCAGGCCACCATGGGCCTTTCAGATAGCATCTTATACACAGGTAACTTGTAGCCAGATGTCAAAACTGTTTGTGGTCATAACCTTTTTTAAGCAAATAAATGTGGACAGTGCATTTTCAAACATATTCACATACAAAACCTTTCAGTTACCCTGCTTTAGGCAGTAGCAGATTAAAGTAAGCTTTAAAGCAGGTAATGCCCATGTTTCCAATGCTTTTTGCAATTAGAATATCAACCCCTTATACATTTACCACTTTTCCTTTTATTTATAGCTTTCTACATTCAGTTATAACATGTTTGTCTTTTTTTTTTTAATTTAGGCATCCACTGGAGTATTCAATGGATTTACACAGGTAAGAAGACATTTGAATCTTATTTTACATACCCCCTCGTATAATAAAAGATACTACATTTGCCCAGGTCCTGTAACCAATAGCAATCAATGAGATGCTTTTAATTAGGTGACCAGTAACTTCTTTTTCATGTGAAAGGAGTAAGCACTGGCCAGATAAGGAGGATGGCATCATAAGACCCATTAGTTATAAATGAATGAAAAGCACTGTACAGCTTGCTGCTGCTATATAAATAAATTGTGATCCCCTGAAATTGCCCCTGCATAAATGACCCATTTTGTTTGCACACAGTACTCCGGAGTGGCTGAATTGTATTGCTACATCAATTATGTAGCAGTTGAACTACATCTAACAAGGAGACTGCTCATAAGAACTACATATCATACTATACAGAATGTGTGTGCACATGATCAGTCCAACATCTCTGGCTAAACCTGTGATGTAGTAGTTGAACTACAGCTAAACAGGAGACAGCGCATAAGACCCACATATCACACTATACAGAATGTGGGTGCACATGATCAGTTCCACATCTTTGGCTAAACCTATTATGTAGTAGTTGATAGGGATGGGCGAATTTGACCTGTTTCATTTCACCAAAAATTCACGTGCGTCTTTTTTTGTGACGCTCACCCCCATACAAGTTTATGGGTGTCATTTTTACAACGAAACAAGGCGAAAAAATTCACACATCCCTAGTAGTTGACCTATAGCTAAGAACATTATTAATAGACTAAAGCTAGCTGGTGCAAGATTACAGCTAGGAAGAGTCTTTGGAGCCTAACAATTATATACAAAGCTTATTACTGACTGTGAGTTTGTCAGATGTTATTGAAGGGATATTAGGCCTAATATAAATGATGGGTTAGGCTGCAAGATGATTACGGGGGAATGAACTAAAAAATCAACTTTTTGTAGTCAGCACTCACCCACTTATCCACCTCTTAGTAATTCAGACGGTGCACGTGTCCAGTGGCCCACTGTCCAACCAGTTTCACAAATATTCCCATATACGACACAGCTCCATTCAGGATAATAACTTTAAAAAGCCTTTATTTGCACATGGCTTTTAGATCTGCAACAAACATGACGTTTCGGCCTCACCTGTAGCCCTTTTTCAAAAACGTCATGTTTGTTGCAGAATGAACTAAAAAACGCAAAGAGCAAAACAATTCGCACCAATAAGAATAAAAATCCACATCTCGCAATGTAATATTGTTCCTTTTGCGAATTTTAATTGCGCACTCTTAAGAAGTTCTTGAAGGTGTTGTAATCTTTTGGAGCAAACATTTTTCAGTAAGAAATTTTATTACATTAACTGCGCATTGGCGCAAACTATAAAATTCGCAAAGGTCTTCCACGGTCAGAAGTGGTCGCTAAACAGTTTCCGGATATATTAAATTTGCGCAATATATTTTGATTTGCGCAAATTTAATATACATACATATTAAGGCATACATTTTCACATTGCGAATCATTTTTCCGTTACCGACTTTTATTACATTCCCCCGTAAGTGTGATAAAATGCTTGGCTGGTAGTTGATTAAATGATTCTGCTGTGTTAGTTCAGGTAAAGCAGCCAGACAATCACTGGTACATTTATTAAAACATGGTGGTAGGTGTGGCCTGCTTCTTGCTTTGTCTCAGCTTACACAGGAAGAGAGGAACAGGAATATGAATCTTAAGAATGGCAAAACAGCAGGAATGCTCTTATCCAAAATGGCCACACCAGCAGGCTACTACAATAAGAATATCCATGCCACCTAAAATTATCATATTAATGTTTTGCATACTTTTCTTTCTCTAGAATAATTGTAAGTGCAGGATTATATTTCTCAGCCATTTGTAAGAACTTCCAATTAAGAACCTGTAGTGTTTAACAACAGCCCTTTTAGGAAATGTTTGTTCATGTTTATTACTATGCAGCACAGGGGACATTTAAGAGCAAGCTCTATAGCAGGCCAGATAGTATACAATGTCTTAGGGATGATGCAGCCATGTGGAGCAGAGATGGCAACTATACATCTTGTTTGTTATATGGCAATAAACTTTGTTCTTGGTTCAGTATTTAGACTGACAGTATTACTTCACAGAATGGATATTTTATCTGTTTTTTGAAACTGAGTTTTCACTTTGCTGATAGAATGAATCCTGCATTATAAAATCTTGCTTTCTGTCACAAAAATGTATTTTGTCATTAAAATCTTACTTGGCATGCACTAGTTAGTTACACCATTAGATATTCTGTCCACGTTTTTCTTCATTCTGTAAGTAACTTTACACCCAAGTATATGGATGCTATACATTTATTAGACATAGTGCTTGTTAAAATGTACAGAATCGAGTTTGTAATATAATGACACCCCAATTTTGTTCCCATTCTTCAATAGAAATAAGTATTTTGTATATTTTTATCTGTGTATATAGTCACAAATACTTATGTACCACGAGAGACATTAATTCTGTGTACTAGGGGTAGTTTTGTATACAGAATGTATTTGGGACAAATGGCACCCCATACCAGGCCCCCTATAACTACAGAGTCTGCTGTATGGAAGTTACACCACTGACTGTATTCCATCCTGTGCATTCACTTCAGAAGTCATTTAAAGGAGAAACAAATCCCTTATTAAAAAAACCCTAACCCCCACCCCACATAGAACCCCTCCCTCCTCCCCCTCATCCTAACTGCTACCCCAGGCAAATGGCCCCAACTTTTTATTTACCCCTCGGTGCAGATTCAGGTATTGGAGTTCACGGCAGCCATCTTCCGGGTCTTCGGTAATCTGAGAATGAGACCAGTGGGCCGGCACATGCGCAGTTGGAGCAATTTCCTGGTTTGCGACAACTGTGCATGTGCCAAAATGGACAGAAATTGCTGGAAGAAGGCACAAAGACCCGGAAGATGGCTGCCATGAACTCCAATCCCTGAATCTGCATCGAGGGGTAAGCAAAAAGTTAGGGGCATTTGCCCAAGGTAGCAGCTAGGCTGGGGGTGAGGCGGGAGGGGGGTGGGATTTTTTTTAATAAGGGGTTGGTTTCTCCTTAAAGACCCCTGACAGCTAAGCTCAGCACTGAACATGGGGTGAAAAATCCAGTGTTCAGTGCAGAAAATATTCTATTTTAGATGAGAAAAAACATTCTTATTTCAATGTGTAATGTAATTAATAGACCATTATTAGATTGTAAACTTTGCACATTTTTAAAGACATTCTTGAAGAAGTCTACTATTTTTTTTAGTGAGAAATGTTATTACATACAATGAGCACTGGAAACAATAACATACACTAGGGTTCCAAAACATTATTTACATACATATTAAATATGCATACAAGCAATTATTAGCATCATTCACAAATATACAATTTTTTGGATTGTGTTTTCTTTCCATTAACAATTATTCAAAAGCCCCTTATTGAAGATACAGAATGTTTTATCTTTTTTTTTTTTTTTTAATATTCATAGCCTGATGCCTCTGCGCCACTCTTTACATTGCCGTCAGAAAAAAATGAAGAGGTGGTGAGTTGAAAATTTAATGAGATAAGGAGATAAGAGCAATGAGAGAAAACATGAAAATCATTTGCATATATGCACAAAACAGATATATTTTCCAGAATGTATGCCTCCTCAAAATAATGTGTAGTTTTATAAAGCACTTATCAAAATGGCTGACTGATTTTTTTCTAACTGAATATTTAATTACATACAGTATCATACTGTATATTTAATCCATTGTTTGGCATGGTGTGACTGTGCTTACAAATACTATTGTTAGCTAGTTTAGTATTCATGTGTCCTGCCTAAACTTGTATGTGAACCATACTGATAGGATATTGTGTTTCTTAACTACATGGGTTAGCCCAAGTGGAATTTCCCATTTCCTTTGACCTGATCATTCTTCTGACAAAATTATAATGTGGTATTTGTGCTTTAGGCATGCTAAGAGCTATCGAATATCTGTAGACAGTATTTTTACACATTTTTAAACACATTCTTGAAGAAGTGTACTATTTTTTTTAGTGAGAAATGTTATTACATACAATGAGCACTGGAAACACCAGGGTTCCAAAACATATATTAAATATGCATACAAGCAAATATTAGCATCATTCACAAATATAACTTTTTTTGGATTGTGTATTTCTTCCATTAACAATGATTTTTAAGTCCTTTATTGAAGATACAGAATGTTTTTTCCAATAAATCATCTTTTTTTTTAACATTCATAGCCTGATGCCTCTGCACCCCTCTTTACATTGCCGTCAGAACAAAATGAAGAGGTGGTGAGTAGAAAATTTAATGCGATAAGGAGATAAGAGCAATGAGAGAAAAAATGAAAATCATTTGAATATATGCACAAAACAGATATTTTCCAGAATTTATGCCTCCTCAAAATAATGTGTAGTTTTTATACAGCACTTATCAAAATGGCTGACTGATTTTTTTTCTAACTGAATATTTAATTAAATACATTATCATACTTTATATTTTATCCATTGTCTGGCATGTTGTGACTGTGCTTACAAATACTATTGTTAGATAGTTTAGTATTCATGTGTCCTGCCTAAATTGTTATGTGTACCGTACTGATAGGATATCGTGTTTCTTAACTACATGGGTTAGTCCAAGTTACTTAGGAATTTTCCATTTCCTTTGATCTGATCATTCTTCTGACAAAATAATAATGCAGCATTTGTGCTTTAGGCATGCTAAGCACTAAGAGCTATTGAATATCTGTAGACAAAATTTTTGCACATTTTTAAAGACATTCTTGAAGAAGCCTACTATTTTTTTTTGGTGAGAAATATTACATACAATGAGCACTGGAAACACTAGGGTTCTAAAACATATTAAATATGCATACAAGCAATTATTACCATCATTCACAAATATAACTTTTTTGGATTGTGTTTTTCTTCCATTAACAATGATTTTTAAGTCCTTTATTGAAGATACAGAATGTTTTTTCAATAAATCATCTTTTTTTTAATATTCATAGCCTGATGCCTCTGCACCCACTTTTACATTGCCGTCAGAACAAAATGAAGAGGTGGTGAGTAGAACATTTCATGATATAAGGAGATAAGAGCTATGAGAGAAAATATGAAAATTTCATGATACAAGGAGATAAGAGCTATAAGAAAAAATGAAAATCATTTGAATATATGCACAAAACAAATATTTTCCAGAATGTATGCCTCCTTAAAATAATGTATAGTTTTGTATATTATCAATCAAAATGGCTGACTGATTTTTTTCTGAATATTTAATTACATACAATATCATACAGTATATTTTATTCATTGTCTGGCATGTTGTGACTGTGCTTACAAATACTATTGTTAGATAGTTTAGAATTCATGTGTCCTGCCTAAACTGTTAGGGGCACATTTACTAAGTTCGAGTGAAGGATTAGAATAAAAAAAATTCGAAGGTTTTTTTTGGCTACTTCGACAATCGAATTGGCTACTTCGACCTTCGACTACGACTTCGAATCGAACGTTTAGAACTTAAAGTACTGTCTCTTTAAAAAAAACTTCGACCACATACTTCGCCACCTAAAACCTACCGAGCATCAATGTTAGCCTATGGGGAAGGTCCCCATAGGCTTTCCTAGCTTTTTTTGATCAAAAGAAAATCGTTCGATCGATGGATTAAAATCCTTCAAATCGTTCGATTCGAATAGCGCTAAATCCATTGACTACGATATTCGAAGTCGAAGGATTTAACTTTGAGGGTCGAATATCAAGGGTTAATTAACCCTCCATATTCGACTAATAGTAAATGTGCCCCTTAGTGTACCGTACTGATAGGATATAATGTTTCATAATTACACGGGTTAGTCCAAGTTACTTTAATTTTCCATTGATCTGATCATTCTTCTGACAAAATAATAATGTGCCATTTGTGTTTTAGGTATGCTAAGAGCTATCGATTATCTGTAGACAGAATGTTTGCACATTTTTAAAGACATTGGGTTCCAAGACTTGGGTTCCAAAATATATATTAAATATGCATACAAGCAATTATTAGCATCATTCACAAATATAACATTTTTTGGATTGTGTTTTTCTTCCATTAACAATGATTTTTAAGTCCCTTTTTGAAGATATAGAATGTTTTTCCAATAAATCATCTTTTTTTTAATATTCATAGCCTGATGCCTCTGCACCCCTCTTTACGTTGCCATCAGAACAAAATGAAGAGGTGGTGAGTAGAACATTTCATGATATAAGGAGATAAGAGCTATGAGAGAAAATATGAAAATTATTTGAATATATGCACATCAGATATATTTTCCAGAATGTTTGCTTCCTTAAAATAATGTGTAGTTTTGTATATTATCAATCAAAATGGCTGATTTTTTTTATAACTGAATATTTAATAACATACAGCATCATACAGTATATTGTATTCATTGCCTGGCATGTTGTGATTGTGCTTACAAATACTATTGTTAGATAGTTTAGCATTTATGTGTCCTGCCTAAACTGTTAGTGTACCGTCCTGATAGGATATTGTGTTTCTTTACTATACGTGTTATTCCAAGTTACTTTGGAATTTTCCATTTCCATTGATCTGATCATTCTTCTGACAAAATAATAATACAGTGTTTCTGCTTTGGGCATGCTTAGAGCTATTCAATATCTGTAGATATCCATGCTGCACTGAGGTAATCTGTGTGAGGCAACAACCAAATTGAATACAAAAAATACGATAAAATCTAAATTTTGGCAGTTGTAAAAGATGAAAAAGTATTTAAACATTAGCAAATCTACTCTGGATGAGTGATTATTTCCCTTGACTTTCGTTATATAAATAAAAACATTCAAAACCAAAACAAAACAGAAGTTGGCAACCTGGCATTATTTGAGATTTTGTGTTATATTAAATGTTTGCATTATTAACTGCTAAAAAAAATGTTTCAATGTTATTTTTTGGCTCTATCATCCCTTTAATGTAAAAGCCGTGTGCTCTAAGGTTAAGAAAAATGCAATGTGCTATTATAATGATTAAAAATATATAATTCTGGAAAGGATTCAAAAACACTATGCACTCGAGCAATGCTCTGGGCTAAATTGTTTGTTCTGTACAAGGCTGTTCAGCTGCTTGTTGTTCATGGTGTATTGTATGGTGTAGTTTACCTTACAAATAACTAAACAAGATGTAGACAACATTTTTTGTACCATAGTTTTTTTTTTTTTTTTTTTTTTTTTTTAGAAATGTATTAAGAATTTAAAGTTATAGGAGCCAATCGCCATGTCATAGAACCATCCTGAAATGTCAGCCACTCTGTCCCCAACTCGCTCTGCTCCTGTTGTCATCAACCCCGCCCCCTGCCATTGAGTTCCCCACCACAAATAGTGGCAACCCTACCTGGTTGCAAGGCTCATATTCTACAAACCATTGTCATGTGACAATAAAAAGCTAATAAATATGAATAACAACAACAATACAAATATAGCCTCCAAGTAATATAGTAATAATAACATAAATAATATTTCAAGTTTAAATTTGGAGACAGGCAGGCAAACATTTTTTTAAAATACTGCCTTCTCAAACATATTAATAGTTCTTCCCTGTTATAATGAATGAATAATTATGTTTTAAAAGTTAAATTCACTTAAATGCTCAAAATAAAGTTTAACAATTTCAGCCCTTCTTTGTTGAACCCATATTTAAGTACCCATATGCAAAGATTTACTGATGCACTGGCAAACCACTTGAAGTACAAGGTTTTTGACCTAAAGGTTATATCTTTCTTTTATGTAAAGGCATTGCATTGTGTTATGAGCAACATTTAATATATTATATTGTCCTTGTGAGTACTTAGGGGCCACATGTGAAGCCCTTGAAATCTTCTGTACCTTTATGTACAAACATATAATCCATTGACAGTGGAAACTCGGGCCAGTTAAATGTTCTAGGCAAAATCACATTTGAATTTAGCCACTGACAAGTACTGTAAATACTTTTACTATGACAAAATAAGGTGGAGTCAGATGTAGCTGTTCCATTGGAAACCAAGTCTGAAGAGGCAGAAGCAGAGACAGAGGCAGAAGCAGAGACAGAGGCAGAGGCAGAGGCAGAAGCAGAGGCAGAGGCAGAGGCAGAAGCAGAGTCAGTCACTGATGTTCCTGCTGAAGATACTAAGCTTGATGAACAAACAGAACTGACAGAGAAGTCAGTGGTGAGTTCCCAGTAACCACCAGCTATATTACAATATCCTGCCACTGCATCCAATCACCAATCCATTTTTTTATTTCATTAGAACTTTTCAGTTGTTGTGACTTCATTCCATTATTCTACTGAGCAGTTTATGGATCAGCACCTATAGATTTGCCTTTGGTATTGACCTGTTGCATAAAATAAATACAGTACAGGTATGGGATCCAAGAGCTCCAGAATTACTGCACATCACCCATAGAGTCCATTGTAAGCAAATAATAAATGCTTTCTTAAATTATGTCCTTTACTATCTGTAATAATAAAACAGTACATTGTCCTTGATTATTCCTAAGCTGCATGAATCCATACTAGTGGCAAATAGTTTTTTTTAGTAGACTTAAGCCAAATGAATGAAAATAGCTGGTAGACCCAAGTCCTAAGGATTCTGGACAATAGATCCTATACCTGGAAATGTGATATTCAGATTTTTCAAACTACTATGCATTTTTAATAATCAGACAGCAAATGCATTACTGTTATTTCCATAGTGCATAGAAAAGTATATTTGGCCTGTATTTGTAATTTAATTGCCGCTTAAAATCCTTCAAACTTTAACCTATAAAACTGAAGAAACACAGACAAAGCTGTGTAACTGATGTTTTAAAAATACTCCTTAAGTATTTCTTGTACAGTACAACCATGCTGTCATATACCTTTGCTTGTGGGTTTGAGAAAGTGGTGGTGGTGGGGAGTGGGCATGGAAATTAAGCATGACATGAGAGGGCCCCAAAAATCCTTTTGCATGGGGGACCAGTAAAGTAAATTGATTTCATCTCAACCTCTCACTGAGATTAGAAAGATCAGCCAGGGACAATACATGCAAGAAGATGGCACGGGTGCCTTTAGATTGCAGCACCAATTGTTTTGTTGCTTTGTGAACCAGGCCTCTTCTACAGAGTGGCAGATCAGGCTTCTGTAGATGCAGAGGACAACTTCTTACTGCTAGTGGCGATGGCTTGTTTAGTACTTTAAACTCTGTAATTTTATTGCAGAGATACTGTACATATGAGTTGAAGTGTGGGCCGACCAAGAGCCAGCGGGTTGGGTGGGAGTTCTAGGGGGCAGGTTAGCGTAGGATTTGGGTCAAGTTTTTCTTGAAAATAATATCACTAATATGAACCACTCTGTGCTGCTCTGCAATCCTCCAGTCCTCCCACCAGTTGACATATATTCTACTGCTATATGATATGGCTATTGTTCTCTTTCTCTGGTTTCAGCATCTTAAATGCAAGCCTTTTGGCAGTACCTGCACATTTTGTTTCAACACTGACCTTTTAAAATGATTTTGTCTAAATGACCAAATCATTCGATGTGGGGGACTCAAACTTGACTAAACATGTTCTAAACATGTTGCATGAATAAACTTTTTTAGCTGCTACAGTATTTCTGTTGTTTGCCTTTACTTTTATGTATAAATCATTGTTCTCACAAGTGCATCTGTGGGGGTCAGGCTTACAGTCTAAGTGGGTGGATAGCAAACAGGCACAAATTGATTAATGTTCTAGTACTCCAAATGGTAGAATCTGAGAAGATTGCAAGAGTTGTTGCTTTATGGAATTTCAGTGGTACATCGCAGCAACATAAAAAGGATTAAGACGATATAGTAGTGAGTGGAGGGTGTAAAAAGATAATGGCTCTGATGGCTGAAACTAGGGGTAGGCAGAAGAGGCATGTGACTAGGGCGCAAGGCACATACCTTCTCTGCTTCCTACCCCTAGTTCTGTTCCCTCTCTCCACTCACCTCAGTCGTGCCCAGCTGGGACTGTCCACATCTACATGCGAATAGGTGCACACGCCGTGCACGTGTCAGGGGGAGGGAGGCGACGCGACCACCCTGATTGCCTAGGGTGCCTGGCCAACCTGGTCTGGCTCTGCTCTTAAAGGGGAACGCCACAAAAACATAACTTAAGCTTTTTGAAAAGTTAACATAATTTCAAGCAACTTTGCAATATACATCAATTAAAAAATATGCAGACTTTCCATATTTAATGGTTTGGAAAAGTTTCCTAAGCCTAGCCCTGCTCTCCTGCTGATCTGTCTGACTACTTTGCTGAGCTGGCTAACTACTGTTACTTTGTATCAGCTGCCAGCTGTCCTCAGCCTGCATCCTCCAAACCCCACAATTCCCTGCACATGTGATTTCAGTAAGGAACGGAACATTACAGTGCAATGCATTGTGGGTTATATGGTTCCTGCATGCGTTCTTTAAGCTGTGGAGTAGTTGTTACAATTTGTAACAGTGTTTAGCCCCTCCTTCCCTGCCAGGATTTCAAATGATGCCGAAAGAGAAGAACTGTTAAACAGCTGGATTTCAGCATAGAAAATGGCTTTAATTCATACTTTTTGAAGAAACAGGTAACTGTGATGGGTATATTAGGGGTTTCTGTGTTATGTGGGCATCTTTATCTAATTTTGGTTTGGAAGCCAGAGGTCCCCTTTAAGAATTTTTTCAGGTCATCTAATAAGCCTGTTTTTCCCCATGAAAACAAACTATTCTTGACTGCTGACTCCACTTGTGAATGAGCTACATTTCATTCTATATATTGTGAGAAACAAAGGTACAGTATTCTTGCGCTTGATACCGCACCTACTTTAATTTCTATAGATGCATAAATCCTTTAAAAATTTGTGATAGTAACAAAGCATTGTAATGAAGTCTGATCTTTTTTTGTGAGGCTGACCTCTAGCTGTGATAAGTTCGCACAGCATGAGATCTCAGCCTGAACATTCTGTTGAATCCATAAACTGCAGATACCATATAATTTACAGTGTTCATTTCATCAAAATGTTTATGCACATTCCATAAAGTAAAAGTTCACCTCCTATAAGCTTCCGTTTGCTTAAGTATGCATTCCACAAAGTAAAAGCATGCTTTTTAGTCATCATACCATAATGATAAATATACATGAAAAATAAGTATTGTGATTTATCCTTCTCGTGAAGGAAGTGGTAGAAGTGGATGAAGACAGGGCTGAAGCAGACAAAGTCAGTGAGGTAAGGATTTATGTTTTAGTGAAAACATATGCTGCCTTGTATTACTTGCATTTTAGCTATTTGTATTTCTTTTTAGGTTGAGACTGTAACAATCATTTTAATGCTAAAGCCATAATTGTGAAAATATAGGCAACATTAGAAAATAAGTTTATAAATATGTTATGCTTTTGAAATTACCCTGTAAAATATCTTATTTAATTAACCCAATTAATTAATCCCAGCAGCTGTCCAGGGATAAACAGTGACACTACATCCAATAATCCAGATTAACTAAATAGACCCCTTAAGAACAATAGTTTAATACTTTTATAAAGTCTAATAGAGACATTTAAAGGGCTGAGGGCTGATTTATCAACATTCAAATTCGAATTTTTTCAGCAATAAGAAAAATGTTTGCACTAAACTCATCAATTCGAATTAGGGTTTCCAAAAATCGACTGTTGATATTAAGTACAACATTTTTTAAAATACCGAATGTTCGCATGAAGTGTTCGCATTCATGTAAAAGTCAATGGGAGGCAAAATTTTAACAATTTCTTTCAATTTGAGTTTTTCAAGTTTTTAGATTTTTTTTTAAAAGAAATTCAGTGTTTGTAGACCGATTGAAAGTGAGGAGTGAAATCGATGCATTACATTTTTCTAATAGATTTGAATTATTTTAAAAAATAAGCTACCATTTACAAATTTGGATTATAATAAAGTGGTTCATTTATAGTTATTTTCCATGTTTTACCTCAATGAATTATGAAGGTGTTTGCAGTTTTAAACCAAAAATGGCTCAGATTGTCAAGGAAACCAGAAAAGCAGACTAACGGCGGACTAATTCACAGGCTACTCTAGGCTATAGCTTAGCCAGCGTGATCAAAGCTTTTTCAATTCTTGCTTCTATTTTTTTAAATACTTATTTTTATTTGCATTGTTGGGTCTGGTCCGGCAATCCGCTGAGAGAAGGCAGGCACCTCAATCTGACTCGACGTACAGTAGAGAGCACTGGTGCATGCACCCCTAGATCTGCACTCATCCAGACCCAGCAGAAGCCTGGAAGTGGGGGGCCTCTGTGGATGTAGCTTAGAGGCCCCACATCATTAAGCCGCCACTGCAGAAAGGGGTTGGGGTCATGGCTTATGATCTGGTGACATTGAGGATGTGAACAACTGACAAAACTGTAGCAAGAATTACATTAACTGTCCCAAAATTGGTATTTCCTTGTACTGAGCAGAACTTAGAAAACAGAAAATATGTTGCCCCTTAAAAATTTTGCAATGTTATTTCTTATAATATTATCTTCAGAAAAGGTACATCTTTATCAAATAGCTTAAATATGTCCTGCCTAGCATCTAGTTATCATACTAATTTTTTTTACCGGTGTTTGTCAATATGCCCTCTTAATTTGTAAAATCTCATACACATCAAAAACTCCATACATATTGCACAGTCATCTGTTTCTTCTGTACTGGTATCACTTGACTTAATTTAATGGAAGTTACAAACCAGGCTCCTCATAATACAAACTTGTATAATTTTGTTAGTCTATGAGAATGTACTTCCACATAAAATCCTTTCCTGCCCTGTGACCTTCCGTTTAATTTACATGTACAGGTATGAGATCCATTTTCTGGAAACCTGTTATCCAGAACTGGATAAAGGCCGTTTCCCATAGACTTCGTTTTATACAAATAATCCGATTTTTTTAATGATTTCCTTTTTCTCTGTAAAAATAAAACAATCCCTTATTGGAGGCAAAACAAGCCTATTGGGTTTATTTAATGTTTACATGATTTTCTATTAGACCTAGGGTATAAAGATCTAAATTATGGAAAGATCCATAATCTGGAAAGCCCCAGGTCCCAAGCATTCTGGATAACAGGACCTGTACCTATAATGTCTACTCTAATTGCTGATCCAGGGCAAGTTCACCTGGACATTAAAGATTGATTTTGATGAATACAACATTATACTAGTCTTTATTGGTCTTTATTCTTTGATACCTTGATACCCCTTTACTGTATTTGTAACAAACATTGCACAGCTGTACAACATTATAACCTAATGTCCCAGCAGGCACTTTATATACCCAGAAAATTCAAAATGACAGGTAAACAGGAATATATTTTGTGCATTTTATATATGGTGTTCAGTGGTTTAGAGAATGGCTTTAGCTAAAATTCTTTTTCAGCTATAGTGTTCTACATTATGGAAACATAATCTTCCATTAAGAAGTGGTCGTATAAAATTGTAACAAATCTGGAATTTGTCAAACTGTATTTTTCATTTACAGTCTATAAAATATCTGATATGCTTTAAACTGTTGAAATGCTGTATATTACAGTAAGCAAGGTATTTAAACCTAAACTGTATATCTCACTTTGTAAGTGTTGTCTCTCATTTAAATTTAAATGTAAATGATGTCACACAGCTATGGTTATATCAAGAAATGTTTTTAGGCTATAGGTTATTCTAGTCTGGTGTAATTCAATGTTGGTTACAAAAAAAACTGAAAAGTGTTCACAAAGGGCTCTCTGTGAAATGTGACTAAGAACTGCTAGAAACACAGATACACCTTTTTATTCAAACTAACACAGCTGCACAGGAATGAATAATAATGCTCAGTCACTCCAGTTACTTATTATATCAAGCCTTTCAGCTGATTGTACCAGTATTATATCATTATTCAGCAAAATAAACCCACTTCTGGCAATGTTCTAATGTCAAAAACAATTAATATTAACAGGTATGTACTGTACATAATGGACCAAATTTCCATCAACAATTATCAATGCTAATACTTATCAATTATGTTAACACATTTTACATTATATCAGGTCCGAACATTCAAGAGCCCCGACAAAAAAAATGTTTCCCCCCCTCTAAATATATAATTGGGTGGAGGGAGGAGACTGGTCTTTGTTCTGTATCCTCCTGGTTTTCTGCTTTTCCCCTATGATTGTTGTTGTCAGCAAATACAAATGTTTGTTTTGTATATGTGTTTTAGGTAGAAAGTGAGGTGAAACAGGAGAGTCCTGTTGAAATGGCAGAAGATATCATGGAGGAAGAAAAGGAACCAGAGATCATTGAGCCAAATGAGACAAAGGCACCTCCGGTACACTGGGATTGTAAACTATTGCTGCATATCTTGCTGATAGTGTAAAAGAGAACTGGAGTTTATTAAATAATTGTTGTATTATATAGCATATGGCACAAAATAGTATATTGTTTAACAATGGACTCGGATTTTATTCCCAAATGATCCTCCAAATGACTCTTCAACAGGTTAGTGGAGTAGCCATCTAGACAGCGGTAACATGAAGCATGAAGGAAACTGGAGAGTCTTCAAAATGTGAATAATGTATTTTTATTGACGCACCGTCAAGTGCATCAATAAAAACTACATTATTCACATTTTGAAGACTCTCCAGTTTCCTTCATGCTTTATATTGCTTAACAAGATGTATGACAATCTTCCATCGAAACCATCTGAAAGTGCTCTTCTACTAAAAAGAGAAATAAACAGTAAACAAGTGACAAAAGCAGAAGCGAGTTAGCTCTAAACCTAGCTTGTGTATTATGTTCCAGATATCTTGCAACTATTGATTAATATTGTTGCTTTCCTTTTGTGTCAGCAGAATATGATGTGGGACCGTTCACTAAATGCCCCAGTACCAGGCCCATGTACAAACTACTGTATGTGCGTGAACCAATATCTTTTTATATGTACTAGCAAAGGTAGTGCCCATTTGATAACCATGAATATGCATGGAACATTTATTTATATATTAAAACTAACAAATGAATTAAATCCATAATTGAACAACAGGCACTTCCATTCACTACATAATAAATGTCTATGTCAGGACAGGTCCAAAAGAAAAAAACACCAGCACACCCTGACCTCACAAAAAGGTCCAGACTGAGTCACAATAAGCTCTGGCATTTCAATTGCATACAGGATCAACACAGTTTCCACAACCCCAATAAATGACTGTCTATGGCATCTTACAGCAGGCCCTACAGCCTCTACAGACTGCCAATTTGGTCTAATCATTTAATAAAAGACATTATGTGGACCCACAGCATTTCATGAGGCAAAGATACTTCAGAAGGGTATTTTTTATCTTCCTCTGTATCAACTAGCAGTTTGGTAGCTTTATATAGAAATAAAAAGTTGAACATGAAGGACGTATATCTTTTTTCAACCTACCTTAATTATATGGCCCTTCAGCATTCCATGAGACACTATTTACCCCCCTGCATTTCATGGAATTTGAAACTTAAATGATGATGTAAGCATTATTTATTTTGTCAGTATCATTTTGTATTTGCAGGAAATAACAATCATCCCATCAGTAGTTATTGAGCCAGCATCAAACCATGAAGATGAACACGACGATGATATTACCACTGAAGTCACAGATGCTGTAGAAGAGAAATTTGGAACTGACAGTACCCTAGACTCAACAGAGGATCAAAGTCACATTATGTCTAATGATGGAGCAGACAGCATTAGCAGCTCTCAGAGCAAGCCTGAAGGGTTCCTTTATAAGGTAATATCTGTGAACAGTTTATATTTCTACTGCATACATTGCAATAATTGTTTGTTTCGGAGATGGTGAATATGATAAGTCAGGTTCTACAGATGTGGTTGCAAAGGATCACAATCCAAATGGAATATGGAGAGGAATAAATTGAAGGCAGAGTTTTTTAATTGAATCATTATTACCCAATAATGGACTCTACTTTCCCATTTAGAAAAAGATAAGGATCTGAAGTTTTGTAGCTATTTAATCTATTACAGTGACAATTAACAATAATGTTTTCTTTACACGGCAGCATATACAGTATTTTGGAGGGAGAAGGAAAAAGGCATGGTCACCCAAACTTATCTTATGAGGAGAATAGGGAGAAAAAAATGTGCCATGTACTAAGCAACACATATGAATCCTTGCAGAGTTTTTCACACATAATTACATTTCTGATAATTGTTTTCAGGCTGAAGTACTGCATGATTTTGAAGCAGCTAATGAAGATGAGCTTGACCTTAAAAGAGGGGACATTGTTGTAATCATCACTTCGATAACAGCAGCTGACCAGGTAAAAGTAATGCAATAAGCAATAACAATACATTTTAAGCTTTACAGAGCATTTGTTTTTAGATGGGGTCAGTGCGCTTGTTATTCCTGCCACAGCCTCCATTGTTTGGGTCGGTTGCTGCAAAAACAGTGAGTTTATACGTGGAGGGCGGCAAAGGGGGGCCCTGCAATAGCAGCCCCAGTGGGCCCCCGGCCCACCAGCCCGACCCTACTTTGAATTGGCCATTCTATAACATACTAATAAGACTACTTAAAGGTACAGTAAATGGCCTTTTGGGAAATTCAAAAGGATTCCAGTTGATCTTTTTTACTATATAAAGCACCTGCCTGGGTGTTAGATGTAGCCAACGTTATAGTGTAAGGGAGGAACTCCAAGGGCAATTTCGGTGCGATCCAACGCGCTCCGACGCGCTGCACAAAAACACAGGCCTCAAATCGGATGTGACGGAAATAAGGTAAGAGATGGAAATGTCGGATGAAGTTGCAGTGTTCACCCGTCGTCACATGACTGTTGGATGCAACACCATCCGACATTCCGGTTGACATTTTTGCGTCAGATCGCGCCAAAATTGCCTGTGTAGTTCTACCCTAAGGTGCTTACAATACACACTTGGGGTCATTTATAAACAGTGGGCACAATTGCACCTGGGGTAACCCATGGTGACCTATCAGATGATTGCTTTCACTGTTCAAGCTGTAGTTGGCTGATAACAGCTAATCACTGATTGGTTGCTATGGGTTACTTCCACAAAGTGGAACTCCGCAAATACTGGAGTGCAGATGGATTAACTGGTACCTTCCTTCCAGTGTCCAATGAAACAGTAAAAATGCTTTTTATCCACTTGCAAACAAAAAGTGAGTTTCGTGAGTTAATGGTTTTGACACCAATTCACACCACTTACAAAGTTTCAGGGAGGTGTCTTACCCAATCCCTTCTTCAGCCTGAAGAGGTGTGAATTGGTGTCAAACCATTAAATAATGCAATAAACATACACTCTTTGTTTGCAAGTGAATAAAAGCATTTTTATTGTTTCATTGCTATGGGTTACTGCCTAGGTCCAAATTTGCAGTTTTCATAAATCGGCACCACTGACACAGACATTAGGGTCAAGATTATCCGAGCCATACAAACTTAGATAATGTTTAGGACCCTAGAACTGCAAAGCAGCACTGCTACCCAATGCAAATTATTAGTCTTACATATTACTAGGTGATGGGTTACTTTTAAATTTCATATTTTAAATTCAATTGGCAGAAATAACTTCTGTATGTGTTCCTTTGCAGGAAGCTGGTTGGCTGACTGGTGTAAAAGAGACAGATTGGCTTCAACACAAGGATGCAGAGGCCTACAAGGGACTGTTTCCAGAGAACTTTACTCGTAAACTAGATTAGTTTTGACCTAAGTTTTTAAAGCAGTGATGGACATTCAAAAATGTGGCTTTGTTAACCTTGCTAAAAGGCAGGACCATTATAATCTGCACTGTCACAATTGCAGACTGGTGCCAGTCCCTTTTTGAAGACTAGTGAAAAATGAGCATGAGAAAAAGAAGCTATATTCTACAGAACTATAAAAGGAAAAAGTCCTTGTTTATTCACTTGTATGCGACCACTGGTTTGTTTGTGCTTTGTCAGATCTATGGTCTTGGTGAACCTCTCCCACAGAGCCACTTATTAAAGCATCAGTCCCACTTGCTCAATGCAAACCAATGAAGTCATTATTCAAATAGCTCTCTACATTTACTGCTGCACCATGCCCACAGAACACATTAAAACAGTGCTATAAAGTATCAGGACTAGAAATCTGATAGAACAAAGGACACAGTTGTTGAACTGTGGTTTCAGCATTCAGCTTCCAACAGCCGATTCTACAGATCAGTTTATGAAAAATGCAGAACCAGTAGCATGAAACCCTTCAGTTAATATGCTGTGCTTATCAGAAGCTGAATGTTCTAACTTGCAGTCACTTTACTATCCTTGATTCATACATCACTGGCCTCACTCATTACTAACTATGCAGGTTTTTAGGATATTTTTCACTTGGCACAAATTGTGCAAAGTGACTGAGCCTCGAATTTACACATATGTGTTCATGCAGTATTTCCCTTAATGTGTACACTGTTTATAGTGGGAATACATTAAATAAAATGACTAAAGTGAGACTGAAGCTTTATTCCTTCCTGCATTCAAACCTTAACTCTGTGCACTAAGTCTATATTGTGTTGAGTAACTGCACTGCAGAGGGTTTTACTCAAAAGCTTATAGCAATGGGAGCAGTGTAAGAACTATACCTATACAGTTTTATGTCTTAAAGCTGAGGAACTGCTGCAAAACTCTTTTTCAGTGTACTTTCAGAATGCAGTATGTATCACGTATTTTGTCCTCTATTGCAGTTAGAGTCTGTAGTATCATGATGTGTTTTGCTTTATATATTTTTGGCAATATGGTGGATGGTTCTGTTCACTAGAACAGGCCTAATTTCCGTTGCCAAAAGTTAAATGATTTGTGATGGTAAATAATGTGACATTTTCATTATATTACGAACAACCAGTCGCAGTTTCTTATAGTTTTAAACAAGGTTAGCATTATGTATCTTCAGGAAGGAGACTATATTTTACCAGCATCCACTTTCATCAATGCATTAAAAATATATGATATATCCTATATGAAAAATATATCTGTATATTTTATGTTTTATCAGTGTTGTGTCATCTCTAATAAACTTTATGTTAATTTATGGAGGTTTCATTCTTAAAGAGAGAAACAGCGGCTAACAAGATTCATTTAGGATGCACAAAGCATGTTTAACTTTAAGCCCAGAGGCTTGAGCATTAAAGAAACAGTAACCCCAAATAAAATGAAAGTGTTTTAAAGTAATGAAAATATCATGTAATGTTGCCCTGGACTGGTAAAACTGTTTGCTTCAGAAACACTACTATAGTTAGTAAACAAACTGCTGTGTAGCGATGTCGGAAATTGAAAAAAGGCTGTGTAGCACAGAATAAAAAGTAGATAACAGATAACTGTTCTACAGAGCTTATCTGCTATCTGCTGTGTAACGTGAGCCTTTTCTCATTTGACTAGCTGCCCCTATTGCTACATAGCAGCTTATTTATATAAACAATAGTAGTGTTTCTGAAGCAAACACAGCAGTTTTACCAATGCAGGACAGCACTGCATTATATTTGTATTGCTTTAAAACAATTTTATTTTTTGATGTTTCTGTTCCTTTTACAGCCCCTTAGTAATACTGCTAAAAGATCAAAGAAGGTGAGACCACTCAGCCCTGCTGTTCTTATCATCCTCTCTTTAGTAATTGATTAGTCTATAACAGATCCATTATGCTTTCTCTTTTCATTGGCCTTCATCAGCATCCTTCAGTGTTTGTAATGAAATCTTTGGTACAGGTATAGGATCCGTTACCTGGGTACCCATTATTCAGAAAGCTCTGAATTACGGAAAGGTTATCTTTAAGGTTATTTATCCAAATAAATTTTGAAAAGGAATTCCCTTTTTGTCTGTAATAAAACAATACATTGTACTTAATCCAAACTAAGATAGAATTAATCCTAGCAAAACCAGCCTATTGGGTTTATTTACAGCAGAGCAGAGGAGTCCAAACTTTTTGCAACGAGGGCCAGATTTGGTGAGGTGAAAATGTGTGGGGGCCGACCATTCAGCCTGACATTCTTTGAACCATTAACATTATTTTAACTCATTTAAACAAGGAATCGCGTTGTCAGAATGTTCAGCCCTAAAGAATTATGCAAGAGTGGCGCATCACTCCGCTCCAGTACGTGTCTATTACTAACACCTTCAGCACACAGACAGCAGTATAGACCAAGTGGCAGATCAATTCACTAATTGGACTAAATATTACTACTACGGCTATGCAATTCCTGATCGCACTTTAATGATGGAGGCTGAGGGCTGGTGATAATTTGAAAAGGGAGCGCAATTGGTCCCCGGGCCTGACTTTAGATATACCTGATTTACAGTTTACATGATTCTCTAGTAGACTTAGGGGCAAATTTAGTTAAGGTTGAATATCGAGGGTTAATTAACCCTCGATATTCAACTGCCGAATTGAAATCCTTCAAAATTTGAGTATAGAACTTAATAAGTAAAAACCCATGTTATAATAATTTCTGTGGGATTTTTAGAACCGTATTTATCAAATAATGAGTTCTAACTTTCACCCATTGATTAATACAATGCTAAAAAATGTACAGAACGTGGGTACCAAACTTGTGTATATACCCCCAAAATGAACACTTAAGCAACAGATAGTTCACATCATATTAAGTGGCATATTAAAGAATCTTACCAAACTGGAATATATATTTAAGTAAATATTGCCCTTTTACATCTCTTGCCTTGAGCCACCATTTCATGATGGTCTGTGTGCTGCCTCAGAGGTCACCTGACCAGAAATACTACAACTCTAACTGTAACAGGAAGAAGTGTGGAAGCAAAAGACACAACTCTGTCTGTTAATTGGCTCATGTGACCTCTATGGTTTGTTGGTATGTTTGTGAGTACAGTGAATCCTACGATCCCAGGGGGCAGCCCTTATTTTTTAAAATGGCAATTTTCTATTTATGATTACCCAATGACACATACTACTAGAAAAGTATATTATAATGAAAATGGTTTATTTACATGAAGCAGGGTTTTACACATGAACTGTTTTATGCAATATCTTTTTATAGAGACCTACATTGTTTGGGGGGTATTGTTTTCCTTTAAGTAAATATTGCCCTTTTACATCTCTTGCTTTGGACCACCATTTGGTGATGGTCTCTGTGCTGCTTCAGAGATCACCTGACCAGAAATACTACAACTCTAACTGTAACAGGAAAAAGTGTTGAAGCAAAAGACAGAACTCTGTCTGTTAATTGGCTCAGGTGACCTAACATGTATGGTTTGTTTGCGTGCACCGTGAATCATATGATCCAAGGGGACGGCACTTATTTTTTTTAAAATGGCAGTTTTCTATTCAGGATTGCCAAATGGCACATACTACTAAAAAGTATATTATGAAAAGAGTTTATTTACTTTATTGAGCTGTTTTATGCAATATCTTTTTATAGAGACCTACATTGTTCGGGGGGTATAGTTTCCTTTAAGCTCTAAACTCCTGCCCATACTTTACGAATGCGAGGTCTACTTTTAGTAATGTTTAGGGATGTAGCGAACGTCGGAAAAAAAGTTCGCGAACATATTCGCGAACTTGCGCAAAAATGCGAGCGGTTCGCGAACCCCATAGACTTCAATGGGAAGGCGAACTTTAACATCTAGAAAAGACATTTCTGGCCAGAAAAATGATTTTAAAGTTGTTTAAAGGGTGCAACGACCTGGACAGTGGCATGCCAGAGGGGGATCAAGGGCAAAAATGTATCTGAAAAATCTGCCTGTGTGTGCTTGGAAGAGATAGTGTAGGGGGAGAGCTGTTAGTGATTTCAGGGACAGATGATAGTAAGTTTGCTGGCTAGTAATCTGCTTGATACTGCTCTGTATTGGAGGGACAGAAGTCTGCAGGGATTTGAGGGACATTTTAGCTTAGGTAGCTTTGCTGGCTAGTAATCTACTGTTCTCTTTAAACAACTGCCATACGTTGACCTTGTAGGCATTGTTTGCCCAGTTTTTTTGGACGCAGCCACTGAAGCACAGTTGCCAGAAAAAATATGCCATATAAATGCTGAAAATAGTAATTTTTCGCCATACGTTGACCTTGTAGACATTGTTTGCCCAGTTTTTTTGGTTGCAGCCACTGAAGCACAGTTGCCAGAAAAAATATGCCATATAAATGCTGAAAATAGTCATTTTTTGCCATACGTTGACCTTGTAGGCATTGTTTGCCCAGTTTTTTTGGTCGCAGCCACTGAAGCACAGTTGCCAGAAAAAATATGCCATATAAATGCTGAAAATAGTAATTTTTTGCCATATACGTTGAGTCAACGTATGGCAAAAAATGACTATTTTCAGAATTTATATGGCATATTTTTTCTGGCCTCTGTGCTTCAGTGGCTGCGGCCAAAAAAACTGGGCAAACAATGCCTACAAGGTCAACGTATACACTACTACAGCGGTGGATACGGATTACGTAAAATATATGAATGCTGCTTGAAAAAAAGTAACTCAAGTGGTTTTTCTAGAGACGATAATATTATCAATATTTAGACAAAATGTGAACAAGCTCACACAGCTCGATGGCGGGTTGAAGAAAACACTGTGCAAATAATGCCTACAAGGTCAACGTATACACTACTACAGCGGTGGATACGGATTACGTAAAATATATGAATGCTGCTTGAAAAAAAGTAACTCAAGTGGTTTTTCTAGAGACGATAATATTATCAATATTTAGACAAAATGTGAACAAGCTCACACAGCTCGATGGCGGGTTGAAGAAAACAGTGTGCAAATAATGCCTACAAGGCCAACGTATACATTACTACAGCGGTGGATACGGATTACGTAAAATATATTATGGCTGCTTGAAAAAAGTGACTCCGGTGTTTTTTCTGGAGACGGTAATATTATGGATATTTAGACAGAATGTGAACAAGGTCACACAGCTCGATGGCGGGTTGAAGAAAACAGTGTGCAAATAATGCCTACAAGGCCAACGTATACACTACTACAGCGGTGGATACGGATTACGTAAAATATATTATGGCTGCTTGAAAAAAGTGACTCCGGTGTTTTTTCTGGAGACGGTAATATTATGGATATTTAGACAGAATGTGAACAAGGTCACACAGCTCGATGGCGGGTTGAAGAAAACAGTGTGCAAATAATGCCTACAGGGCAAATAATGCCTAAAAGGTCAACTTATACACTACTACAGCGGTAGTAAAATAAAAAAAGTAAAATAAAAAAAAAATGAATATTAAAAAAAAAAAATTAAAGTTGGTGCTGCTGAACTACTAGGAGCAGCAGATTAGCACACCAGTCCCACTCCCCAACACTGCTAGACTAATAGCACTGGGCTCTTATAGTAGTAGTAGTAGTAGTAGTAAAACAACAAAAAAATAAATAAAAGCAGTCCTTACAAGGACTACTGTTATTGCAGCAGTCAGCAGATGAGATCAGAAGCAGGACAGCTGCCCACTGCAGCTACATACAGAGCACTGCAGTAGAAGGTAGATTACTAGCCAGCAAAGCTACCTAAGCTTAAATGTCCCTCAAACCCCTGCAGACTTCTGTCCCTCCAATAACAGAGCAGTATCAAAACGATTACTAGCCAGCAAACTTTCAACTGTCCCTGAAATCACTAACAGGCAGCAGCTCTCTCCCTACACTATCTCTTCAGCACACACAGGCAGAGTGAAAAAACGCTGCAGGGCTTCGGTTTTTATAGGGAAGGGGAGTGGTCCAGGGGAGAGCTTCCTGATTGGCTGCCATGTACCTGCTGGTCTGGGGTGAGAGGGCAAAAAAAAGCGCCAACAATGGCGAACCCAAAATGGCGAACGTCGCGCGACGTTCGCAAACTTCCGGCGAGCGCGAACACCCGATGTTCGCGCGAACAAGTTCGCCGGCGAACAGTTCGCGACATCTCTAGTAATGTTGGCCCATTATGATCTACATCCATAAAAACATTGTTAGCATTCTGCTCCATTGAAAATATTGTATTACTTAAATACTGATTTATGGGAGAATGTATATTGCGATATTTAAAAAAAACTTTTTCTAATGTAATCTTAACATAAAAAATATCTGAATGAAAAGCATGAAATAGGAGGGTGATTAAGACAAGTTGTTTGTTTAAAGTGTCATGAGATCTACTGATCCCCAGCTTAAGGTCTACTTGTAGATACCGATCTGCTCTAAACTCACATTTCTCCCCCTAAGGGTCAGGCCACACTGGGCATTTTGGGGAGATTTGGTCGGCTGGCGACTAATCGGCTCTTTTTTGTGGTGACCAATCTCCCCAAACGTCTTCCCTCACTCTGTGCCGGCTAAAAATGCTTATCGTGCTGTACACCTAATTTCCCACACTTTTTTTTTGCTTGTTTTAGCAATACTTATCCTAATGACTTATTGAGTTGATGCACTAGTTGTAGAGCTGCATCAGCTTTAACATCTGTAAATGCTTCAGGCCAACAAGACAATCACCAACTAAAACTTATTGGAATGGTTAAATAATGGGTATTAAATAAGTTGGTTATGCACAAGGCATTTATGGGTTAAATGTCTCATTTGTGCACTTTCACTTGGCCACCACAGTTCACATACCGTATTTGTTCCTTAAGTCTGGAATGTGGCCAGATATATACCCCACAGAGGGTGTATATATATCACAAAGAACAGTCTGGGCTCTTTCTCATACATGGTCACACAGACACATGACACACACTAACACACTTTTTACACATTATATCCATACTTACAAACACTTATTTTGATAGGATGTCAATACATTGGACTGGCTAAATATTTTGTATATTTATATGATCTCTAATGTATATTCCACATATTAAGCAGCTTACTTACCAAAGGCCAAGTTTTAGAGGTTTGTGAGGTTTATTTTAAACCTTGAATGAACTCACACCTTAAATGTCCGATTTTAAAATAAAAGCTTGAATGGAAAAACTTGAATCAGTGAATTTGGGTGAACAACCCAAAAACTCAAATTAATCAAGTTTTCGCCAGATTCAGAACTTGAATCGCTCAATAAAAAAAAAAAAAACATCACGGAGGCTATACATATTTTCAAATGGTTCAAGGGACCTCTGCCATTGACTTCTACAGGTTTTAAATGGAGTATTTTTGGATTTGAGTTATTTCCAGGTTTGGGGTTTACTAAATCTTGAAAAACTAAAGTTTTTTAAAAAAAATGAAAAATGTTAGTTTTTTTTAACCGAAAATTCTAGTTTTGACTGAAAAATACCCTCAAAAACTTGAATTTGTCAGGTTAAATACAACTCAACTTTAACAAATATACCCATAAATATATTTAGAATATCACATTGGTGAGTGGTGTTTGTTGATCATAGAACTTACACAAATTAATTAGACATACGGAATTTTATACAGGAACCTTTGAATATTTGGCATTTTACAATAAACAGCCTGAATCACCTGAAATAATTGGAGTTATAAATACATCTCCACTAAGGAAGGTGTGGGCTTTAGCAGGATTCTTGGCACACACACTACAACCTGACATTTTTTTCTAATAGAAAATACTGGTCATATCAAATGGTCATAGCAAAATGTAGAGATCAATTTGAACATCCCTCTTTTGTGAAGGCATGAAAGAATTGAGGGGTGATAAATTAGGTTAGGGTTAGGTTAGATGTCTCAAAACTCATAAACCTTTACATATATATGTATGCAATTGCTTTACTCCAGTAGATAGGATTAGCACATTACTGCAAATGAAGCATTTCATCAAGAGGTACAGTTCAGTCAGACAATTGTATAGAGACCAGATGGCACTGGCATTGTACTTTATCCCTAGCTGCAGACTCAACAATATCAGTCCCTTGTGAAATTAAATCTGTACCACATGGGTGGGGCATACAGTACGTTTCCTTTGATTGGTTTCCTTTGAATGTTACTAATAATACATAGAACACATAGGAACAGTGATTATTAGCTCTAGCTGTGCTGCTAAACGTTCTGGGCCTGGAAATCCTCTATAATATGCCAAGTGGAATAGCCAGGAATAGATAGATACTCTAATTTTGTTGGGACCAAAATGGCATCCTGGACCAGTGACGTGAAATGTGCTGGGAAGCCAGAACCAACTAAAGCCAGTAAAATAATGCACTGTGCTTTGCTGTGAAAATTCATAGTTAAACTGGGTGTTCACCTTTAAATTAACATTTAGCAGGATGTACAGATAAATATTCTGAGACAATTTGCAACTGGTTTTCATTTTTTAATTTAGCTTTTTATTCAGCAGTTCTCCAGTTTGCAATGTCATCTAGTTGCTAGGGTCCAAATCACCCTAGCAACAATGCATTGATTTCAATAAGAGATAGGAATACGAATAGGAGAGGCCTGAATATAAAGAAGAGTAGTAAAAAGTAGCAATAACAATACATTTGTAGCCTTACAGAGCATTTGTTTTTTTTATATGGAGTCATTGACCCCAATTTGAAAGCTGGAAAAAGAGACAGAAGAAGACAGGAAAGAATTGGAAAACTATAAAAAAAAAAGAAAAAATGATGGCCAATTGAAAAGTTGCTTAGAATCGGCCATTCTAACATACTAAGGGGTCGATTCACCAAGGGTCGAATATCGAGGGTTAATTAACCCTCGATATTCGACTGGGAATTAAAATCCTTCGACTTCGAATATCGAAGTTGAAGGAATTTAGCGCAAATAGTTCGATCGAACGATCAAAGGATTATTACTTCGATAGAACGATAAAATCCTTCGAATCTAACGATTCGAAGGATTTTAATCCAACGATCGAAGGAATATCCTTCGATCAAAAAAACTTAGGAAAGCCTACTGGGACCTTCCCCATAGGCTAACATTGAGTTTGGTAGCTTTTAGATGGCGAACTAGGGGGTCGAAGTTTTTTCTTAAAGAGACAGTACTTCGACTATCGAATGGTCGAATAGTCAAACGATTTTTAGTTAGAATCCTTCAATTCGAAGTCGTAGTCGAAGGTCGAAGTAGCCCAAAAAACACTTCGAAATTCGAAGTTTTTTTTACTTCGAATCCTTCACTCGAAGTTAGTGAATCGGCCCCTTAAAGTTAACTTACAGGTGAAACACCACTTTACATGACCCACTTATCACCAGTGGGCGCACCAAATCCAGGCCCAGATTTGTGGTGAGGCTGCAAAGGCTCATGCCTAGGGTGGCATAAATTAAGGGAAGGCATGCCGCCCCCAGCCACACTGGTAGTTAGCTTGATATAAGTGTTTAGAGCTTTGGTCTGGAAAGGAAGGGCATGTGCACGATCCTGTAGGAGGGAGGGTTTCTCACTTGAGGAAGGGCCCTTGAAGCCTGAAACATGTCGTGTGGACACAAAATAAAAGCCTATTAGCAGTTATTCTGCCTGCTGTATGATTCCCAACCTTTATGATACATTTTGCATGATTTGTGGATGCCAGGACAGAGTTTCCAGGGAACATCATACAAACAGCCTACCAATTTAAAATACACAGCTGAAGGTGTGAACCTACATTGGACCAGAGGACAATGATGTCCAGGTGCTCTAGGGATGTAATCCGGCCCTGACCATAGGTCCTACTGTTCATGAATAGCTCTGTTCTTGATCCTGGTATTGATGTATTGACAGTTTGCTTTGTTTTAGCCTACCAGTTCCTGGATCTACCTTCCTGTCTTGTCCAGACTTAGATGCTTATATACCATTAGATAAAGCTCTTCAATATCTCCATTCTCCTTTTTTTATGTTGTATAGTTATTTTTGGTTATCATGTAATTGAAAATCTCAATAAAAAATAAATAAAAAAAGAACATATTTTTTTGTGCCAAGAACTAGTGAGTTTGTTGCTATTAGTGGAAAATTTGAATTTTAGCAAATACCCCCCTCCCCTCAAATGTACAGGTGTATGAAAGATTGTGTTTGGGTGATTGTATGTATCTGCAACTTAGAAGAAAAAAAAACATATTAAAACATATACTTTCTAAATGAGAATGCTACATTGGAAAAAAAAGTTGTGGTAAATATATTTTCTATTTGTTGAAACAGATCGCAAAGGATGTGGCTACAACGCAGGCCTTGTACCCATCACATGTTTATTCAGATAGATGTACACATGTTGCCACAAAGCGTCTGTCATTTTATTTAAAAAAAATTTGTATCAGAAAAGTACTGCAAGGACAAGTATATACGCAAGAGAACTGTAAAAAATATATATAAAGTAGGTTTGTTTAATAAAACATTGAAGTGCTCAAATGTCTGTAAGAGACTAAAACAATACAGAGTTTATTTAGATAGAGCAATACAAATAATACAACATTAAACAGGTGACACTTATGAAATATATGGTTACAAAATTAGAACGTGATATAATCCCATAATGTTACCACCAATATAGTGTTTAATATGACAATAATATATAGTGTATGGTCAGTGCATCTCCAGAGCTAATGCATTCAAGGGTTTATGTATTTTATTAAAAACTTTAAATTATTAATATAACTTAGACTAACATGTTAGCCAATAATTTGAACTCAAATTAACTATGAGATTGCTACATAAGGGGCAGATTTGAGAAAATCCAACTAAGTTGAATTTGAATATTGCCATTAAGTTATTCTTTATGAAAGAAATGTAAAAGCATTAAGGATTACTCTGTGGGGCTTAACTCAAACATTAGCAAGTTAATAGAAAAGGAGACATTTTTCATGTCCTGTAAGTGCAGCAACCAAGAGGGCAAAAATAGAAAAAGAGGAACAGATTGCTTTATCTGCAAATAATGTGTTTTTTCTTAAAAAATAGTACGTTTTTTTTAATTAAAAAACACGTTGTCTCCCATCCACAAATTTAAGTAATTAAAAAAAATTAAAAATCAGCGCAAAAAAAAGTTGGTGCGGGAAAAGACTTGACAAAATCCTGTGAAATTAGAATCATATTACTTGTTTGAATTTGAATCCTAAAACATGCTATTTATTTTGTTTTTGTATTTTGTGGCCTGAAAACCCCAACTTTTTCAGATTATTATACAAAAAAACAGGAAACATCTTCAAATTTTAAATGGACATCTGCCATGGACTTCTGCATGACCTTGACCAGGATTTAGGTGGAGTATTGTCAGATTTTTAGCAGCTTTGGGATATGATAAATCTCTAAAAATTTGAGTACTTTTCTCCTCAAAAAAATTTGCGTTTTCCCCCCAGAAAAAAAAATTGAGGCTTCATAAATAGGCCCTTAGGGGGTTATTTATCAAAGTCTGAATTTATCTCAATATTTTCTGAAAAAAACTCAGACCAAATCCACACTGGTTTTTTGGGCTTATTTATTAATTCACTTTCCCGAAAATGTTGTTTGCGGGAAAAATCCGAAATTTTTTCAACCGAAAACTTCGGGGTATTGCCAAAAACCCAGCGCACATCAAAAAATCATTGGGACTTCTCCCATTGACTTATATGCAACCTCGACAGGTCTGAGATGCCGTATTTTCAGATTCGGACTTTCCATCCTCAGGGTTTAATAAATTTCGATAAATTCTTGATTTTTTTTAAAAGTCCGATTTTATAAAAAGGGTCGAATTTCGAGTTGATGGGAGTTATTTTAAATGCCCTTGAACTCGAAATTTGACCATCTGCAATAAAAAATATATTTTTTGTATGCGGGTGAATAGGATCAACCCGCAAACTCAAATCGAATTGAATCTAATTAGATTTGAAATCTTAAAATTAGTAAAGGAAAGCTGTGAAGTTGTAGAATTCACTCCCCAAAGTTACTGCACTGGCAGATATATTAGACAATTTTAAAAGAAAGCTGCATGCCTTTTTAGCTTTCTGTTGAACTTTGTGGCAGTCTAAACCCAGCACCATACTGCACTATACACTCTTGCCTGTCCCTTGCCAGTATGAGTAATATTTAGAATTTTGGGGTGGAAAATATAAATTTCTATATAGGTAACCCAAGATAGTGGATGGCCCTTTAGCTTCAGTGGGGTAGGTTACAGACGGCTGATTAAGGGGGAGGGGGAATGAAAATAAAATTTTCTCTGTGTACAACCATCTGAGTGACATCACTTCTGTGCATTGTGATGTCAGTTCCAGTCTTCGCAAGGCTAACTATGGGGGGGCAGGTTGGGTGCAGTTGTACAGGAATATAAAAGCGAGTAGAGGATGCGGGTTGGGCTTGGGGTAAATAGGTATAGGTTGGGCATGGGTTAAAAACAGACCCTTGCAAGTCTTTGCCACAAAACCCACTACCTAAAAAGCATACTTTACCCCTCTCAGCATATTCATTGGACCATATTCAGTTCTGCCCTAAGAATAGACTTTGTATCACGTAAAGCACCAACAAATTTGCCTAAACTATTTTAATACCAATCCAGGGAACTACTAGTCACTTTATTTAGCAGTTCAAATCCAAGAAATGTTAACTCCTCTGTATAGTGTAAAAACACCTTCAGATTTAAAATGTATAATTTACTTTCATGTACTTATTCGTAACAAGCTTGTGCTATAAGATATAACATAATCCTGATTTTAATAAATTCAAATTTGAAGGCAATGTTTGTTTAATTAAACAACAGTAGTTGTTTTAATAACAGTATTTGCAGATATCGCAGAAAGCCAAGGCTGTGCCTGCTAGAACATGAGCATGGTTCAAAATGTGGGGCCTCTGTCTTTGTTCAAGTTTACGCAAATGCAAGTACATTTAAACACAATTTGTGGCAGGTGTTTGTCCGTGTGGTTTTTTTTTTCTTGTGGCTTTTGAATATACAATATCTTCTCAATATAAGAGAGCCATACAACATCCTGTGATATGCAAGGTGCAGAGCCTGTGATGTAAGTCTGTAAACCGTTCAAGGATCCCAACTAACCATCGTGTGACTTTATGGAAAGCAAAATGTTTATTTACTGCATATATTTCAGCATGCTAATGCTTAGTAAGTATGTTTACTATCAGACATTTAAGCATTTATTATCTAACTTTAACAGTTTTGCTTATGACTGTCGATTTAGTTTCTTGCCAGGAATTGAAGATTTCTCAGTCTCCAACATTCATTACCAAAGCAATGGGAAAAACTGCCAAATTCTCATGTGAGGTGGAAGGAATATCTGTAATTAAACACGGCCTTCACGTTTATCAGCAGGATCGCAACAAGCGAGTAAAATGGCTACTCTTTTACAAACCTTCCCATCAAGAGATTCCAGATAAATACAAAAACAGGATATCTCTGGACACACAGGGTGACAAATCCTGTACACTGAGTTTAACCAACATTAACCCAGATGATGATGGTACATATTTTTGTGCTGCGTGGCACATCGACACCTAATCATAACTACATAGACAGCCAATACAATATCATTCTAAAAAGGTGCCTAAAACTGTATTTGTTTCTTGTGCTCTGAAAATAGCTTATGTTTCTAAAAATGTGTAGCAGTCACTAAATGTATTACATAAGTAAACTATATCTGATGTGGATATAATGTAATATATAGTATATAATGTAAAGTTATTGTTTCGTACATAATTTTATAAAAGTAGTGCTACTTGAATACACAGCTTTGTACATTCAAACAGTACATATAAATATATATATATTGAACATCATGAAGGCTATAAATATCTTCCAATGATTCAAGAGACCTCTGCTATTGACTTGTACACAACCTCAACAGGTTTTAGGTGTATTTTCTGATTCAAGCTATTTACAGGGTTGGAGTATAATAATAAAAAGTTTAACCATAAAAAACAACCTTAAAAAAACTCGAATTTCCATGGAAAACACAACTTGATCCTTAATAAATAACCCACTTAATTTATGGACCAGGGATGGGCACATTTTTTCACCATGAAAAAAACTCACTATGTATTGGGGAGGGGAAACTTGCCCCCAAAAAAACTATAAGAGACATATTCAGGGTCGTGGATCTTATCTGGTATGACTGGTAACATAACTCTTTGTTGGATTCTAGGATTGGAAACTGTGTATCAGTCACTCTTTTTATGTATAAGTAGATAGGCTCCTGATGACTTGTGGGTTAACTGCCAAATTAGTATAATTCCTGAAATGTCTAACTGCAGGAATACAGTAATATAAAATGCAAATGGTGCCTAATAAGCAAGACAGCAGGCTACTTTTAGCATTACCCGAAAAAATGTTAAAGGTTGTATAGTGCCATATTAAATGCAACATTTGTAATACAGAATGAAGTACAAAGAGTTGTGCTTCTTTCTATATGTAGCACTGCTGCTTTACACACTGTAGTATATACTTCGACTTGGGGCTAAAGGACTTGGTCTGTACAAGAAGACGGGGGAGCAGGGGCACAACGAGCAGGGGCACAACTTATATTCTTTTACAGGCCCAGCAATCTGTGGGTTCTGGCAAATGCCAGAGGGGCTGTTGTAAGATGCCATAGAAAGTGACTACTAAGTGGGCTGGTGGGGCTTTTTGGGCCTCTCTCTGTACTAGGAATGCCAGGGCCTATTTTGAATCCCAGTCCTGTTCTTTTTCTACCTAGATACTCCTCTCATTCAGCTGTATAGATTTTTCTGGTATATTGGTCAAATGTTGGTAAAGGCTATCCTTCCGTTCTCAATGTATTAGGTTCACAAAAACAGAGTTGGGAGTCGCCAAACTTCCTTATCATCATAAGTCTCAATATATCACTCTGGAGAACCAATGCTTTTCAAACATGTGATCGTTTATTGAATTGCACTACATGTTTCGGATCAGGTTTATCCCCACCTTGGCATGGGTTGTCCTATCTGCACACTTACTCCCTGACTGTGGCTGAACTACTAAGCCACTCTCTCCTGGTTGGGGTGCCAGCTACCCATTCTCACTAGCCCTGCCTGGCTAAGGCACCTAGTGCCACACTTAAAGACCTCTCTATCTACACCTGCTGAAACTGAAGACCACACCCTGGGTCCTTTTATACCCTTTACCACCTCTCTATTTCCCCCTAGTGGCCAATGAACATATTACATCCTTACAATAAGAACCTACTGCCCTTTTGTGGCCAAATCCTGTAAATACACTTTTAAAACATTACAATTTTCAACATTCAAAAACCACATATACATATAACAGGCATTTTCACATGCCATCATTTTCATCCACCTTACAAGCAACCAATTTATCTCCAAACTTAGGTGGGTGAATGGTTCTGGATTTTTGTTACTGACAGCTCCTATTTTAAATTTTTAAATCCCATGTGTGCCATTCTCTCTACAATATACTACTATAATCTACAAACCAGCTAATTCCCTATGGGCCAGACTGTAAATTATATCCTTATAAACGGCACGTTATTGCGTCAGAACGCGCCGTTTATATCTTAAAGAGACAGCAATCATTACTGGCGTGCTGTCCCTGAAGCTTCTCCTCCAGCTTCGCATCACATTCCCCTCCTCCTCCTCCTCCCTCTCCCTCCCTTACTTCAAACAGTCGCTACTCCTTCTTCACTACGGCTGTAGCCTTCCCTCTCACTGCCTCCCAGGTCTTGCGCCCTCTGCCGATGCTTCCTCAGAGTCTTTCTCTTCCGCTCCCCCTCCATTTCCTGTCACGCTCCCTCTGTGTCTCTCTTCCGCCCCACCCCCTTAATCTCCGGTTACACTGACAGAGTCTCTCTCTGTCTTTCAACCCCCCACCTCATCTACGGGCCGGCATTGAAACTACAGTTCATGTCAAATCTGGAAAACAAATGGTCCGATTCTAAGGAGAGCACAGATTTATAGGTGGTTACTATATCTTGAAGCATGGAAAGGCTAGAAGATAGGTAATCTGCCATGATATTGCTCACGTGCACAACCCCCCTATCACAGAACATTAGCTTTGGGAGCCCAGCAACACCATTGAGAGTATGAGAGCCGCTTCCTCTTTGCAGTTGCAATTTTTAAAAAATTCATGCGGTGATCCTCGATCTCTCTCCCTCTTCCACTCACCCCTCCATCTCCTGTCACGCTCCCTCTGTTCCTCCCACTTCACTATGGTTTTGTTCTACCGGTCGCTCCCCACCTCCATCTATAAATCTCCGGTCAACAACATGTCTTGCTCACTCTGTCCTACCGGCCCAAAGTCCCTCTGCCTCTCCAACTCCCACATTCACCATCAATCTCCTGTCTGTATTGCTCACACTGCTGCTTTAACCCTTTGTTTTTCTGTGCCCGTGCACTTTGCACTCTCTATCTCTTTTCCCTTTCCTCCACTGCAACAGCCTGCAGAAATATGGCATATATAGTCAGCATGCCACAGTCACTCATATCAAAGGAGGACAAAAATGCAGCTACAACACAGGTACAGGGACTATGTAAAGCATAGGGGAAAATGGAACGGAAATAAACTGAAGTGTGCATAGATTATGTGTATGTGTAGATTATAATGAATAATGCACCCACTACCGAAATTTATAAAGATATTTGTAGTCACCTCGGAGTTACGTGACCTGTATAAAAGCACTCGGCCTGCGGCCTCGTGCTTTTATATGGTCACGTAACTCCTCGGTGACTTGTAATATCTTTATAAATTACGGTAGGGAGTGCATTATCCACTATATAATACACAAAAGCCATGAATATCCTGTAAATTATATCCTTATAAACGGTGAGTTCTGATGTCATCAGTTATAAACGGTGAGTTCTGATGTCATTTCTGTCACATGACTCACCGAAACTTGTGTATTATAATAAATAAAGTACCCCCAGTTGTAAAATATGAGGATATTAGAAGTTACCTCGGAGTTTCCTGACCTGTATAAAAACACTCGGCCTTCGGCCTCGTGTTTTTATATGGTCATGAAACTCCTCAGTAACTTATAATATCCTTATATTTTACAAAAGGGGGTACTTTATTCACTATATTATTTATAGATGATATAACGATAGACAGATGATAGATAGATGTAGATATTGATAGCGATATATATGTTGAAAAAAAAGAGCTAAGCAGAGTTTAACTTCCCCTGCAGAGGGCTATGAGGTTCTATTCTATACCACACACACAGGAAGCTGCATACACTTTACTTAAATAAAAAGGGGAATGTATCGGATGCTTAACAGTATAATGTGCAGTTCCTATACCTATTATATTAAAAGACTTTGTAAGCTGCTGATAGCAACATGCCGTTTTTATGCATTGGGTCAATTGTTTTCTATATATATGGTAAGTTTTAACTAGTATTCAAATATGTTCAAATCAATATTTTCATCAAAAGCACAATTAAAGGTACTGTAGCAACTAGCAATTATTTTCTATGCAGGTTATTGCAGTGGGTTCTCTTTACTCCAGTCGGAACATTCACTAACAAAGCCAGAGGGAAGAACTGTCCGGATTGAATGCAAAATGATTGGATCAGATATAACGAAGGTATACATGTACTGGTATCGGAAGGAGGAAAACAAAGCAATGGAACATATCCTGTATTTTAGAAATCCAACAACTACATGGAATGCAGAGAAGTTCAGGAATGGGTTCGCTGCTTGGAAGAATCGAGAAAAGAATTCATGTATTCTCACTATAACTAATCCTGTAGTAAAAGAAATTGACACATATTTTTGTGCTGCGTGGGACACAATGTTTGAGGAAGGTTAATAACCTATGCAAATACCGAATTTGCAGCAAAAATAACAATGCTTAGTAAGGAGGTTGGTTGTAGCAGATTTCTGCAGTTCACCCATAACTTCTTTAAACTCGGACTACATTGTCAGTTATCATCTTGAATATTTTATGCATCAAAACACAATGTCACGGAAATACTGACAGGTGGCATTTGAGTCAATGGGTGTCATTTGAGTGGCCATTACATGGGCGTGTGTGACTGTGCAGCATCAAGGTGGCAGATCCAAAACTTTCCTCAACCACCCCACTTACACCTCCGATTGAGACAAATAGGAGAACTTGATAGGGATATCACAGACCAGAGCTTTTAATAATAAATTGATCTTGAACAGAAAAGTACATTTAAATAAATAGCAATAGCAGCATAATCAACAAAATAGGGAAAACAATAGACCCACATAACAAAAAGAGGACAGACAGGATGCAATACAGGATACAGTACTCAAATTAATTGCCACCTTCAGCAAGTAGAGGGCCTCTAGCAGACTACCGTGGATTACTTTTATCATCAGTTTCAACACTTGAACACTAACCCCTATGGCATTAGTGGTGCTAAGACTACTAAATTGTGTATGCGTAACTGTATCATATTTCATTGGACTCCCTTCCTTGACTGCACTGAGGCCTTGGGTTCTGGACCTGCATTCACTACCTTTTTTTGTTATGGGAAATCTACAAAATACTTATAAGTTACATATTATTTTCAAAGAGTGATGGGCTGCCTGTTCCTGATATGACAAAGTATTACTTATAATTTTATAAACATAAGCTATGCCTCCAGTGTGTGTATCAAGCAGTCCAACTCTACTTTTTAAGAGAAACAATAAAATCAATGGTATGTTCCTCAGCCATAGCCTCTAAAAATATAGGGTTTTAAGACTGTATAAGAATGTATATCCACTACATGCCTACAATCCAGTCTCAAATAGTGATGGGCGAATTTATTCGCCAGGCGCGAATTCGCGGTGAATTTGCGCGTTTCACCGCCAGCGAAAAAATTCGCAAAACGCCCGCGAAAAAATTCGCAAAACGCCCGCGAAAATTCGCCGGCGTCAAAAAAAATTTTCGAAAAAAATGGGTGCCGGCGTCAAAAACGGGCGCCGGCGTAGAAAAAAACGGGCGCCGGCGTCAAAAACGGGACGCCGGCGCCGTTTTGCAAATTTTTCCCCGTTTCGCGAATTTCGCAAATTTTTCAGCAAAGCAAAATGGCGCAAATTCGCCCATCACTAGTCTCAAATAAAACCTTCACACATTATTCACTTTAAATGGACTTTTGAATCCTTTAGAACAATTTTCAAGCTGTGTAAGTAAGTAATATCTAGTGATTGACGAATTTGCGCCGTTTCGATTTGCCGAAAAATTCGCGAATTTCTCACGAAATTCGCAAAACGTCGAAAAATTCGCGAAACAGCACCCGTTTTTTTATGCCAGCGCCCGTTTTTTACGCCGGCGCCCGTTTTTGACGCCGGCGTACGTTTTTTAGAAAAAAATTCTAAATCACGCAAATTCGCCGCGAATTCGCGCCTGGCGAATAAATTCGCCCATCACTAGTAATATCTTAAGACTAGGGTGCACATAGAATAACTTCTGATTTAGAAGCCTTGTATACAATGCATTAACCTAGTGGATTGATTGGTATCGGGAGATTTAAGTTGCACCTTGAGGAATTATTCAAAGACTTTATGGTGACTATTTGGGCAAAACATTACACCAATTGTAATCCAGAAGCACAAAGCAGACAAAGAACTTTATATGCGAATTAACAATATTTTTTTAACCTTAAGACCCACTATATTTTGCTGTAAATAAATCCTGTTATGAATAATTTTGTACTTGAACTAACTCTTAGGATTTTTTTGTTAATATTTAAAGAGATTGAAAGTGAATGTGAAACTTTATCAAACACACTTAATACTTTGGTTTCTTGGCTCCAAAGAAATGTTAAACAACAGTGATGAAAGGGGGCAACTTTGCTTACTGTAGCATAGGGGTTTTATAATCATTTACAATATAAATATCTGCTTTGATATATGAATCAAATCTTTTGAGTCAAGTAAAAGCAGCAGATTTTGGAACAGCAATAGTCCAAAGTTCAAGGTACAATGTCTTTGTTATAAATATATTGATGGGTAAAAGTTGTGCACAAGTATTGTTACCCAGCAAATATCCTTGGAAAAAACAAACAGACAGAAGGCAGACAATAAATTCAATATACAACTGATTTGCATGACTACAGGCCTGGTACAAGGTTAATACATTCCCAGTTACAATAAGGTTGAGCTTAGGGTCAAGTCTAAATAGGAGGGTAACTTACAGACACAAATAGGGAGATAATAAGTGCTGCAGGTTACAGTGGGTGACTCTGCCATATATGTTCCCAGTTCAGGTGTTATGCAGGTTTTCTAAGAGATAGTCTTTGAGTTTAGTTCTGCAGAGAATGGGGGCAGTTTCTCTCTGAAGAAAATTCAGGGATGGCATTCCAAATTTAAGGAGCAATAAGGTTGGAAACCATCAGTAGTAGTGGGGTGCATTTAAGTGGTGGCTCTGAGAGGAGTGGAGGAGTTGGCCAGGAACATATGGAGACACAAGAGAAGAGATGGACTAAGGCTCAGAGTAGGGTTGCCACCTCAATTAAACCGAACACATATGGAATGGCTAATTAGCTATTCATTTAGATGTATGCTGCAGACTGAACCGATTTATGTGTACCCATGCATCTAAATGAATTGCTAATTAGACATGTAGGCTGTGTATTCTATATGTATTTGGTTTTAAAGGGGTGAGGTGGCAACCCTAGTGCAGAGGAAAAAAAAGGGCATGGAAGGGTATGAGGAGGAGTAAGTTATTCTTTGTTTTATGGGTAGCCATAATAAGGACTTTTGCAGTGGGCGGGCCTATACTCTCTTGGATGACAGGAGGAAAATTCGGGCAGCAGTATTTAATACAGACTGTAGGGAGGAGAGATGTGGGAGTTGGGAGGCCAGTTAGTAAAGGTTTACGGTAATGAAGTTGGGATAGGATGAGAGCATGCTTAAGCCTTTTAGCTGTGAAAGGGATGGATTTTGGCAATATCGCATAACAAAAAGACAGGTTTTGACAGTGGTGTTAATACGATCAGAGAAGGAGAGAGAGAGAGAGAGAGGGGGGAGTCAAAGATTACCCCCAGACAGCATGCAGAGTTGACAGGGTTAATGAGCATGCCCTCAAGTCATAGAGTAAATGGGGGAGTAGCTTTTATTCAGCAGCTCTGCAGAATAGCAGCAATCTGGATGCTTGGGTCCAACAACCAGGCAGGCTGCTAGAAAGAAAGACAGGAATATGAATAGGAGAGGGCCTATAAAGAAAGATAAGTAATACAATAAGTAATAAACATTGTAGCTAGGGATGTAGCGAACTGCCGTTTATGTGTTCGCGAACGCCGTTCGCGAACACCGGCAAAAAATGCGAACAGTTCGCGAACTTCGAACACCCGCAAAATCGTTCGATTCGAACGATCGAAGGATTTTAATCGTTCGATCGAACGATTTTCATTCGAATCGAACGATCGAAGCCATTCTATCGAATGATTTCATTCAATCGAATGGCTTCGATCGTTCGATTCGAACGAAAATCCTTCGATTTTAGCGGTCGAAGGAATCGAATGGTCGAACGATTTTTCGCGAACTCATATTGGCGAACGTCGCGCGACGTTCGCGAACATTCGGCGGACGCGAACAGTCGAAGTTCGCGCGAACTAGTTCGCCAGCGAACAGTTCGCTACATCCCTAATTGTAGCCTCAGAGAGGAATAGTTTTTTTGGCTGCTGGGGTCAGTGATCCCAATTTGAAAGCTGGAAAGAGTCAGAAGAATGTAAGCAATTAAAAATAAATAAATAAATCAGGTGAAAAGCTGCTATGAATGCTCCATTCTATAGCATACTAAACGTTAACCTGAACGTGAACCCCCCCTTTAAAAGGTATGATTTTCTTTGACCTGTTACCCCACACTGGGCAGGTAGTAGATGTGTGGCATTTCAGGAGATAAACCCTTGATTTAACATTGTGAAGTTTAAGAAATATACTGCAAAAAGCAGTCTCGAAAAAATAAAAATTCATATTCATCATCATAAAAATGTGTTTTTCTGAGAAATAGGAATACTGGAATATACAGTAAAGGCTCCGCAGACTTGCATTGTGCATGCACAGTGGGGTAGAGATAAGGCAGGCTGTGTGACTTCCAGAAATATTTTTTAGTTGACCCAAGGGGTTTCATCCCCTTGAATATCTTTGGAAGATGTAACAAACATTTATAAGTTGGTGAGTATTTTTTTTATATAATATTTTATTTTCCTCTGCCCCATGGAAAAAATGGTTAAATGGTGACTTTCTGTATTAATATAGAGCTGCCACTTTTTTCAGCTCCAGGGTACAGGCGGGGGAACATGGCCAATGATGACAGGGGTTAATGTATGACATCAGGGATGGGACTGGTGATGTTTCATTGGCTATCAGGAAGTGTGGTTATGACATGGAGATCAGTGATTGGCAGATAACTTTGCCATTCAATTCAAAGTCCTTCTGGATTTCCCAATTTGGAAATCTGGACAGGCATTTTTTGCTTGGACAACCCTTCTGAAAATATGGCTGTCCGAATGAAACGGTGGCAACCTTTTGTGTTAAAATATATAATACGTACTGTAAGACATTATAGTAACGTATACATCAAATAAAGATGTCTGGTTAATATCTAGAGTGGGTTTGGGGGGGGACAGGCTTAATTTAAGTTACAAATACAAAACTTATTAACTGTGGGAAATAATTTTGTATCGCTGGATAACTACTGAACAATACATTTTATATCAATACCACCAAGTTCTCATGATCACTAAAATAACCGAAAGAAAATGTTGGAACTGTATCACTCTTTACAAAATAGTTGTAATCTCTAGTTTGTCAAAAGAAATTATGTTGTTTTTCAGTGATACTAGATTTTTTTTTTTTAAGGAAAGCTTTAACTGTAGATATTTTACACCTGCAGATGGCTACACAGTCCTGCTGTATCTGCATATATACAGGAAGTTTTGGAACTTATAGAGCTTTATAGACAAACAAAGTGTCTGTAAAACTCCAGATGTCACCCAATGTGTCCCGACTGGCTGGTATTTGTTATAGGTACGTTGTAATAATTACATTGATAATTTTGCTTACTAGAGCATTAAAACATATTAATATTTTCTAAAAATAAGAATGATACTTAAAGGGGTGGTTCACTTTTAACTTTTAATATATATAAGTTATAGAATGGCCAATTCTAAGCAATTTTTCAATTGGTCTTCATTATTTGTTTTTTACAGCTTATTTTCATTATTTGCCTTTCTCTTCTAACTCTTTGCAGGTTTCAAAGAGGGTCACTGACCCCATCTAAAAACAAATGCTCTGCAAGGCTACAAATTATTTTTTATCACTACTTTTTATTACTGATCTTTCTTTTTAGGCCTCTCCTACTCATATTCCAGTCTTTAATGCAAATCAGTACATGGTTGTTAGGGTAAGATTGCTGAAATTGCAAACTGGAGAGCTGCTGAATAAAAAGCTAAATAACTCAAAAACCACTAATCAAAAATGAAAACCAATTGGAAATTGCTCTCTACATCATACTAAAAAGTTCACTCAAGTTAACTCAAAGGTGAACAACCCCTTTAAGGTAAAATCTCCAGTATTAAACTTTTCAGCTACTGTATGTGTACGTTTATGGTTTTCCTTATCTCTTACTAAGTTACAGAAAAAAAACTGTCCAAAGTGAAGCATTTCCTCTAGTATCGGGAAAGCAAGGTCCAGAATAGGTTCTGCATTATCAGTATCCGTCAACACATAAGACTAACTCATGAATGAATTTTTTTCTGGTAAGAATATATTCAACAATAAAGGTACGCACATTAAAAAACACTTGGGCGCATCGTAAGGCAGGGGTCCGGAGGGGGGCCCTGGGTCAGCAGCACCAGTGGGCCCAGGGCCCCCCAGTCCAACCCTGAATAAAGGGGGCAAGTTTTTACTTCATAGATACTGTAAAACTGCAAAAAAAAGAGTGCAATATGACAATTTTTTTTCATTTTTAACACTGCCTTCCTGCATTGCAGAATTGCTTTAGATCTCTACACTGTGTTTCAGAGCGATACGGCTGCCCCAAAAAATATATCTCTGATTGCATTTATCAGTACTATATTCATGAGAAGGGGGGGGAAGAACTAGGTGTCTGCTCTCACGACCCCTATGGACGTGAGTGCAGACACCTACATTCTTTAGGGAGTGATTTTAGAGAACAACAGAGGACACGAGCTACAAGGACAGGACTATAGTGCGCCCCCTAATGCTGCTTTGTACACCTTACACTGGATTTGTTACAGTGCAGCCATTCCACTGGGCAAAAATACTGAGAATTAAATTGCTTTATCAGACTTTCACCTACAAGCAATTATCCCACTATGCACAGCAAATTGTAGAGCATACATATTTTGTATGCCAACGATCATCATATACATTTAAAAATGGGCAAAAAAATGTAAAAAAAAAAAAATTTAAGGTTTTAATTATAGAAAGGACATTAAGTGCCCTGTAGAAATTTTCATTCAAAAATGTTGTTCTTAAAAACATTTCCGCCTAAGGGCACCTTAAGCAAGCGTAACAAAAGTGGATCCAGACTAAAGTACTTGTGCATGATAAAGTCTCACAATGCCCACCTATGGCAAAGTCATGATTGGCAAGAAAAAAAAAATTCAAGTGTTCTCTCAAAAAAAAAATTGCTAAAATATTGAAAGATTGAATTATTAAACTTTTCCTCAACGAAAACACCAAGGAAAAAATGTCAGAAATAGTACTGTACTCAGCAATTTTCACAAACGAGAGGTTTATTTATAACTTCCATAAATCAGCCCCACCACTTGTAACACAAAAAAAAGAAATAAGTGGACATTATAGGTTAAAAAAAATGCAACAATATAGCCCCAAGAGGCAGCATATAAAGGACACAAAACCCAGGACAACAGAAAACTGTTTTGACAATATTTTGAGTTGCTTTTAATTTTTACACTTCACACTAAGGAGTTATTTACTAAACTCTGAATTTTTCAAGACTTATTAAAGTCTAATGCTGTAAAAAGCCAGACTCCACCATCTCACACCTGCCTAGGTTGTGTATAAATCAAGGTCAGAGGTCCATATACAAATTGGAAGTTTCTGTAGTCTGTTCTGGAACTAGCCAGAAAATCTGACCATTTCGGGCTCTTCGGCAAAAAATTGAGCGATTCAGGAAAAAGAACAGATTCGGGTTTTTGCTCTATTTTAGCGGGTTTTTACCAGAACCGATTAAATCGAGCTTTTTTTTAATAATAAATAAGGTAAAATAGAGCATGGGAGGTTGGTGGTGGGTTTATTTAAATAATGAGATACATTCGGATTTTAGTAAATAACCCTCTATGAATATGCTTTTAAAATCCTTGCTGTTTAAACTAGACATACAGGATGCAGTCACAGCTATCTTTTCTATTCGAAATTATTCTTGGATTATATAGCCAATTAAATAACCTAAACTTCAGGCTATCCCATCGGGTATATAATCAATTACCCAACAGATTTAAGCACGAGTGTAAAAAAATTGTTAAAGGGTTTGTTAATCTTTACATTAACTTTAAGGGGGTTATTTATCAAGGTCCGAATTTATCTCAATATCGGCTGCTACAAACTCCGATCTAACCCGCTCTGGTTTTTAACACTTATTTATTATTACATTTTCCCGAAAATTTGCTTTGCTGGAAAAGCTCAAATTTTCACGATTTTTTCGTGAATTTTCCCTGAAATCTCCGAATTTTTCAGAGTTTTCACCCATAAGCTCTGAAAACATTGTGAAATTGCCCGAAACCCCCAACACAACCAAAAATCAATGGGACTGTTGCCATTGACTTTTATGCAACCTCGACAGGTTTGAGATGCCGTGTTTTTATATTCGGGCATGTTTTTGGAAAAATTCGTGATTTTTTGGAGTCCGATTTTATACAAATTGGAAGTTTCTGTAGTCTGTTCTGGAACTAGCTAGAAAATCTGACCATTTCGGGCTCTTCGGCAAAAATTGAGCGATTCAGGAAAAAGAACAGATTCGGGTTTTTGCTCTATTTTAGCGGGTTTTTACCAGAACCGATTAAATCGAGCTTTTTTTTAATAATAAATAAGGTAAAATAGAGCATGGGAGGTTGGTGGTGGGTTTATTTAAATAATGAGATACATTCGGATTTTAGTAAATAACCCCCTATGAATATGCTTTTAAAATCCTTGCTGTTTAAACTAGACATACAGGATGCAGTCACAGCTATCTTTTCTATTCGAAATTATTCTTGGATTATATAGCCAATTAAATAACCTAAACTTCAGGCTATCCCATCGGGTATATAATCAATTACCCAACAGATTTAAGCACGAGTGTAAAAAAATTGTTAAAGGGTTTGTTAATCTTTACATTAACTTTAAGGGGGTTATTTATCAAGGTCCGAATTTATCTCAATATCAGCTGCTACAAACTCCGATCTAACCCGCTCTGGTTTTTAACACTTATTTATTATTACATTTTCCCGAAAATTTGCTTTGCTGGAAAAGCTCAAATTTTCACGATTTTTTCGTGAATTTTCCCTGAAATCTCCGAATTTTTCAGAGTTTTCACCCAAAAGCTCTGAAAACATTGTGAAATTGCCCGAAACCCCCAACACAACCAAAAATCAATGGGACTGTTGCCATTGACTTTTATGCAACCTCGACAGGTTTGAGATGCCGTGTTTTTATATTCGGGCATGTTTTTGGAAAAATTTGTGATTTTTTGGAGTCCGATTTTATAAAAAAAAAAATCACAAATTTTTCGGATTTCGGGGAATTTCGGGTATTCGGAGCTTAGTAAATAACCCCCTTAGTATGATATAGAGAGTGTTATTCTGCGAAAATTTGCAATTGGTTTTTATTTTTTTTTATTATGTGTTGTTTTGAGTTATTTAGCTTTTTGTTCAGCAGCTCTTCAGTTTGCAATTTCAATAATTTGGTTCCTAGGGTCCAAATTACCCTAGCAACCATGTATTGAATAAATAAGAGAGAGGGGATATCAATAGAGTGGGCTGAATAGAAAGAGGAGTAATGAAAATGAGCAATAACAATACATTTGTAGCCATACAGAGCATTTGTGGTCAGTGACCCCAATCAGAAGAAGGCAAATAATTCAAAAACTTTAAAAGAGAAAAAAGAAAGACCAGCTGAAAAGTTGCTTAGAATTAGCCATTCTATAACATACTAAAAGTTAACTTAGAGGTGAACCACCCCGTTGGACAGTATATACTTATTTGCACCTTTGCTCAACATGAGCACAATAAATACTTGTGTTTAAAATGTATTCAGAAACCTACTCTGCACTAATGTAGATAATTGGCTCTGTATAAACAAACCCTTTCCTTCCCTAAGGTGTAACTTTAGTTAAGCTTTAAGGAGTTAGTAAATTGTTTCACTACCTTCTCCTTTGCAAGCAGTGACTCCTCATAAGGAAGACAGGAAGTTGGGAAGTGAAAGTGGTTTCTTGTTTTGTGCAAAAAAAAAAAAAAATAGATATTCTTTAATTAAAGCAATAGGCAAACAATGTTCTGCACAAGCCCCATTTATTGGGAATGTTGATAAATTAGATATTTCCCATTTAAGTAACCTTTCTTTAGGTTAAACCCAAAAATAAAAAGTCTCTCACATACTAAATTAATTTATTGATGTCCACAAAAGTTACATTTGTAAATTAACATCAGTTGTTGTCAAGTTCTACCAATCCGTAAAACTTAAAATCCCTTTCATTACAATGTCAATACTGTTTGACTGAAAAAAAAGCTGAAATTAACTTTGTTCTCTCACCTAAGTTTGCAGCCTTTGTAAGACACCAATGAGGAACTGATAAGAAAATATTACGTAATATCTAAACACAGAAAATGATTTCTTTATCTAAGCTTCAAAAACAAAATGTATAACAAACAAATTGTTCAAAAGTGAGACTATTTTACCCCAGGCTTTGGACTTGTATGACCTTTTAACTAGCATTTGCAGGATAGGCTGATAGCATCAGAGCGGAAACAGTGGTTAGCTTACACTCCTCACTATAAGCAATAAAGGCACAGTTTAAGCACTATAGCTGCATTTAGAAGCAGAATCTCAGAAGTGAATATAGAATGTTTCTACTAAAGTTATCAGTCTTTATGATTTTAGTACTATGTAGGTATTAAGCATTTATTTGCATTACCTTGTTAGGTTTTCTCTTAGGCATTACCTCTGTAAGCTAAACCTGTTCATTTGGCTTCTTATTGCTACTGTATACTCTATACTGTATTTTGATTTTTGCACTTTTTTGTACTGTAGATGGTTACCCACGGGTCATCATTCAACAGACTCTTCTTTCCCTAACAAAGATTGGAACAGGAATATCAACAGCCCGAATCAAATGTCAAGTAAAAAGAGAAAGTACAGACTCTTCAATTGTTCACTGGTATATGCAGAAAGAAAATGAAGCAATAAAAAGGCTCCTGTATATAGCAGATTTAAAACCTACTTATGATCCTGGCATTGAAGAAAACAAATTTGACTCTGACAAAAACTCAGATATATATACATTGATAATACAACAAATAAGAGTTGAAGATGCTGCCACTTACTACTGTGCCAATTGGGACTGGGATACACAATGACTGAATGCAGCTCCCAGTCTGTACAAATACATAAGATGCTTTGAATCTGATTTCATTTTATTTAACACACTCACGCTCTAGATTTTTGGTTATCAAAACAAATCCAAGCTATACAAATGTTTATATTGGTGAGAATATTAAAAAAAGACAGTCACTTGTGTAGAAGAAGTGCAAATGTATTAGACTGGTCCTGTATTTGTTTAGAAAGTACCCAGGATGGACTCTACCGTAAGGCTGGAGACAGACTTTTAACACCAATCCAGACAAATGTGATCATTTTTAGATAAAAACATTGGGATGACCTAGGAATTAGGAAACAGATTCCCACATTAGACAGCACCAAGACACGTAAATAAAACACAATTATTTCTATCAATATACAATACCAACAGGTAAGAAACCAAGGGGGAAATGTTCACACTCGCTACAACTTTCCCAGCTGTTGTGACAGTGCTTACATAAAAATGTTGATAATGGATTTATGGAGTGCAATCTGTATGATGGGGTCAGGCAAAACAGTTCCACAGATGACTGTAGGAGACTCAGGTTAGCAACAAAACTTAACAGGCTCCTGCCTGTGGTTTATTTTTCACAGCAGACGTTTCGGCTACAACTTTAGCCGTCCTTAGGAAGAACGTTCTTCCTGAGGACGGCAAAAGTTGTAGCCGAAACGTCGGAGAAATAAATCACAGCCTTTTGCGGCTTTTTTTTGAAGACCTGTTAGTGCAGTTTTATATATATATATATACTGTATATATTATACACAAAGTGGAAAAAGAGGGTTTTGCCCGCTCTAGACTCACCCCCTGTATGTTCAAATTAACGCAACTCCATTATGGTGAACCGGGTGCTCAGCCACCAGCGTTCCCACTGTAATCAGACTTGCAAAAGGATGGAAAGGCGGCACTCTGGTTAAAAGAGAAGAAGGTGGTTTATTGCAAAAGGTCACAAACATGTTGGTTTGTGACCTGTTGCAATAAAACACCTTCTTCTCTTTTAACCAGAGTGCCGCCTTTCCATCCTTTTGCAGATATATATATATTTATATATTTATATATATATATATATATATATATATATATATATATATATATATATAGAAGCAAAAAGTAGCGACACTCACAGGTTTTTCTTCGTGGTGCAAAATAGATTTATTGTGCTCTATAAATCTATTTTGCACCACGAAGAAAAACCTTTGAGTGTCGCTACTTTTTGCTTCTATGATTACTTCATTCAGACGAGCACCCAGGTATTACCCTTGTCTACGGAGTGCACCCTTTTGGATTTGTATATATATATATATATATATATATATATATATATATATATATATATATATATATATATATATACACAGTCCTGGATGAAGCACTCATGACTATTAATCAAATACCTGGGTGCTAAGAAACAGTATTTCTAGAAAACAACAGGGAGGCCCATTTATTAAAGCTCGAATTTTAGTGTATTGTATTAGAGCTTTTTTGAAACCACAATTAAACTTTATTTCTCTAAAATCAAAATGCCATGAAAATTATTAAAAGATCTGAATAAAAAATAGAAATGGAAAAAAACACTGAACAGTCTGAAAAAAAAAGAAAAATATCTCTAATACCTCTAATAATTGAGTTCTTCAGACAATTACTAGCGACAAAATATCCGAAAAACTCTAAGGGGCAGATTTATCAAAGGTGGAAGTGAAAATTCAAATGAAAAAAATTTGAATTTCGAGCTAATATTTGTGTACCTCATCTAGGGAATTGTTCAAATTCAAATGCAATGAAAAAGACTAACCCTGGTGGTCTAGTGGTGCGGCGGGGATGCCCGCCACGCCAGCAGCGGGGACGCCCGCCACGCCGCTCCTCTTCTTAGTGCTGGCTCCTTCTTAGTGCGTGCGTGGCGCGCACTTCCGGGTTTTGTAGGCGCATGCGCGCTGGCGTGATGACGTCAGCGCGCAATGCCACGAAATTTTAAAGTATTAAAGGGATATTCCTACTGTTATCATGGCCCGTGATAGGTTTTGTTCCTGGTGCCTTGTACCTTATGCTGAAAAGCTTCTTGTCTGTGTTTGACCCTGCCTGGCTGTTTGACTACTCTGATCTCTGGAACCTGACCTTTGTTTGAAACCGACCTCGATTCTGCTTAACCCTCCTGATTGACATTCTGGTTTGACCTCTGCCTGTTATTTGACTCCAATTCTGACTCATTCCTTTGGATTGATTACCCGGTTTTTGACCCTTGCCTGCCTGACGATTCTAGCTATCTAATAGTCCAGAAAAATTGTATTTTAGTGGACTTAACGTGCTGCACACCCTGCCGCCATCCCATGCGGTCGAATACATTCCAAGGAAAAGAAAAAACAGCGGAGCACCGTGGAGTCCAGTAAAAGCATTAAAAAATGAAATCTTATTTAATATACATATCTGCCTGCCTCGACCCGGCCAGTCTGACACGAATCTGTCTTATCCTGTTATACCGCAACCTTCGGCCTAACTGACTTTAACAACTGTCGTGCCCTTTGCTTGCCAGAACTCCTCGCCTTGCTCCTCTCGAAAAGTCCAGGTGGCATCCGAGTACGCTGAGGGCTCCTCCCGATGCCAAAGGCGGTCACACTACTGGTGAAGCTGAGCCGAGTCCAGGGAGCTTGGCAATAGTTCTGGTTTAGGGTGCCGACCGTGACATCAAATTAGAAAATTCAAATATCGAAATTTATCAAATACTGTTTTTTTAAAAATTCGACTTCGACCATTCACCATCTAAAATCTGCCGAATTACTGTTTTAGGCTATGGGGGACCTCCTAAAACCCACTTGGAGTCAATTGGTGGACTTTGAAAAATCAAATTTTTTTATTTTAGAAAAACTTCAAATTGTATGTTTTGAATGTGCTATTATTTGTACGATTCTAATTCAGACGAATTCTAAAGAATACGGACTATTCACCCGCAAAAAAAACTTTGATTTTTTAATATATTTCAGTTGGTCGAATTTCAATGTTTTTTAAATTTGCAATTTGACCCTTGATATACCTGCCCCTACAAGTCTGAACGATTTAAAAAGGTCAATAGGATTAGCTCAACTCCCATTCACTTGTATTGGACCTCCACTACTTTAACTTGGCGCAGTTTTGAATTAAAGATTATGATGGTTTTTACACTTAATAAAATACACATCTTTAGAGAAAAATACAATTCATGAAAAAAAAAAAAAGAAATCACAGTTTTAGTAAATCGGCCCCATAGTAAAGTACTCTACGAAAATTAAAATATTACTTTTATTAGTAGCCCAACTTTTTAGTCAAACCTGTCCACTTTCTCAAGGGAAACTAACAAGTTGCTGCTGCTACAATGTCATTAGACAGACAGGTAAGTCAGCCTGTACCCAGCATTGTCTGGTGAATGTATCATCTGTGTTTAGTGTATGTACATCAGACCATCATTTTGGTCCTCCTTAGGACCTTTATCAAAATGCTCATACAATCACTTTCCAAGTTTAAACCAGTACCAGTAACAAGCCCCTTTAGTGGCATCCACATATACCAACCCTATTTAGTATTTAAATTTTAAAGTGACAGTGTCATGAAAAAGGTTTTATATATATAACAATTTTACAAAGTGGCAGTGATTGCAATAAATGTGTATATAAATAGCACATAGTTCTAAAACTGTATTTCTAAAAACAATAGATGTAGAAGGTCACAACCTCTTATATTACAGGTATCATGTTATCAAGAATACTCGGGACCTGGAGTTTTCTGGATAACAGATCTTTCAGTAATTTGCATCTTCATACCTTAAGTCTATTAGAAAATCATGTAAATATTAAATAAACCCAATAGGCTGGTTTTGCTTCCAGTAAGGATTAATTATATCTTAGTTTAGATGAAGAACAAAATACTGTTTTATTATTACAGAGAAAAAGGAAATAATTTCAAAAATTTGGATTATTTGGATAAAATGGAGTCTATAGGAGATGGTAATTCAGAGCTTTTTGGATAACAGGTTTCTTAATAATCACCCGGGTATCCAATCCAATATTTCACAATAGACACCATCATACAGCCAGAATTCACAAAATCTCCTTGTTTGAAAGCAATTCAATTGTAGAGGGGTATTATTGTTATAGTCCAGTTCATACTATATCTAGAACATTTCCCTCCTTAAAAGCATCTGGCAACTGTCACTGCCGCTCTATAACAGATTTATGAAACTGAATTAAAAAGCATGAACATTATAAAGGGAGACATTTTTAAGGGAAATTAGAGCCTTATAGGTTGAAGTTTTTCATTTCATTATAGGAGTATGCTTCAGACTGCCTCATGTAATCAAATAAAAAGAGGCTTTCGTATTAAAAAAAAGAAAAGAGGCTTGTGTCCTGTTTTGCAGCAAGGTTCAACTATAGCTCTTTAAGTTACTTCCCTTTCGCTTTCTGAGCTCTCCTTCTTTCTCCGACTATGAATACCTCAAAGAGGTGCCTACTGCACATGCCTGATTGATTCCCATTAGAGCAGAGTCAGTGAGTATGCCCATTACATATCATGTCCAGAAAACATAGTAGTATAAATGCAGCAGATCCTGAATATTCTGCCACTTAACACTGTCAAGATTCTATAGAAGTCAAAGGGGCATATATATGAATGTCCTTTGTCTAGGAAACATTTTTACACTGTAATAGTTTTGGAATTATTTGCCTTCCTCATCTGCCTACTTCCAGCTTTTAAATGGGGTCAGCAACCCCAGTAGTCTGTAAATAACAGAACTATTGCTCAGTAGCCTAAAATGTTTGTTATTGCTACTTTTTAATACTTATCTATATATAGGCCAGATAGCTGCTGTCTGATTTATCTTTAAAGCTACGTATTTGTTACGATCGAAGTCCCAAACCCAGAACTAGCGCCAAGGTCCCGGTCACGGCTCACTCTTCTGCCTATAACAACCACTGTCACGGTCGGCACCCAATATCAGAACAAATGCCAAGCCCCCTGGTCTCGGCTCGTGCTTCACCAGTAGTGTGACCGTCTTTGGCTTTGACGGAGCCCTCAGCTTACTCAGATGCCACCTGGACTTAAACAAGAGGTACAGGGCAGGAGTTCTGGCCAGCAATGGGGCACGACTGTATAAGTTTTTAAGGCGAAAGGTCACGGTACAGACAGGAGTAGGCAAAATCGTGGTCAGACAGGCCGGGTCGAGGCAGGCAGATAGCAAGAGTCGTCAGGCAGGCAAAGGGTCAAACCGGGTGATCAATCAGGAGGGTTAAGCAGAATCAAGGTTGGTTTCAGGCAAGGGTCAGGTTTCAGAGATCATAGTAGTCAAAATAGCCAGGCAGGGTCAAACACAGGAATCAAGACAGACTAGAAGCTTACAGCACAAGGTACAAGGCACCAGGAATAAACCTATCATGGGCAACCACACAGCAAACAATGTCCCTTTAAATATATTTGAATTTGGCGCCATTGCGCGCTGACGCCATACGTCAGTGTGCCTGCGCCTTTAAATAGCGAGAATGCACATGATGCGCCCACTAAGGAGGAAGCCGGCAAGAGGAGCGGCACGGCGGGCATCCCCGTCGCACCACTAGACCACCAGGGTAAGAGTTCCTGACAACCACCTGTAAGGAATCCTTACCCTGGTGGTCTAGTGGTGGTGCGGCGGGCGTCCCCGCCGATGGCAGCTTCCTAATGCGCGCCGCACGCGCACTTCTGGTTTTATGGCGCGAAATTCAAATAGGATTTAAAGGGACATTTTCTTCTATGTCATTGCCCGTGATAGGATTTGTTCCTGGTGCTGTTAGCTATTGCTATTCTGTTTGAATCTGTTTCTGATTATCTGTTTTGACCCCTGCCTGGCTGTTTGACTACTCTGATCTCTGGAACCTGACCCTTGCCTGAAACCGACCTTGATTCTGCTTAACCCCTCTGTTCGACATTCTGGTTTGACCTCTGCCTGTTATTTGACTCCGATTCTGCCTCGTCCCATCTTATTGACTACCCGGTTTTGACCCTTGCCTGTCTGACGATTCTAGCTATCTGCCTGCCTCGACCCGGCCAGTCTGACCATGAATCTGTCTTACGTTGTTGTACCACGACCTTCGGCCTAACTGGCTTTAATAACTGTCGTGTCCCTTTGCTTGCCAGAACTCCTCGCCTTGCTCCTCTCCGAAAATCCAGGTGGCATCTGACTATGCCGAGGGCTCCTCCCGAAGCCAAAGGCGGTCACACTACTGGCGAAGCCGAGCCGAGACCAGGGAGCTTGGCACTAGTTCTGGTTTAGGGTGTCGACCGTGACACCACCTTTCTCTTTGGGAGGAGCCCTCCTCTACTCAGGTGCTGCCAGGTCTTAACGTGAGAGGACCAAGGAGAGGGTTCTGGGCAGGCAAAGGAACCAAACTTTGTAACTGGAATGGAGAACAAGGAGCATGGTCAATACCAATCAGGGGAAGCAGTACAGAACAGGATCCAGGAGAGTAGTCAAATAACAGGCAAGGGTCAGGTCAGGCAGCAAGCAAGAGGAGGTCAGAGACCGGCATGGTCAAGAACAAGGATCAGACAATATATAAGCGCACCCAGGAACTATGAAGATAGACCTACGTTGGGCAGTGCTTGAGACGGTGCTTGGTAGAGGGTTTTATAGCCAGAGTAAAAGCTTGCATTGATCACTTGTGCCCAGATTGGCAACAGGTGAAGCAAGCCATGGCTATTTACAGTTACAAAGCATAGCCATAAGAGTGAACCGGGGCCTTTGCTGTCTGCTGACATAGAGCATTGGTAAAGCAGACAGAACACCAAGCCCCCAGTTCAAATCCAGGCAGCCTATTACAGTATTGGTTTGAAGGAGAGACTGGAAAATAAATAGAAGAGGGAATGAATAGAAAGGTATAATTAACGATCACTATAGAATTGTAGCCTCACAGAGCAATAATTCTGGGGTCAGTGACCCCCATTTGAAAACTGAAAAGAATTTAAAAAACAGTTGAAAAAAGGTGCATTCTTTAACCAAAAGATAACTTTAAGGTGAAAATTCCTTGCCATAATGGGTGCTGAGGATCATTGCAGAGAAAACTCTTGAAACGCAAGTAATTAGGCAAAAATGGCTTCATTTGTACTGATGAGCAATTACGCAACATGAGTTGTTTTCCCTGCAGAAATTCTTACCATGGCAAAGGAAAAATGCCACATATATCACTGCACTAAAGCTAAAAAAATGTATGAAAGCAAGTAAGATAATCAGGATGCCTTATGAGTAGAATTTTTCATTATTTATCTATAATAATTGTAGATTTTATTATCACAAGAGAATTGGATATTATGCTTGACCAAGAAAACATCCAAATGCCTTATGAGTAGAAATTTTCATTCATTGTTACATAGTTAAGTTGAGTTGAAAAAATACCAAATGCCATCAAGTTGAACCCCTCCAAATGAAACCCAGGTCCATACATACAGACACTCACACAACCCCTCCATACACTCACATATATTATATATGCCAATATCTATTCTAACTATAGATTTTAGTATGACAATAGCATTGGATATTTTGCTTATACAAGAAAACTTCCAAGTGCCTCTTCAATGAATTAATAGAATCAGCCATCACACAATCACCCAGCAGTGCATTCCATAACCTCATTACCCTTACAATGAAGAACCACCTACACTGCTTCAAATGAAAGTTCTGTTCCTCTAGTCTAAAGGGGTGGCCTGTGGTGCAATTATCCTATTTATGGAAAAAAGACCCCTGCTTTCTGTCTATAATACCCTCTATTTAGAGTAAACATGTCTTCTTGCAAGCATATTTTTTCCAGAGAGAACAACTCCAATTTTGACAGTCTACCCTCATTGTTTAAATCTTCCATCCCTTTCACCATACACATTTTACCACATTGGGGGTTTGTTTCATAGCCATTCCCCCAAATGTCACTGACGCACCCTCTAATGCCACTTGCCTTCCTCCTGATGTCAGGACTTTGCACCTGGCTGAGTTGACAAAGGATGCAAACCTAATTACAAATAAAAACAAAAACAATAACAATTTTTTTTACATAAAATGAACACCATGGGAGATGGATTTCCCATAATGTGTAGCCTCCTAGATATTCTGGATATTTCCAGATAAGTGATACCCATATCTGTATTACAGTGCACATAAATGATGGCAGAAGTTATTAAATAAGATGGTGCCTTTATTTATATAACAGAATGTTAAAACTCGCATTCGTGTATACAAGGTATAGGTAAAATAAAGTAAAAAATAAAGGGTGGTTATTCATCAAAAACACAGTAGTACCCATGTACTGCAACACTTATTTCTAAATATTTGTTTACAACAATTACGGTATTAAATATACTAAGTAACAAGCCATTGGGGACCATGGTTGTCCTTAAGAATGGAAAACAAGAATGGAAAACAAGAATGGAAAATGACTAAATATGGCTTAGGCTTCAGAAGAAAACTGTTAAATTA